>NW_028277056.1:32352500-32722500 GCF_059951505.1 Python bivittatus
TATGGTTGTGGATATATGGATGTACCAAACCAGAACTCTTCTAGAATATACATTACACAATGTAAGAGAAGTGGTTTGTCTAGCAAATAAATCATTAAAAGTACATTCAGCTAAATTCTTTCAGCAGGAAATATCCAACCATAAATACTTTTATAGAATGGTATAGAAGTAGTGAACATAATAGTCGAAGAGAATAGTAAATTGTTTTGTTGTATAGCCCACACATAATCTGAGATGCCATACATATGTTCATTTATTTTTAGCTACCTCCTGCTATACAACTGATAAATGTTGAACATTATATAAGTAACCAAGTTCTACTGGAATACTTGATCAAATGCATGATTAATGCTTACTAATGAAAATGGAAATGTCTTTCTGTTGCACAGATTTATATGTGATTTATGCTGCCTTGACTTGACATTTGGCAAGACATCAGTGAGTATATTGCTAAACCAAGTCATTATAAAGCAAACACCTTTGGAGTGGAACCTTCTAATTTAGTTTTTCATTGTGCTAGTGGCCCAGATTAAATTCTAAATTAATGTAATGAGGATGAGTATAAAAGATTTTGTTCCAAAGCAAAATAATTAGAGTAGATCTTGGGGAGCCCTACAATTTTGGGAAACCAAAACCAACCAACCAACCAACCAAACAAAAAAGAAAAACACAAATGAAGGGAAGCATACATCCATACATGTTTTTGTCCTTATACAATGCTATGAAAAGAAGGACAGCTAGTCTAGAAAGGGAGAAATGTCCATACTTTTTTTTTTTACAGGTTTGCTTTTCATTCCACTGAAGCATTATCCCAATTTGTGCTCATTGTGAATAAACTGCATGAGCTCAAACTTCTTATGGCAGTCAACAATATTCATCCTGCATATATTCCTAATATACATACACCATTTTTCTTAGTTTATGGATTTGCCATTTAGTTTATGCATTTGCCAAATAGATATTGTTGTGCTTTACAGAAATATGTTACATATATTCCTGCTGACACAGTGCATTGTTATATCTGTGCATATTCTGAGATAATATACTTCCCATGTACAAGAAGGGGCTGCAGTATTTACATTTATTTTCAATTTGAAAAGGTCACTTGGGAAATGTGTTAACATATGCATGGAATAGCAGATAACTATAATACACTCAGCTATACCTGGTCAGTGAAGTGTTTAAGAAAATTAAACACAACTAGTCTCACAACTATCACTTAAAATAGAGTAAACATTAAAAATCCATAATTATTTTTGTAAAGCCCCAAAATGTAATTTGGTGTAAATCTTAATATATTTAATATTTTGTTAATACATACAGTTTAAAGTCTACCTCTCAATGATTTATTTTTCCTGAAATGGAAAATCTGTAGTTGAATATCTGATCAATTAAAAAACAACAACTGGTTTGGCTTGGAATGGAGATTTTAATTTCATTAACTATTAAGGCTTTATATTTGTGGAAAGGAAACTGAACGTGCATAGGTTTTTTGTTTTGTTTTTTTAGTGTAAAGGGGATGTGCAGTGATTCTCTAACATTAGTATAACACCTGGCCATGATACTAGGTGTTGTGGAGGACAGCTGGGAGGAAAAATCATATCATGGTGTAACTTGTCACATTTGAAAAGAACAGTGCAGAGAGAAGATTTGGAATTGGTAAGATAATATCACAACGAAGAAGAAACAGAAGGAATTATTATTTTGTATTTGTATTGCAGAGAAAGTAGCAGATACAGGGGAAAAAAAACTGCTTTCCTCCTCTGGTTAAAAATTACTCTTGCCCAGTTGAATCTGTAATAGGACAGCTGGATGTACATATTAAAGAATTTAACAGGAAAGCTGTCCATACAGAGATTTTGGGTGGACAAAACTTCAATTGCAATAGGACCTTTTCCAGCAAGAATGTAGGAATATAAATTCCAGAATACTCAACATGGGAGGAGTACATTGTGTACACCATTTTTTTGACAATGACCAGACTAGGCAGGTTTTTAAAAAAAAAAGAAAAAGAAAAAAAAACTTGGTAGAAATAATGCAGACTATTCCAGTATCTCAGTTGCTTCTTCCCTTAGAATATGAGTTACTGCCTGGAACTGTACAGATAATTAATTGTAAAAAACGTAATTTTTTTTTTAATGGAAGATGTTTTGCCTAGTAATGGAAATTGGCATTTGGGCTGCATTTTGGGGGGAATATTTCCCTGCTTATAAGAAACAAAGTTTATTTTCTGGAACAGATCTTAGAGTGAATATTTATGGCAATTACCTTGTCAGGCTTTAATTTCCAACCAGTCCTTTGTGGCATTTTTGAAAAGGATTTTATAGCTTAGAAACTGTCATTTTAATCTAAAATTTGTGCATATGAAAAACATATGCTTTGGCTAGAGATGGATCAACAGCATTTCTAAAATACAGCTACCATGTATATTTAATACTTCTGAGTACATTCTGTTTTTCCATCACCTATTGCCTATCCAGATAGATAGATAGATAGATAGATAGATAGATAGATAGATAGATAGATAGATAGATAGATAGATAGATAGATATAGAATATTCCAAGGTGATTTTTGCTATGATGGTATGTAAATAACACAATACCTGGAAATGGTTTAATGGTATGCTTTATCAGTAGCTTGAATGAAACTTACATGTTTGTGTAATTGCCAGACATTTCAATAAGATATCAACATCAGTGTACATCTATTTACTCTCCCTTGTCCAAGTCTTGGATCAGAAGGTTTGTGTTAAAATAAACATTCTGTCTATTTGTATCAAGTTATTATACAGATAAAAAGTTCAGAATAAAAATGCAGGAGTCAAGGAGACCATTTAGTAAGTGATTTTTACTTGTTTGATGTGGATCAAAGTTTGATGCGGATCAAAACATGGCTATTAGTCAGATTCACAATTCTCCTGTCACAATAGGCTTTTCAACTCAAAACTTGTTTACAAAAATGTCTATATTACTTGAAAAACACACACTCACATGTGAATTGTCCTGTTGCTTTTTGTTTTAAATCACAGAATGATGTGGAAATTTGGAGGAACTAACTTGTAATTGAGCACATGCAAAAGTGAAACCAACTGAATGTGGACTCATCCATAGAATTTTATATTAAAGACCCAGGCTTACTTGATGAAATGTTCCTTTTGAAAAAAGATTTCTATCCAAAGAAAATGAGCATCTAAGAAAATGGGTAAATTATCCTTTTCACTAATATATAATCTAGCCTGAAGAATTATCTTCTTGTCCAGAGGATGATTCAGTCATATGAGTTCCCAATTGCAGCATAAAGTCATACAAGCATACCATTTCCTATGTTACCTGTGAAAAGTGAGCCTAAGTTAGTAAGTGATGTGAGAAAGAAAGCTTATACGATTTATTTATTTATTTATTTAAAGCAACAATACAAGCAGCATACACAGTGAGCATATGATATCATACTGTCTTATCTTGTAAGTATGTCAAATCAGCATCTGGAAGGCAACTTAACTCACACCTGGAGTGATGTGAGTTTGAAATGAAACAAGGCTATTAATAGGTTTGTCAGACAAGGAAGCTGCAGTTTACCCTACCAAGCCAATCATTTGGCAGGAATGAGTGGAAGAATGATTAACTTGACATTAGCAATATTTCACAGCTTTTGAACCTGGGTAGGTAAAAGGTAATTACTGTAGTCACCCAAGGATAGAAAGAGGGACCAGGTGTTCTGCTGCCAGCACATCTCAGACTGCAGTTAATTTGGATACAACTGTAGCTACTAGAGCTAGGCCATAATATTTGGGACAGCTGAATTTTTGCCATGTCAATTTGGGAATTATAATTGAGTTTTTTGCTCCTTTAGCTGAGCTATTTCTAATACCCTTCTTATTGTTGCAAGCCTTTATCAAAAATAAATAAATAAACATTTACATTTTACACTGTTGATCATGTCCTTTTGATGCATTTGAAATTATTTGCTTTAAGACACTCCTGCTGCTGCAGTGTTGGCTGACAAATCCTTCCACTGGCAAATTTATTACTCCAACTCACTGAGTAGTGAAACAGATTGAGAAAGAATAGTTTCCTTTACCAAGATTTTTATAGATTGCAACAGATGGGATGGTTGATCGGAAAAGGAAAGGGTGGAGTTACAGATTTAAAAAGAAAGTTGGAAAAAAATGATTTTTCTATATTTGTGCCATTTTTCTTGATATATTTGTTAAGCCTTAAGAAACTCTTATGAGTTACTCTCAGTTTTGACATGCAAAAACGAACTGTTTTCAGTTGGATATATCTATCTGTCCAATTATTCATTCATCACTTTTATCCTAGCTTTCCTATTGAGGCAGCTCGGTATTTCAAGACACATGTCCTTAATGCTGACCCAGAGTTACGTTTGACCCCAAATTCAACAAAGTACTGAAAATGATGCTGACAATATGAGAATCGGACAAAATTGGACTTCTCAATGACACCACATTGTCTTTTCTGATAACTATATATATAAAAAAACCCTCTTACCCCTATGAATGGTATGTGTCTTCCTCACTCTCAAGTCCTGTACCAGAGACCTGGGAGTTTGAGGGTTTTGTGCAGTATCTTAGCTGTTCCTAGCACTGCACTCTTTTGGACAGAGAGCTGTGATGTTCTTCCTGGGACCTGTTGGAGCCACTCTTCCAGCTTAGGAGTCACAGGCCTGAGTGCTCCTACCACCACTGGGACTTCTTTGGCCTTTGCTTTCCACATCCTCTCTAGTTCTTCCTTCAGGCCCTGGTACTTTTCCAGCTTCTCATACTCCTTCCTGATATTGCTGTCACTTGACACTACTACATCTATCACCACCGCTGTCTTCTGGTCCTTGTCGACTACCATGATGTCTGGTTGACTGGCCCATACCTGCCTGTCCATCTGGATCTGTAAGTCCCACAGGATCTTAGCCCTGTTATTCTCCACAAACGTCTGTGAAGATCGCTCTTCTGGACTTGGAAGGGTCTAGCCTGTACACAATGCCAGCTACTTGGTTGTTCCATTTAGTGTAAGCTGTTCCTGCATGCATCTTACACCTTGCCACTATGTGTTGGACTGTCTCTGAGGTCTCTCTGCACAGTCTGCACCTTGGGTCCTATCTTGTGTGATAGACCCGTCCTTCTATAGACCTGGTGCTTAGTGCCTGTTCTTGTGCTGCTATGATCAATGCTCTTTTAGTCCAGTCCTTTTCAGCAACTGGTAGCCATCTGTTTAGTCCAGCCAATGTCAGCCACCTCAGCTATCTATTGATGGTATATCCAATGCAGGATCTTGTCTTGCCTTGGCCCTTCCTCTGTTTGAACTTCCTCCCATGTTGCTGCTGCCTGAGGCATTCTCTCAGCAGCTCATCTTTGGGTGCCATCTTTCTGAAGTACTCATGGATGCTCTGGGTTTCATCCAGAACAGTGGCTTTGACACTCATCACACTCTTTCCGGCTGGTGTACAGTTTCTTGGTGTTTGTCTTGGGGTGGAAACCTCCATACATTGTGAGAGCTTCCAAGTCTTCACATTGGCAGCTTCCATGTCCTCCTTTGGCCACCTCACTATACCAGCAGGTATAATGACTGGCAGGGTGTACATTTTGATGGTGTGGATCTTGTTCTTCCTATTGAGCTGTCTCTTCAGGACCCATCTTATCCTTTGGTGGTACTTGGATGTTGCTGTCTTCCTTCCCTCCTCACCTATGTGACTGTGGGATACCAAGGTGCTTGTACCTGGTCTGTATGTCTGCTATGTGGCCCACCCCATTGGTCTTAACTACCTTCCCTCTCTTTACTACCATCCCGCCACACTTCTCCAGTGTCCTCACTGCAGCTCCATGTCAAGTGGATCAGCAAGTCATTGTCGCATTCACTCTTAGCATATAGCTTGATGTCAACCATGCAGAGGAAGTGGCTGATGGTAGTTCCACTTTTGAACTTGTATCTGTATTCAGTCCTTGTGATTATCTGGCAGAGGGGGTTCAAGCCTATGCAGAATAGCAGCGGGGACAGTGTATCACCTTGGTATATGCTGCTTGTTCAAGCTGTCTTGAGTTGACTTCCAGTGTTGTCTTCCATAGTCTCATTGTGTTCTTAAGGAAGGTCCTCAGTGTCCTGTTGACTTTATACAGTACCAGGCATTCACAGTTCCATGTGTGTGGCACTGAGTCATAGGCTTTCCTGTAATCAATTCAGGCAGTGCTCAGATTGGTCTGTCTAGACCTTGAGTTTTGGGCGACTGCTCTATCTATGAGCAACTGGTGTTTTGAGCCTCTGGTGTTGTTCCCAATGCCCTTCTAAGCTGTGCTCATGTACTGGCCCATATAGCCCTGTAGCTTGACAGCTATAATGCCTGATAGGACTTTCTATGTTGTGGGGAGGCAGGTAATTGGCCAGTAGTTGGACGGTGCTGTTCCCTTGTGGGGGTCTTTCATGATGAGCACTGTCCTTCCTTGTGTTAGCCAGTCTGGGTGGGAGCCTGCTGCTAGCAGCTGGTTCATCTGTGCTGCTAGGCATTCATGCACAGGTGTTAGTTTCTTTAGCCAGTAGGTGCGGATCATGTCCGGGCCAGGTACTGTCCAGCTCTTCATATTCTTGACCTGCTATTGGATGTCCACTACTGTGATGGTGACTATTTCCTATTCTTGGAGATTGCTGTGAGATTGCTCCAGCCTGTGTTGTCCTGATTTACTTCCTTCCTCTGCGGCTGTTCCCAGTTGGTGTTGATAGGAAGCAAGAGGTCCAGCCCTCAATCTCTGCTTTGTGGGGTTCTGCAGGGTTTGGTACTTTCTCCGCTTCTGTTTAGCATCTACATGAAGCTGCTGGGTGAGATCACATCAGTATGCTGATGATACCCAGCTGTATATCTCAGCCCATGGTGAGTTAAGTGATGCCATGACCTCCCTCTTGCAGTTCCTGGAGGCTGTTAAGGTCTGGATGGAGAGCAACAGGGTTGGAACTGAATCCTGGCAAGTTGTGGCCAGGAGGGCCTTTGCACAACTGCGGGTTGTGCACCAGTTATGCCCTTTCCTGGACCAACAGGCCTTGCTCACAGTCTCCCATACCTTAGTCACCTCCTGTCTTGACTACTGTAATGTGCTCTACATGGGGCTGCCCTTGAAAGGTATCTGGAAGCTTCAGTTGGTTCAGAATGCATCAGCCCACATGGTTTTGTGTAAATCTCGATTTGCCCAAGTGTCACCTCTCTTGCAGGAGCTGTATTGGCTGCCGATTTGCTTCTGTGTCCAATTCAAGGTGCTGCTTATCACCTTTAAATCCCTACATGGCTTGGGGCCAGGTTATTTGAAGGACCACCTTTTCCCAATTTCATCTGCCCAAACCACCAGATCAGGGAGGCAGGGTATGTTATGAGTCCTTCCCATTAAGAGATCCATCTGGTGGGACCAAGAATAAGGGTCTTCTCTGTGGTGGTTACCTCCCTGTGGAACATCATCCCTGCAGGGATAAGAGTGGCCCCACCTTGATACTCTTCTGCAAGGCAAAACCTTAACCTTTGCCAGGAACAGTCTGATTTGATTTGAAGACATGGTTTTTCCAGTGGGCCTGGGGATCCCAGGTTGATACAGAGCCCATCAAATGGCTAGTGTAAACATGTTGCTGTTGTCAGAGTGGGCTGGGGGTGTAGTTTTTAGGGTTTTTATTTTGTAAGCTGCCTGGAGTAACTGTGAGTGACTTGGACGGCTGTATAAATTGCTAAAATAAAATAAAATAAAATAAAATAAAATAAAATAAAATAAAATAAAATAAAATAAAATAAAATAAAATAAAATAAAATAAAATAAAATAAAATAAAATAAAATAAAATAAAATAAAATAAAATAAAATAAAAAGTTTGCATTGTGATACACACTCCATCAATCCCCCCACTGTCCCCAAGAAAGCCTATAGCTATTCTTAATATAGAAATAATCATATTGTTATGTAGCTATTAAAGACACTGGTGCACAGGCATGGCCCTCTAATTGTTGCTGAATGACATCTGCCAGCATCCTTCATTATTGGCTGGGGTTACTGAGAGTCATAGTTCATTAACATCCAGAGGGCTATACATCAAGGCAGGAGCATGTCATGAAAAAAGATGGTAAGCTATAAATATGAAAAATAGCTTTCTATTTTCCCATCTTCCAAACAACAACAATCTTAAGTTTCAGGTTTTAGTGACTCTTTTTACCTTAGTTACTTCCTAGCCGATCAGAATTAAAAAAAATAATTCACAAAATTCTGTTTAATAGCTGACAAAACCTTAACCTTTGCCAGGAACAGTCTGATTTGATTTGTTATTTACTTTTATTTGCCTTATAATACTTTTATCTCAATTTATTCTTAATAATCTTATTTTATTAATCTTATTTTGCTAGTCTGGTCAATGACCAAAATATAGTACTTTTACTCTGAAATAATAATAATAATAATAATAATAATAATAATAATAATAATAATAATTCAATTCCATCAATTATAAATAAGTTTGTCTTTTTCATATGTTTGAACTGCACACATAACCCATCCATTTTTAACTGGTATATTGCACACATTTATTATTTCAACGAGCAAAATTTAAAATTCAAAAGTGTATTTTAGACATACACTACATTTCTGCATTTTTTGACATGCAAAGGAATTAACAAGAACATATTGGCTTTTCTTTTCAAATGTAACATGTAAATGTCATACCAATGGATTTGTCTAATTAACTTATCAGTATATAGTTTTCTGTTAATTATGTATGTATATAAATCCAATTTATATACATACATAATTTATATAAGATTTATATAAGAGATTTTTTTAAAAAAATCTGAAACTCTGAACCCATTTACCTTTCCAAGACAAGAAAACCTTTCCAACACTGTCATACCTAAGGAGAGGAAATGAATGGAATCATAGCAGTAATACAAGGTGATTAAATCTTCTTGGACAGCTAAAGAAATTGTTAGTTTTCCAGCAGTCATTTATAGGTCCATTTTATATGGTGTATCCTTTAATCTGAAAATTTAAACTATTAGTTAAATGCTGTTTAAATAAAAAGACATAGTTTTCCCAAATAATTTTTTTATGCTGAGAATTATATTACACAATTGGATATGTATAAAATCTGAAAGATAACTGCATTCTCATCAAAGTATTTATTCAGTTCATTTCCATAGGCTGAATATAATTACCTGACAATAAATATATATTATAATATAATATAATATAGTATAATATAATATAATATAACAAAATATTTATTAAAATAACTTAATATAATGCCTGTCTGTCTCTTTGTATGTATATTTTTGTATATGTGTATGTATGTATGTATGTATGTATGTACATATGTACATATATATATATATATATATATATATATATACCTATACCTATATTTATATCTATCTATCTGATAGAAGATACACAGCATATAAACAAAGGAACTTGGGGGAAAAAAAAGTTGATAGCTCTAAAGGCCAGGTCATGTTCTGAGATCTGATTTTCATACAAAAACTTCTTGAAAGTGACCCACTTTCACAAAACTAGAAAAAACATAAGAAGGATTTCAGTTTTCTGAACACAGGCAAAATATCTCTTTCTTATTATAAATTGATAAACCATTACAGGAAGGATGGGAGCTTTTTTTCTCTTGCTTCTATCCCTTGAACTATTTGCCTGTCACCCTAATATGAAGGTGATTTGTTTGGCACAGGTTGTATTTGCATGAATATACCACATACTAAATGTGGGTGAGAAATCATGGTAAAGATGAGTTCCAGTAGCAATACTTTACCTCCTAGAGAAAAGATTGTACATCTTAACAGAGGAGAATATGCAACATACTTATGTTAGATAGAAACCACTGTCTGTGGACATTTCCTTTGGAACCACTGTTTTATTTCCCTTGCCTGCATTTAAAATGTTAAACATTCTTATAATTAAAACAAAATTGAATGGGAATCAACAATTATCTCTATTTATTTGAAAGCCTCCAAGGTCCACACAGGTCCCAAAGCACTCAAAGAAAGTAAAAATGGTGGAGGGCTACCAACTAGTACATTGCAAGTATATGAAAAAAGGAAAATGGTGTTGGTAGAGACATTTCCTAAATATTCCTGTTAGAGAGCATTTCTGATCACTTGATATACAATCTTTATCACAACTCATTATTTGTCAATGCTTGTACAACCCTTGCAGGTTTCAGTTGTCTCCATTTTATGGAAGACTGCACTACACTTAAGATTAAGAATATTCCAGCAAGTCAGTTTCTGTGATTTCTCTGTAAATGATCAGCAATTCTGGAAGACCTACATTTTGTCATTTTCACAGTGTCATTCTCAGAAAAATAAGCAAAAAAGACACATTTGAGGATAAAATACATTTAGATATATGCACATTTAGATGCAAAAATACACTTAGAAATATATGAGTACATAAATATAAAATACATTTGAAAAAAGAAAAAAATAAAGGAAGCATTGTGCAGCACCAAGTCTTGTTAGAATGCACCAAAGGCTGAAATCTGAATATTTAAGCAGGAGCATAAAGTTCCAGTAGTAAAAAAGTCTTTTTTTGCTGCTCATTATGATTATATAAAACCAATTTCATGCAGATCCACTGGGGTCCTTCATGATACCTTTCACAAATAATTCACATTCACCAGGGTGTTAAGCAAAGTTGCACTTTGGCATTCCTTTTCTTTAATGTTTATATTATTTCATTGGTCCATCCTTTGATAAAACTTGATTTTCACCGGCTCTCATTGAACAGTCGATATGCTTCTGTTCTTTTATATGCTGACGATGTAGCAATCATCTCCATAATGCAAGTGGGATTGAGACCAAGCTGCTGTGCTCTTGCCCATTATGTAATGAAGGGCAGCTAATAATCAATTATAAGAAAACTAAAGTAATTGACTGTTCCAAAAGCTCTGCTAATAACTGCCACTCCTGAAAAATTAATGACTTTTGCATTGATCAGATTAAGGCATGCTAATATTTGGGTGTTTCTTCCAAAGCCTTGATGATCTGGAATAAACAGCAAAGGGATGTCACTGCCAGGACCCATAAATTTTCAAATACAATTTTGCACTTTGCCAACTGTAATGGCAATAACCATGTTCCTGCTGCAATGAAAATGTTCGGAACAAAGATAATTAGCCATCTGCTATATGACATACAGTTTTGTTACTACTGTGATTTACACTCTATAGAGGCAATCCAACCTAATTTTTGAGAGCCTTGCTGCAAATTCCTTGTTGTGTGTTAAATTCTCTCCTGAGATTGGAATCTAGCTATGATTCTAGCTTACCATGGAGACTGGTAAGCACCTTTGTCTCTTGAAATCCTGGATTAAGTTATCCATTTTGGCTTTATGATGTTCATCTTGACCTTGAATGTTATATCGTCATGGAACACAGGTATTATCAAGGACTATCAGCCTACATTTAGTCATGAGAGAGCTTGGTTTAAGCTGGAACAAAGGACCCTCAAAATTAATATTCAGTATGACCTAAGCAAAATCCAAGCATTATATGGAGCAAACCTGCTTGGGAGACCATTCCCTCATGCTTAGTGTTTAGCAAACATCTCATGATCATCTCATTGATTGTTTCAGTGTTTTGTCATCTTCTTTGTTAGAGAGGAGTTTCAATTACATTTCTGAACAAAAGAGTCTTTGCCTAGTCTGCTGGTAGAAATAAAAAATGTCTCCCATGTGCTTCTGTACTGTCCCTTTTATATGGCATGGTGATATCACCTAATCATGCCCTTCTTGTCCCTCTGATATGCAAGCTCAAAGGAGGAGAACACCAGATTCCTCATAGATGGTAGGTCTACCAGATAACTCTAAAACTCCCACTAAATGTGTTGCAATCACACTTGCATTGTAATTTTAGTAACTTCAATACTTCCTACATTCCTATCTATGCATCCTAGTTATTTACAAAGTTTTTATTTGTTCCTTTCTTCTTTGTGCTGTTTTAGTCTGACCATAACATTAAATAAATAAATATTGTTGTTGGTCAGTTGTTTGGTATAAACCTGTCTATGATCCACACAATTAAGAAAACTGAGGAAGCCCTAAGAGCAAGTATAAAAAGTGGAACTCTGATATCACTTAAGTTTTCATTTTTTAATTTTTATTTAACAATTTTAACATATGCAATTAGCAAAACAATCTTTAAACTTAAAGAAAAAAATTAATAGAAACCAAAACAAAAGAAAAAATAGAAAAGAAACAACTCAAAAAAGCTAAGAATATAAACTAAGAAAAAGAAAAAAAAAGCCACCCCCCCAAAAAATCTACCTTATATTTTAAACTTATCAAGTCACTGCCTTACAAATAAACACACTACTATAATATAATCAGTATAAAATGTTATTGTAAAATATCACAAAATTTCTGTTATACTGACACATATCACTGCGTCAGTTGATTAGTGGAAAATACAGCTTTACCAAAACAGATAGATCACACATTTTTGACAACCATTCCTTAACATCTGGAAAAATATCACATTTCTAAGCATTTGGAATGCATAAACCTTTAATTTCCAAAGAGGAAAACTAAGTACAGAATTTAAAGGATGTCAAGAACAGGCTAACACTTCTGATGTGTTGGTTACGTTTCAGGAGACTTCATGGTGAAACGTACACATTTATGTTGCACTTTTAACCAATACTGTATGCACTTAGGGGCAAGAACAAGAGTAAGTGTATCTGTTTTCTAGATAAATAGAAAAGCATGGTCAGCTTGTGACTGAAAAAAAAAAAACCTTAAGAAGGAAAGGTAGACAGGTGAGTATCCAACTTTCTTCAAAAATCTGAAACTTAGCATAGAATGAGCCAACATCATCCTCATCATCAGAACATGAGGATGTTTCCTTTGCTGAGAAGGATGTTATCTTCCCAATAACAGAAATGCTTCTCCCACTCATCTTAACAGCCATCATAATTGTTGGTATCTTAATCTTCATCACCATCCACGTAATTCTCAATTTTTTTGGCTTTCTCTTTCTTCCTCATTTTCATGTTATGCATAATGTTGTTTACCCCAAAACAGAAATGACATGATAGATATATACTGTATGCATGTAGCCTTCTGTCGCATAAATAATTTGGTAACAATTCTTGGAAGTCTGCAAGACTGCACCCATAAACATCTGTTCCTAATGACAATGATGCCAAAATAACAAAATGTGTGTAGTGATGATGATGACGCGAGCTTCTCCCTTTTGTACTTTCAGTGCAATGCCATATATAAGTAGGTAAGGAACAATTCTTACAGCAATGTTGCACCACACATTTTATAATTCGTTCCCCCTTGCCCCGCTCTTGGGGATGCCTATGGGGTGTATGTTTTCTAAGGTTTCATACTGTGTACTCCTAATTAAATAAATGAATCATAATTGTTTGGGATAATATAACATAACCGTAATTAATAAATCACAATGGCCAGGTTCATATAACATCTTAAACCAAAATCAAATAAAGATTGTATTTGCATGATGTGTGAATCCATCCAATGAGACTGGAATGCAGTGGAATAATAAATTTGAGCTGACCACTGAAACCCATAACTAAATTTTACATATATATATGCCTACATAAGCAAGCTTATCTTTGCAATACACATTGCTTCTTTGCAGTCTAATTTTGACTTTGTTCATGAATAAGCCTTTTATTGACCCTCCCCATCTATCCTGTAATATAAGACATTGCATTACTATTTTTTTAATGGATTTCTCTTTTATCTGCTTAGGAAATAGATTAAGTTATAAATTAATGTGTGGGTGTGGGAGAAAAATATGTCTTTCAGTAAAGAGGTTTATTTTTGTGTCATTCTATTTTATGGCTCGGCTCCACTGCAATGCTGCTTTTGACCTCTTAGTTGCAGCCAACAGTCTTCATCTAATATACTTTTGCTATCCTGATTTATAATCTAAAGCTTTTTGAGATTTAAGCAGAGCAATTCTTTGTGAAATATTTATTTTAAATTTTAAATTTTACATAAAAGTTTAAAGGCTGTCTTTAATGAATTTGGGCAAGTCAGATGCTTCACTGAGTCTCATAAAACTTGAATTTTTCTCACTTTGTTATTAGTGAATATACACAGTCCTGAGATAATCTTTATAAGCTACATGGCCCTGGGTTATTTTTGGAAACAAACTTGAGATAAGACAGGTGTAACAGCTGAGGGAAAAGCAACTCAGCAGTACAGCAATAATCTCCTGGCACTTGAAAAAAGGACAACTTTATTATTATAGTACTTTCTTGAACTGGAGTCCATTTCAGCAGAATGTCAGCCCTTTGAGGTAAGCCAGGTCAAGAAAAAGACACCACAAGGATTCCAGGAATACTACTTTATTGTTGAAGGGTCTAATAATAGAATCTTGAAAGCTCATCAGAGTTTTTCTCTGTTCCATCTTATAGCAGACAAAATCAAGGTGGGATTGAGCTTCTTTTTCACATGTCCCACTTTCCAGGGGATGAGTTGCTGCTTCTCCCCCTTAATCTTCCTTCCTTCCTTCCTGCCTGCCTGCAATATTTACATTTCTTTACACAAAAGGAAAAGGTATTTGTTTCACCCACTCAGAAATAATGATATTTGATACAGAGTTGAGAGTATAAAACAAATGAGGAAAAGATACCACAATTTCATTGGTGGAATTAAAAGGAAATGAGGCATACTAGGGCCCTAAATATGCATTTGACTATTCAGAGAATGTAATGATGGTCTTCAGAGAAGGCTGATTGTCACTACAGTAATGGTGGTATCTGGGTTACCCAGGCCATTTTTGTGTTCACCCTGATGGTTTGGCTGCCCATCCTACCTGGACCTTACACAATGAAGCACCTCTCAGATACCATGCCAAGGCTGGTCTTCCAATCAGGCTTTTCTGACCCACATATTTACAGACTGCACAGGTGTTGTTATGACCTTCTTCTTAAAAACCTAAAATTAAGCCCTAATAACCCCAATGCATTCTTCAATCTAGTTGGGATAACCTAATTAAAGCAAATTGATATGGAAAACTCTCCCTGCCTTCTTAACCTCAAGCCCTAAGCAAGCTGGAAAAGGTGTAATGGGTAAAAAACAATATTTAGCAAAACCAAATCAGCTATAAGATAAAGGCATTTCTACTTGGCAACAAATGCTCCTGAATTAAATGTGGGAAGAGTTAAATGCTCTAGAGAAATACGGGGAGGAGACAGGACCAGAAGGTAATAGCCTCTCACTTCCCACAGAGGCATATGGGCTTATGCCAATCCAATATATTAGACAATAGATGGTGCATGATTCTCCTTTCAGTTTAATTGCCCCAAAGGATAACACATATCTCAGCAGGAATTGGAGACAAATGAATCCTTCCTTTTTAGCAGGGATCAAAGTTACCCTGAATTACAAATATACCATATTTATCTGAAAGGAAAATAACCCTGCATTTAAGATAACTCCACTGCCCCAAAAAGACATTTAGATGGGGGGGGGGGGCTTTCTTGCTTCAGCGCCTCTGTTCTTGGTGAATCTAAAACTGCTTTCCAATTTAAATGTAAAATGTGTATCTTTTTCATCATTAAATACAATCCCAAAGAGAGAAAAAGAGGAAGAGAGAGAGAAAGTAATTGGAAGTAACTGAATGAAGAGGGACTGTAACCAGAGAACTCAAAGAGAAATTCAATGCATAAAAGTTTTTGCAATTATAATTTATAATTCCTCTTCTTTTTAATTGAAGAAAGGCTAATGGTAGTGCTTGCCAGTTTACCTTTGTGTTCCACTGGCCCACCTACTAATACCTTGACAAGCTATAATCTCCTAACTCTGGGACCTCTTGCTGCATGTTTTAGGTTGGTCACACACGCTTATGCTGATAGAGTTGTTCTTGCTTCCTTTGAATGCTTGAGTGGATAACGTTCTGAAGGAGACAGGTACAATAATTTTTACACCCGTGCAGGACAGAGATAAAACTAGTGGCTGAAGACTGCTTGTCTTGAAGCAAGCAGACATTCTGGTATATTGGTGATTATTTACTGCAGTTTAGTTACCTCTGGATACTGCAAACACAGGATGCTGATCTTACCATTTTGTGAGAGGCTAAAACAAATTAAACTCTATTGCTTTTTTTCCTGGCAAACAACAATGAATTCTTCATGCTGGAAATTAATTTCTCCTGTCTTCTGTGTTGAAGAATAAAAAACAGATTCTGGATATTGAATGTCCCTATGCATATATCTTCCCATGCAACTGAATAATTTATTTTTTTCAGTCATAAATTAGCATTTACTTAGGTTCAAGATCACAGCATTAAAACGGTATGGATTCAGAATAAGGGAAACATAAAGATCACAGAATTTAAAGGGACAAATAACCAAGAGTATTCCTTTAGCTAAAAAGCTGGGATTTTCTAAAAGCCAGTATAGTTTTTGCAATGCTGCTTTTTAATAGCTTCCAGCAATTTATAATATTACAATGGACTCAATGAAAAAAGATATGGTTTAGTCAACTTGTGTCACAACATTTGGATGCCAGAATAAGAATATGCGACATCTTTTTCCCCCAAGCATCAGAATGTATTTCATGTTTATCTTAATGTAGCATTAAGACAAATGTGACTGGATTTTTTTTAAAGCAGAGAAACATCAGTGGCATTATTTCAGCATCTCAGTTCAAACATATTTCAAGGAATGATTGGATGTTTCTAAAGAAACACACATTCTAATATGCATTTCTGTGAGCAGTTATCTTGGGTGAAAGCACACATATATTATTTCCATAGGACCCACCTCCCCACTCATTCAAGGACCATGCAGTCAGGACAGTGTTTAGTGGGATCATGTCAACTTCTATAATCAGCAAACATATTGTGTTCAGAAGAAAAAAAACTTTAGCTGGCAGTTGACAATGTTAAGCTAAGAATCTTTTCTTAAATATACTTCTAAAGGATGACTTCAAAACCTGGTTGACTTTGTGAGGGTGATAATTTTAATACAATGGACAAAATGTTAGTGCTTCTGTGACTGTTTTATTGAGTTAATCCCATATTGTGGAAGGAAGACTAAAGAAGATGAAAAAACCGGATGACAATTTATGGTGACAAAATCACTGTCAGCACTTCTCTACACTTACAAACTCCCAACTCTAGATCAGGATGGGGAATTTGTGTCTCACAGCATGTTGATGAACTGCAGTGCTCAGTAGCCCCAGTTATTAATGTCAGTGATGGATATGTACAGAATCCACATCTGGAGAGCAATATTCTCCACAACCTTGCTTTTGATAAGGAGATTCTCTATATAATGTGCCTAATTCCCAGATGTTCTGAAGGATTTAATTCCTGCATGACTGGGAGGATATTCTATATTAAGTTGACAAGATTTTTAGAAATAAGATAATCTGTACAATCAATCAACTGAAATAATTGTAGCATTATTTTAGCAAGTCTCTTGTATATGAGCAAATTAAAAGAAAGTAGCTATTTAATCTGTTTAAATGGATGGTTCACAGACTGATTATTAAAGATCCTCCTCTAATCTCCCTAGAAATCTTTGTAAATTTTCATTTTGTCTAGGAAATCTGCTATCAGACTTTCTGCTACTGAAGCATGGCAACGGCTTCACCAGCATTTCTCCTTTCACTTAGAAATCTCAGAGCTAAAAACAAATGTTCTCAGTTTGAAATCTCATGAGGAATATAATTTTGAATCAAACTATATTAGTAAGGAATGTATTACTAAAGGAATGAGTACCTGTAAGGATTTTCAGAAGAGATAGTCTTCAGCCTCTACAGGAAACAGACAAAGGAGGAAAGCTTAGGAAAGGAGAAGGAAAGAAGAAATCTACAATAGCTAAAGAAATCTTTCATTAGATTTTCTTGGGATTCACCACTTTGAAGTAGAGAAGAAACTTAGCTAGCAAACTGAATTTAGGAAAGGATTTAGAGTTTAAGGTGTTCTCTTACTGTTTTGAGCAGGTACCCTAAAGAGCAAAAGTCTCATTATTTTAGCTGCAAACCAATAAATGCTTATCTAGAAAATAGTGGCATTGAACTTAATGTTTACACTATTTCTGAATACCGTATGCTTTGGACTGAACTATAAATCTTCCTGAAAATACTAGAACTCAATTTATTTATTTATTTATTTATTTATTCATATTTGTATGCCGCCCATCTCCCCCAATGGGTGACTCTGGGCGGCTCACAATAATAATAAAAAACACAGGACTCTCCAGACATAGTCAAATCTATAAATAGTTAAAAACATATATAAAAATGGCCTAAAAACCTCCTATAATTTGGCACTAAAAAACCTGTAAGTTGCTGGGGGGGGACAACCCCTCACCCCACCAGCCATCTCCATAGGTGCGGGCCCCCCTCTGGCCCCCAAGCCTTCTGGCAGAGCCAGGATTTGATCTCTTTCCTGAAGGCCATGAGGGAGGGGGCACACCGCACTTCAGGTGGCAAGATGTTCCATAGGGCGGGCGCTACAGCAGAAAAGGCTCTCTGCCTAGACCCCACCAATCGAAATTCCTTGACGGGTGGGGACTGCAATCTGCCCCTTCTGCTGGACTGAGTGGGGCGGGCTGAGATGACCAGGGCGAGGCGGTTCCTCAGATAACCTGGTTCCATGCCATGAAGGGCTTTAAAGGTGATGACCAACACCTTGAATTGGACCCGGAAACAAACTGCCAACCAATGCAGCTCACGCAACAGGGGTGTTATACGTGCCCTCCCAGGGGCATTAAGAACTGTCTGCGCTGCTGCATTCTGTACCAGCTGTAGCTTCCGGATACTCTTCAAGGGTAGCCCCATGTAGAGCGCGTTACAGTAGTCCAACCCGGAGGTGACCAGGGCATGAGTGACCAGGGCAAATTAGTTGCAGTCATAATTGGCATCTATGAAATTCACTATTATTTAAAACACTATTCATCATATATAAATGTATATTTCTATGAAATTCATTACTAGATAATACACTGGTCATAGTACATAAATGTATTTACTGATGCACTTTGCCAATGAAGTTGCTCAGACTTGCCAAGGACTTGTCTCTACTTGGACAGTCTGATGTAGTAACTGGGCTGTATATAGCCTTGTTATCTGGAACTCCTTTTGGCCTGTAGATTCTAAGGAAGTGAGTAGAGTACTTCCTAGAATATGAAATATTGGTCCAAATTTCAATAGCCTGACTGCTAAGAGGTGCTCATCACTCTAAGCATATTATATTGGAACCTACCAATATGTTAATGGGTACAAGTTAAAAGTGCTAGTTTTGACATAAAGATTCACTTGCTGGAGCACCAAGGTATGAATAGAACCTTCTTCTCTAGCCTAAATTGATCTGTCCTAAGAAAAGCCTTTGAGTCTCCTATTTTCATGAGGTGTGCTGAAGACAGAAAACTAAAGTTTGTTGGGTTTTTTCTGCTATTACACTTATTTTAGGGAACAACTTCCTTGGAAGCTGGATTTACCCTCTGAATTATGGCCTTTCAGAAAGCAGTCAAATTAAATCTTCTAAAGGACCTTTTGGGATTGAATTTTTGCCATCATTTATTTTATATAGTGTATTTATATTGTTATTACATTATTCTTTTTATTGTTGAATTTACTGTGCTTTATTAAGTTATTTTGCTATGGGTTGAGTTGGATTTTACTATGCATGTTTTATTACTCTTTATGTTTTTTGCTATTTTAAGATGTCAGGAGCCTAGAAAGATTTGGCAACATACAAACCTAATAAATGGACATAGGCAAGAGCAGGCAATCTGAACCCCACCCCATCTCCCTTTTATTGTTCTCTCTAGAGCCCTTCTGAACGTAGTTGTCAAACATTGGTAATTTTTTTTTTTTTTGTAATTTGGAAATCCTAAGAGAAGCTTAAAGTTCTTGTACGTTCCCTCCCCCGCCAAAATAGATAGATAGATAGATAGATAGATAGATAGATAGATAGATAGATGAAGAAAGAAAGAAAGAAAGAAAGAAAGAAAGAAAGAAAGAAAGAAAGAAAGAAAGAAAGAAAGAAAGAAAAGCAAAAAAGCAAAAAAGCAAAAAAGCAAAAAAGCAAAAAAGCAAAAAAGCAAAAGAAATGAAATTTATAAGGCAAATTTCTAGGCTTAGTTATGTATGTGAGTCAGCTGTCACTTCCCATCACCATTCTGCCTACTGCATTCCTTGGTCTTGCTCAGAAAAATAAGGGTTGATCCACACCTCAAGACTGATACCCCCCTGTTATATGGGGATCAGACCTTTCTCCTACCTACATACATTCTATATTATATTATATATTATATCCCCATTCTCAGTTTGTATGCATATAAACCAGGCATGTTAATTAGGGAATTATGGGAATTAGAGAGTATAAATTCGGCACCAACATTGCACTGAATGGGAATAGGTTTTTTGTGTAAGTGTTCCCACTCTTTCTTATATGAACATACTATAATTAGGCTATATAAATTTGAATGATGATGATGATGATGATGATGATGATGATGATGATGATGTAGTACAGGTTCTGAGTTCTTAATATATTTAATATTTCTCACCCTCTCTGGATTTTATCCTGAAGCATAGAAATAGGAATGATTATGGCTATTGTTTATGTATTGATACTTTAAAAGTATAATATTTTGCTTTCCTTTATGAAACGTTGAAGAACCATATGGTAAAATATATTCAAAAATTCTAATAGCTGCACAGATTTAGCCAAAAGTAGCTATTGTTGACTATCACTGTTAGATGTCAGAATTTTCTCACTGGCTTGCCAACATTTTTTAAAAAGCCAACATTCACCATGGGATTAAGTAATTAACATTCACAATCAGATATCTGAAACTGATCCTCAGAATTAAAACATCATTTTGCCTGCAACCACTCTGTAGTTAATCTGTTGCTAAACTTAGCTATTTTTTAAACAAGATAACCATATGTAAAATACATAAACATCCCTCCACAAGGAAATAAAGAGAGAGAGAGAGAGAAATAAAAATAAAAACATGTCTGAATTATCAGTGTCAAGCAGCAGGTAAATGTACATGCACAAATCAATCAAACATACATTTAAGATCACTGAATCTCAGGCAGAGGGAGAGAGAGACTGGGATTTGAACAGAATGTTGATGATCACTTTTTTTTTTCCAAGAATGCAAGTAAACACTACCTTATTGCTAAATATGGCTATACAGAATTCACGTTGAACGATCCCTTAGATAAGAAATGGGCCAAAACATTCCCCTTTAAACAGTTACTCTTCCCATGGATGTGAGAAACTGTTTCTGCACTGTGCATACAAATGCCATTTTTTATTGGATCAAGTTCAGGTTGGCCCATTGTGATGCTTTGATCTGAGGCACTGCGACAGAGTGATCATTTTCTCATGCCTGGTATCTAACTGATTCAACACTGCAGACTGAGCTACCACCTTGAGGTAGAAGGTGGTAGCTGCTTTGTACATGCCTAGTGCTTAAGCAAGCACCTGGGATTCTTTTGCAGATTTCTACTTTTATTACTTTTAGTAGCAAGTGCTTGAAGTCTATTTGCAACTTGGAAAGAAAGGTCATTGTGAAAGTTAGATGTAGACATTAAAAAGAATAATGTGCATTGTAGAGTGGAATAATTCTCATATTTAATTAGTGTGGGAGGTTCTTTGAATTCATCAGCCAGCTGTCTGCTGACTCCTCCAATATGAAATGAGAAGATGAGTTACTGAGTATGAGATACTAGAAGTATCCATTGATTACCCTAATCTGAAGAAGAGAAATGTGTCTATATTTATGGAGCAACCTCAGTTATGGTTAAATAGCCCATCAACAATATTCATGCGCTGGAAAAAGGCAATATATCTAATATTAACCAGAATTGGGGACACTTTAAATGTCAAATTAAAAATGTTGATTTGGTAGGCAGAAACACTTAAAATAAAAGCAAATTTTATATTCTGATTTGTTAGGAAAATTACTGTAATTAAAGGAATCAGTTCTCTGAGTAAACTATATAACATGAGATGAAATTCTAATATATGTAATATTTTTAAGCTCTTACCAGACAATGTGGCATCATATTATTGCCATTGGGTGGAATGGATACTTTCAGGATATAAGACAAGCTGCAGATATAATAGAAGATCAGAACTTTTGCTGATGGAAGTGTGAATTTTCAGAAGCATTCCAATGATGGCTATAACGTACCAAAAAAAAAAAAAAAAAAGTTGGGGAGGAAAGGTAGGCAGACAGGCAAGCAGGCAGACGGTTCTATTCCCCCCCCCCCCCCCCCCGTTCTTTGGAACACAAATAGAAGGTATTATAATGTAAATTTCATCTTAATAAGAGCTCATCCACAGACACCCCTAACTGCAGTGTGCTGATACCTTGCTAATCAGTCTTTAAGGATATGTCCTCATGATGGTATTTTCATTGCATTTCCAGCCCATAGCTGAGACAACCTACCTTCATACTTATTTGATCTAATGCTAAAGTGGTGTCTTCCATCTTCTCCCAACAAAAGCCTTGCTCTGTGAATAGTTTATTGAACTTTGGTGACAATCATTGTGATGATGTGCTTAACAGCTGGAATCTGCCCAGCTCCTATTGGCCACTGGCTGAAGAGTAAATACCTTGTTATTTTTTACTGTGACGCTGGACACAAGGAGAAAAGTGATAGTGGCAAGATTCCCAGAAAGAATGATTAACCTCTCATAAAAAAAGAGAGAAAATGCTTTAAAGAGAATTTAAAGAAAATGGCAGCAACAAGATCACTAGGCAGAGAGTAGATGAACCTCCCTCCCTTTCTTTCTCTTTTAAAGAATTTTTTAAAGAGCAGGAGAAAAGCAGTTGCAGTAAGTTTGGTATGAAGATGAATGGCAGGGCAGTTTGAAAGGAGACACAGAGGAAGACTACCAGGTGTCTGATTTGCAGGCTTGTAAACACCCAACTCTAATACTCCATAATGTTAAGGAGAGTGATTGCTGGTTGCCTTTTTCCAAATGGCAGGTGGGAATGGGAATGCTGGTGGGATGAAAATGCAATCAGCAATCACTCTGCAGCCCCACATTAAACAGCTGTTAAAACAGCACTACTTGCTGGCCTTAGTATTGAGGCAGAAGACACTTGGTTGTGGAGGCAGAGTAAACTATGGTGGCATAGTTTTCTGCTGCTTCACAGATTAGTGGAAAGCATTGTCTGTGTGGATGTGCCCTAAGTCAATACATAAGGCCACCCTCTTTGTGGGTCTTTTGATGAATCATCACAGATTTTGATACAGGAAAAGGACATAAAATAAATGAATGAAAGATTTGAATAGTTAAGGATTTGAGATCTACAACATTAATCCAAGATTAAACTAATATTAGAGTCTATAAGCATTCTCTTTTTTTTAGAGAAACAAAAAATGTGTGAAAGTTGTGGCTGAAAATAGAGCTACGTTTCTGAAAGTTGCATACAAAAAGAAGTAATGGCTTTAAAATGAGTATGCTTATATCAGTGTTTTAAAATAATTTTGCAAGGCAATTTATATGAAAAATGACATAGGGAAATTTGCTTTAAACATATATTTCAGGGTATTATATTACTAACATACCATTGGGAAGTATACAGAATTCGGGATAGTGGAAATATTTGAATAAAAATGAATACACAACATTCCCCAAGAGCCTAGAATATTGTGAATAAGAGTCCAGATCTATATTTATTTGTATATAAATAAAAGAGACCACATGTATATTTAGTTGTAGAACCTTACAACAAGGAAGCTCTGCCTGCAACAACTATCAAATGGTTTTCAAATTATTTCTTTTGACCCTCTATTGATAAACCTAATCTGCATTGACTTGTTGATAATTCTGGAATCCAGCTGGACCTTTTTTGTTGTTTATAATAAAAACCTAGCAGGTAAGAGTTGCAAATTAGACATGTTCTTTTTTAGTTAAAGTATATCCAGATAATCTGTAATTATAATAATGTAGAAAAGAGAGATCAGTGTGTGTAATGTATTTGTCTTTATTATTTTCATGTCCTATGTCCTATGCAGTCTTTCACATAAACTATAATAAATGGGCACAGCCTATTTGAACTGAGAAGGAAATGAAATAGGAATGCTAGTCTGTCTTTTGAACAAAAGGGCTTAATTTCAAGTACTCCTGGCCACAAAATGCAAGTACCATGGATCAGAAGAAGACAGTTCTTCCTACAAAAATGAGGGACAAATGGCAGACAGTGTGGAAGGGAATTAAAAAAACAAACAAACCTCAGATAAATCAATTGCTCATAAAACAAAATGTGCAAAGAAATTACGTATCAGACTGTAAGACCATTCTTTTATTTTAATTTTATTTTATTTGCATAATAATTCTGAACAAAAAGTTTTTTTTTTTAAATTGCATTTCAGTTGAATCCAGAAAGCCTTGAAAACATGGTTCTTTCATTAACCCTGGGGATCCCATTGTGAGCATGTAAACTGGTTGCATGAGGCTAAATGATGGTTGTTTTCCCACTATCTTGGGATTCTTTTACACTTTTATTCCTTTATATTTGATGTTTTTTATAATGTGATATGGTTTTAATAGTTATTCTGCTTGTAGGCCGCCCAAAGTCCCTTTTTGTGAGATGGGCAGTTACATAAATTTGCTAAATAAATAAATAAATAGATCTGAGGGGATGGAGAATTCCACTAGGGATCTGGAATGTCCCCAGTTCTTGCCCCAGAGAGAGAAATTTAGGGCAAGAATGGTGATACTATCAACTAAAGTTCATTATAAGATTAATTTGTTGCATTTTAAAATAGATTGAAATAGATTTAAATCTGTTGACCTAACTGGCACTTCTCAAACTAATGCAAGTTCCGAAACATTTTATAAATGTAAGAAAACTGTATACGAAAATGGGTGTATTCCTTTGGGTGTATAGAAAAAGAGTATAGAAAAAAAATACCCTGAAAAATTGTGTAGAAAAAGCTTACATGAGGAAAAGTTACTTGATAGAAATGTACCTCCATTAGCATAGTCTGTGTACAAAATAGATACAAATGTTTATGTACATGTAAATAATATGAATTTTCATCTAGTTTCCTATATATTCACAACTGGAATGTCATACATAAAACACATGGTTGAAAAACTAAGCACGTAATGGAAAATGAAAGTTAGGAAGAGTAAAACATAGCTTTGCTTGCTTTCATAATGGAGAAGCTATGTTTAAAAGTACAAGGCCAATTGCTGTTTGCTTCTCAGCCTTTTGGTTAAGATCAAATGAAAATCAAAATCAAAATCAGAGAGAAGGACCTTTGAAGAGAGAGCAAATCAGAGGATAAAGATTAAAAAGAGATAAAAAGCTGCTGGGAGACAGCTTGAAGTCAGTAAGAAAATTAGATTTAGGGACCTCTGGACAAGAGAGGGATTATTGCAAGGAGCAGGGAAGCAGAAATGAAACTAAGAAGAGTTAGGAAAGATGTAAAAGTGAGTTGTGGAACTGGGTTCAAGCAAGATGCATGGAAAAAAAGTAATAAAGCAGAAAATGTTTAGGGTAGAATAATGGCTCATAAAAAGAAGAAAAAGAAAAGCTTAAAACCTAAAAAGTGTAACCCTACAGAGAAAAGGAAGAGAAGAACACTACTCCTGAGTAAACAAGAAGTAAAGTATAAGGCTTTTTCAATAGACTACATTGCCTGTACTTTGCTTTGGTGTTTCTACGTGTATAAATGAATAAGTAAGCTTGACTGGCAACTTTGGTTAACAGGAGGAAAGAGGCTAGCAGATTCATCAGGGTGAGTCACCAGTAATTGTTTGGGGAAGAATTGAGGGTTGAAAGTCCAAGGAGAAGTAGTGAACCCATGAACAGACTGATCGGGAGATGTGAGGTTTCCAACCAGGAATAAGTGGACGAGAGTAAGAAAGCTGCTAAATGCTCAGCTGTTACCTTGGGAATTTTGCAAGATAGGGGGAATGGAATACAGTAAATGCACCCTATTCTTTTAAAATCTACTGCCCTAGGGTCTCAGCAAGCCCCCTCTGAAGAATAACAGGAAATCAGTAGTATAGTGTTATGTTTTGTACCTATGGATGCTATCTATATATCTGTATAGTTATTGTTTTTTACTGATTCTAGCAAAGTTGTTATATGCTGTTTATAACTAGATATTGTTTTTTATTGGCAAGGAGGGAAATCAACTCTAAGAGCACTCCCTCTCCCCAGCTGGTTAGAGACTCAGGGCCAGGCTTTGAGTGGATTGCAAAGGAGGTGTGGTAATTTCACTTGGGAATCTTGGAGGAAGCCCAGCTTCTCAAACTCAGGATAGCCTCTGTGTTAAAACATTGGCTACATGATGAAAAAGCAGATACTAGACAAGTTAGAGCAATAAGAGTTCTACATGTTGATTGGCATTCATGCCCCATTCCAAAACCAGTGGTAAAATCAAACTAAATTGCTCAGTGTAATTTAATATAACTACAACATTATGAGTTGTTTTCCAGAAGAAGTGAGGGGTGGCATGTCAGAACTTTCCCAGTACTTGGAAGCTGTCTGGATGGGGAAGAACCTGCTTTAACCCAACACTGACAAGTTTGAGTGGCCATGGATTTAGGGCCTCTGCATATAGTGTTTTTTTTTTTTTTTTTATCATTGACTCTGAATTAGATAATACTCTCCCAGGCAAATCTGGTGTGCAATCTGGGGGTTCTCTTAGATTCACAACTTCTGCTTGAAAAGCAGGTGGAAGCTGTGGCCAGTAGGGCCTTTGCACAATTAAATTTTGTGCATCAGTTGTCCCCATTCCTAAATCAGGAGGCAATGCTTATGGTCGCTGATACCTTAGTCTGATGCCAGTTGGACTATTGCAACTGGCTGTATATGGGTCTGCCCTTGAAGAACATTCAGAAGCTTCAGCAGTGCGGTGGCACAGACAGTATCTACAGAATGCGTTGTTAGTGAGATTTCTTTTTTAGGAGCTTCAATTTGCTACTTCTTACCTTGTGGATTGTGATTTTGTTTTGTTTTGTTTTTAACCTGTTCACTGCTTACAGCTATATAAATACTTTTAATTTTTTTTTAAGAGTAGGGGACTTTGAGCCCATAATTTTCCCTTACTCCAGCCTATCTCATGGGGCCTTGTTCTGAGATAAAATTAGGGAAGAGTGTAATAAACAAACAAAGGTTGACTCCAGTAAGTTTCTGGTGGTATTAGTGTTAGTAGTATCAGGTTTCATCTGCTTCATCATTACCTTCTGTCAACCTGCTCCATCTTCATATGAAAGATAAGGGATTCTATTACTGTTCACACATCTAGAAATTAAATGCTGATTAAGTTAATTGCTTGGCATTCAACTTTTTGCTTTTCTTGTCCCACCTCTGTTCCACAAGCCTTCTCCTAAGCTTTGATTAGAGCAGCCTAAGAGTCCTGTGAATAAGTAAAGAAAGAACATAACCAAAACAAAGTAGTCTACCTTGGAATTTCCCGTCCCAACACTTCTCTTTGTTATATGCCACAGGAATGGGCTGGTACTTCAAAAGTGCATCCGTCATACTGTCTAATGTACACCTTGCAGAAATTGGAAATGGTGCATAATTTTATTTTATTTTAGTAACATGGAACACATAGTTTAGATCTGATATTATTCTATATTTGTAGTGAAGAATTAATATATATCATTTGATAAAATATTGATGTGTATTTTGACAAATCAAAAGCTAGGTTACTTACTTTTAAAAGAAAATCCAAGCTTGTGATGGCTCATCTAGATTTGAAAGAAAAGTGTCAAATCTCTTGGAGATTTGATGTTGCTATTCAGCATTCTAATATTTTCTTTCTTCCTCAGTTCATGTATAGGTAAATCTGACAAGTGATGGATTTATAAACTTCACCACGGATGCAGACTTTCTTTTTAGACAGCACCATGAAACTTGCTGCCCTGACAGTTTTTACTGAAACTGTATTGCTTTAAGCCATAATGCCAGAAAAATGATTCCTCAGGCATCCCTGTGTAAACTGAAAGGAACATAATTTCACTGATAAAAGCTGACCTTTCTGAAATGCATAACTATTAAGGATACACTGAGTATGAGGAATTCATATTTCTGAAATATAGGAGTATTGGGTGGCATTTCAGTGGGTCTCTAGATGGCCTATAATACTTCATATGATCTCATGAAAGCGTTTTTGTACTCATTGTATATACTGTAGCTGGGTAGATTTTCAACACTTGAGATTTCAATAGAAGCATTTTGTTATCAGTTTTTAATAGATGTTTGGGAGCAGCATACATCATTTGCAGTATTTATTTCTGACTCTGAGTAGGTGCACGGTGTTCTCAGCCTAGCACCTCTAAAATGGGATATGTATGTGTGCATGTATACTATTCACATGTACCTATTCATATATATACAGTCAAAGCCACTGTCCTGGATGAAACCCAGAGCAGCCAGGAGTACATCAGTAAGATGGCACCAAAGATGAGTTGCTGAGAGAATGCCTGAGGCAGCAGCAGACATGGGAGGAAGTTCAAGCAGAGGAAAGACCATGACAAGACATGACCCAGCATGAGATGTACCATTAACACATAGCTGAGATGGCTGACATTGGGAAATCCTACGAGTGGCCGCAAAGGGCTGGACTAAAAGACAGCACTGAGGCACTGATCATAGCAGCACAAGAACAGGCATTCAGCACCATATCCATAGAAGCAGGGGTCTACACTCTAGACAGGAGGTAGTGGGTAAGATGTAAGCAGGAACAGTATACACTGAATGGCACAACCAAGTAGCTGGCATTGTGAATAGGGACATCTGCACAGTATACGGGCTAGACCCTCCCAAGTCCAGATGGGAGATTCACAGAAGGACATGGAGCTAACAGGGCTAAGATCCTGTGGGACTTCCAGATCCAGAAGGACATGGAGGTACAGGTCAGTCAACTAGACATTCTGATAGTAGACAAGGATAAGAAGACAATGGTGGTGCCAAGTGACAGATTTTGCTCAGAACCCTCAAACTCCCAGAACTCAAGATTGAGGAAAACACATACCACCCATAGAAGTGAGAGGGTGTGTGTGTGTGTGTGTGTGTGTATGAATATATGAATTATATATACTGTATACACACCCCAACTGCTTGCAGCCACAGCTGATTCTTCAGCAGGGGATTAAGTATGCTAGGCTTAACAAGAATACATTTGAGTGGGTATACAAAACAAACTTTACTACATAGGGTGCAAGTTTTTAGTGCCTAAAAACTGCATTCCATGCTTTTGTTTAACTAGTAACTGCAGTTCTGTGTGAAAATGTACTGTGCTCACTATGATGCTTAAAATAAACAGGGCAAGGATATCATATTGGAGGGGGGAAATAAAAGATAGAAAAGAAAAGAAAAAAGAAAAGAAAAGAAAAGAAAAGAAAAGAAAAGAAAAGAAAAGAAAAGAAAAGAAAAGAAAAGGGTGGGGGGAGGGCCAGAAACATAAATCAGCAACAAAACCAATATTTTGCAATCAGGCAGTAATTGACAGTTTGTTGTCTATATTTAACAATAAACTATGGTCAGCAACAAATTGTGTTGTGGATAACTGACAGTAAGGCATCCCATTGAAAATCAGTAACATTATTTTAAAAGAGCTCAGGACACATGTAAGCTGCATGTACTGCAGATTACGCATTAGCCCTGGGCGTACATAACAAATATTTGGAGCGGGCATTATGAAAATGAATATAGCACAGAAATACCCCTTACTTACAATCAGCATGATTTTTGTATAATTTGTATTAAAAAAGACAAGAAAAAAGAGTTATACTGAACAAAACTCATTTTTAGGTTGTTAAAGTTTGTTTGCTTTCTGCTCACTTAGCATCAAGCTCAGAGAAAGACAAGAGCTGAATGGAGACTTTTGGAAACATTATGACAGAAGCCTAGACACTTGAATATGGTACTCTTTTAATTCATACTTTATAACTGTCAGTTCACACTTTATTACTGTCATACTTTAAAAGATTTTACAGCTCATTTTACTATACCTTTATAAGCCACCTAGAGTCATTAAGGAAGTGGTCTTCCTGTGAATTTCCTGAAAAAATAAAAGAAACCTCCTTTCAGAATAAGCACCCTGTTCTATTTATTCTCACTTTTTTGAAATATATATAGTTATTCATGGGAGAGAGAAATTATAATGAATACTGAATACTGAGAAATTCCTGTGAGTACTTCAGCAATCTTTCTCAACAGCACAGTGATTCACACTGAAAAAAACCTGCTGTGTTTAGAAGTTAGAACATTCAGGCACAAAGCTATACCTGTCCTTTCCCTCCCACTCCATTTCCTTATGGAGAGACTATAGGGATAAATGTACCTATATTGGCTGTTATTTTGTCTCTGTCTTGTGCTTGGAATCTTTAAATCTCTAATCAAGCTCTAGGGGCACTCGATTTTTCCTTCTGAATTAACCTACCTACCAGAAGCAAAGCATGTGTCTAGCTCAGTGTGCTCACCAGTGCCTAAATGACCTGTGCTAACATGCAGTTCCCCTTCATGGATCACTGCCTTGTCGTGGTGAAGAGGCTTGCGTAACTCAGTGAAGCCATGAACTATACGTCCAGGGCCACCCAAGATGGTCATGTCAGAGGTCATGACAGAGAGTTCTGACAAAATGTGGTCCACTGGAGAAGGAAATGGCAACCCACTCCAGTATCCTTGCCAAGAAAACCCCATGGACAATGTTAAAAGGCTAAAAGATATGACGCCGGAAGATGAGCCCCTCAGGTTGGAAGGTGTCCAATATGCTACTGGGGAAGAACAGAGGGCAATTCCAAGTAGCTCCAGAAGAGTGAAGCGGCTGGGCCAAAGCCGAAAGAACTTTCAGCTGTGGATGTACCTGGAAGCGAAAAGAAGGTCCGATGCTGTAAACAAAAATATTGTATAGGTACCTGGAATGTAAGATCTATGAACCAAAGCAAGCTGGATGTGGTCAAACATGAGATGACAAGATTGAACATTGACATCTTGGGAATCAGTTAATTGAAATGGACGGGCATGGGTGAATTTAATTCAGGTGACCATTATATCTACTACTGTGGGCAAGAAGCCCTTAGAAGAAATGGAGTAGCACTCATAGTCAATAAGAGAGTGGGAAAGGCAGTAATGGGGTACAACCTCAAAAATGACAGAATGATCTCAGTGCGAATACAAGGCAAACCATACAGCATCACAGTAATCCAAGTCTGTGCCCCAGCCACTGATGCCGAAGAAGCTGAAGTTGATCGGTTCTATGAGCACGTACAATACCTTCTAGAACTAGCACCAAAAAAAGATGTCCTTTTCATCATAGGGGATTGGAATGCTAAAGTAGGAAGTCAAGGAGTAATCGGAATAACAGGCAGGTTTGGCCTTGGACTACAAAATGAAGCAGGGCAAAGGCTAATAGAGTTCTGTCAAGAGAACAAGCTAGTCATAGCAAACACGCTTTTCCAACAACACAAGAGACAACTCTACACATGGACATCACCAGATGGTCAATACCGAAACAGATTGATTATATACTTTGCAGCCAAAGATGGAGAAGCTCTATACAGACAGCAAAAACAAGACCAGGAGCTGACTGTGGCTCACATCATGAGCTTCTTACTGCAAAATTTAGGCTTCAATTGAAGAATGTAGGGAAAACCACTAGACCACTCAGGTATGACTTAGATCATATTCCTTGTGAGTACACAGTGAAGGTGATGAATAGATTTAGAGGATTAGATTGGTAGACAGAGTGCCTGAAGAACTATGGACGGAGGTCTGTAACATTGTACAGGAAGCAGCCACTAAAACCATCCCAAAGAAAAAGAAATGCAAGAAAGCAAAATGGCTGTCTGATGAGGAAAACAATAGAATGGGGAAGACTAGAGATCTCTTCAAGAAAATTGGAGATATCCAAGGAATGTTTAGTGCAAAGATGGGCATGATAAAGGACAAAAAAGGCAGGGACCTAACAGAAGCAGAAGAGATTAAGAAGAGGTGGCAAGAATACACAGAAGAACTATACAAGAAAGATCTTAATGTCCCTGATGTCCACGCTGGTGTGGTCATTGACCTTGAGCAAGACATCCTAGACAGTGAAGTCAAGTGGGCCTTAGGAAGCATTACTGATAACAAAGCTAGTGGAGATTACAATATTCCAGCTGAGTTATTTAAAATACTAAAAGATGATGCTGTTAAAGTGCTGCACTCAATTTGCCAGCAAGTTTGGAAAACGCAATAGTGGCCACAGGATTGGAAAAGGTCAGTTTACGTTCCAATTCCAAAGAAGGGTAATGCCAAAGAATGCTCAAACTATCGCACAATTGCACTCATTTCACATGCTAGCAAGGTTATGCTCAAAATCCTACAAGCTAGGCTTCAGCAGTATGTGAACCGAGAACTACCAAATATACAAGCTGGGTTTCGAAGAGGCAGAGGAACTAGAGATCAAATTGCCAACATTCACTGGATCATGGAGAAAGCACGAGAGTTCCAGAAAAACATCTACTTCTGCTTCATTGACTATGCAAAAGCCTTCGATTGTGTGGATCACAACAAACTGTGGCAAATTCTTAAAGAGATGGGGGTGCCAGACCACCTTATCTATCTCCTGAGAAATCTGTATGCGGGCCAAGAAGCAACAGTTAGAACCGGTCATGGAACAACCAATTGGTTCAAAATAGGGAACGGAGTACAACAAGGTTGTATACTGTCACCCTACTTATTTAACCTATATGCAGAGTACATCATGAGAAATGCCAGGCTGGAAGAATCACAAGCCAGAATTAAGATTGCAGGGAGAAACATCAACAATCTCAGATATGCAGATGATATAACCCTAATGGCAGAAAGTGAAGAAGAACTAAAGAGCCTCTTGATGAGGATGAAAGAGGAGAGTGCGAAAGCTGGCTTGAAACTCAACATTAAAAAAACTAAGATCATGGCATCTGGACCCATCAGTTCCTGGCAAATAGAAGGGGTAGAAATGGAAGCAGTCACAGACTTTATTTATTTGGGCTACAAGATCACCGCAGACGGAGACTGCAGCCATGAAATTAAAAGACGCTTGCTCCTTGGGAGGAAAGCTATGGCAAATCTAGACAGCATATTAAAAAGCAGAGACTTCACCTTCCTGACAAAGATCTGCATAGTCAAAGCTATGGTTTTTCCAGTAGTAATGTATGGCTGTGAATGCTGGACCATAAAGAAGGCTGAGCGCCCAAGAATTGATGCCTTTGAACTGTGGTGCTGGAGAAGACTCTTAAGAGTCCCCTGGACTGCTAGGAGGTCAAACCAGTCAATCTTAAAGGAAATCAACCCTGATTGCTCATTGGAAGGATTGATAATGAAGCTCAAGCTCAGATACTTTGGTCACCTAATGCGAAGACAGGACTCCTTGGAAAAGACCCTGATGCTGGGAAAGATTGAAGGCAAAAGGAGAAGAGGACAGCAGAGGATGAGATGGTTAGATAGCAACACCAAAGCAATGAGCATGAAACTGAGCAAACTCAGGGAGGCAGTGAAGGACATGAAGGCCTGGTGCAATATGGTTCATGGGTCACAAAGAGTTGGACATGACTTAACGACTGAACAGCAACAACAAACATGCAGTTAAACCAAATGCAAATCAAAAGGCATGAGTCATCCAGATGACTTTATCCTTAAGGCAAAGACAAAATAATGTTGTCTTCAGCATTCATATATTAAACACCTTAGCTAATGTAGAACATAGAAGTTCCCCCTACATTTTTCCACCAATTTTCTTGTTGATTTGATAAAAGAAAAAATGCTTTTGAAATTTAGTTCAAAAGAGAAGATGCTAACACAGAAAATTTTATGGTTGGAGCATAATATTTTTGCACTTAGTTATTGAGGTTATGCATGAATGGCCTGTCCTTCATTGCCATGACATGCAACTGAAGGGAGACATTTTGAGCAAATTCCTTCCCCTCACCTTTTCAACAATAGCAGGATGCTCTTTGGAGTTTTCATTCTTCAGACAAATTATTTACCTACTTTCTCTTCCACATATTTTGAGGAGAATTTTGAAAGGTGATTTGGGCTGAGATTCATTCTTTCCTGGATTTCTATAGTTCTTTATTTATAAAAATGTGTATTATTTTCACTATAGAAAAAAGCTACCTAGATGGCATTTCAATTAAACAAAAAATTATCAACAGTAAGACAAACAGTAAGACAAACACAAAAGTAAATTTGAAATAAAATGATTAATGTCAGCTGATTTTTTAAAAGCCTAGAAAAATGAAATTATCAGTATTTTGCCTAATCATGAAATGAATTCAAGGTAAATCTAAATATAAAGTGAGGCTTCATAAATCTGCGGACTCTATTCTTAGATCGTATACTGCTAATGCTCCTAATTACATACGAGATATAATCTATCAACAAATTACCAGAAATACTACTACATTGACACCATTTACATTAATATCATACAAACTATCATGTCTACAAGTCATTAGAAAAATAATTCTGATTGGCAGCATCATCAGACTCTTCCAGTGTGTATTCATGTGCAGTTAAATTCAGCTTTGGGAATAGCATCTATCTCTAGATCAAGGAGTAGGAAGTTTGGCACATGAGCTTGTAAACATTATCTTAGCAGACTTAGAACCTTGCTTCTTAACCTTGCTAACGTATCTTAGGCATCTTTTTTGTGGGGGAAGGGATTCATGAATTGAATATCTTGGTAAAATTCAACCTTTACTTCAATAACTTTTATCCAGCCATCATTATATCATCTTCCCTAGACTGACTGACTCCCTCCCTCCCTTCTTCTTGCTTGCTACTGAAACTCTGAGTAGCTAACATAGGACTAAAACTCAGTACTCAGCCTAATGACAACAGCAGCAGCCAAAGATCACAACAATCACCTAAATAAACCATAAATAACTATCCACCAGGTGAGCCCAATTAACAAGAAAACAGCCATGTTTTTAAGGCTTTATGAAATAAAGTTTGAGGAAGTAGTCCCATCTGGGGTGGCAAACTCTAAGAATCAAGTTACTGAAGCAGGAAAGGAGCAGATTCACTACTACAGACATTTCAATGCAGCCTGACTTCTTACATTAAAAAAGAATCTGTTTTACTGAAGAAATTAAAAAAAAAAAAAAAAGAATGTTGCAGAGCACTAGATCTAGCATCATCTTTCTTTGGAAGTGTACCTTCCTTCCCCTCTTCCCAGCAAAAGAAAAAGGAAGAAAAAAAAAGTTAAGCAGGAAATGAGCAACTTTTCCTAGTAGTCATTTTATAAGAACCCTTACAGCGTGTTGGACATCTGCCCACAGCCAAAATGTTTGCAGATTTCAATTCTTTTTGTTATTTGCATTTTTCTCTAGAGCCACAATTCAGAGGCATCAATTTCTCTTTGTTTATCCTCTCTAATATTATAGGTCTTTTAACTATATGTTACAACTAGGGAACTGTGGCCTTAATGATGTATGCCATTGTTGTCAATGTGATCTTTTTGTACTTTAATATTTTGTGTAGATCTATCATAGACTTTCTCTCATATAATAGATATCCCTTATTTCAGAGCTACAGTCACCATTCTACTGAAATTCCTGGGAAGTTATTACCACCTCAACTTTTTTCCTCCCTATCTGTACTGGGTTGGCATTGCCTGTTGATATAATTCTTGGTGTTTTTATTTGTTTGTTTAAATATTGGAAAGCAGAATGGTTTTTAAACTCTTCACCTTTAATAAAATATTTCTTATTTCTAGCCATCAGAATCATCACCAGCATATCACCATGTGAAGTGTTTGGTAGTTTGGGCATTTTTAGCACAAAAACCCTTTTTGCACCATTTTTTGGTACAGGTAGTCTTCATTTAGCAACTGCAATTGGGACAGCAACTTGGTCAATAAATGAAGAAGTTTCTAAATGAAAAATCATGTGACTGTGACTATGCATGTAATTTTACTTCAGCTTTCCTTTACTTTACAGCATCAGAAAAATATGACCCCAAACAGCCAGGTGAACCCAAATGGCAGGGAGGGTTTCTGGAACCTGACTCACAAGGAAGCCAGGTAAATTTTTTTATTTTATTTTCTTTAATTTATATTTCAAATTTGTCACTGCCCATCTCACTGTGAGGTGAATAACAAATCTTATAGGCTCCCCCCCTCCCCACCCTTTGGAATGCTCACTTTGGCATTGGGATAATTAGCAAGAACAGAATTGGTGTTCATTGGAGAGGAAGGGATTACAAGACAGTAAGCAGGCACACAAGGGGGAATACACATTGAAAGGAATGCGCTAGCATCAGCTGTTTGGTTAACAACTCACACCTCCCAGCCATAAGCTGCTTAGGAGACTACAAAAGCCTTTAGTGTGAAACTGATTAGGGTTTTGTCAATTTCAGGCTGCAGCTGCCAGGCAGAGTGTTCTAATCAACTAATTAAGGTCACAGAGCTAAGCTAACTTGAAGTTAGCACCTTTTGGGGAAGCCCTGTGCTGCAGAGAAAAGCAGCTTAGGAAGAGATAGCTTTTTTAGGCACTCTCTGCTTGGGGTGGGGTGGGGTGGGGTGGGGAGGGGAGGGGAGGGGAGGGGAGGGGAGGGGAGGGGGAAAATGGGTCAGGCACAGGACAACACATACTAACATATGACTGAGAAAAAGATGCTGCCAAGGTCATAAATGCTGGCATTGGTCGCAAAGTTACTTTTTCATCACTGTCATATCTGAGAATGGTCACTGTCTGAGGCAGATGCTAAATGAGGACTACCTCTTTCTTGATTTCTCCAATCTCATGGCCACTGTTGTTTTCCATATGCCTATAAAAACCTCATGTATTACTTTCTTATGAAGTTCTTCTGTATATTCATACTATTTCTTTCGCCAGCACATTTTTGCCTTCTTTGTATTTTACCATGCAGAGAAGTACGAAATAGATAATCTAAAGCAGGAATATATTTCTAAACATTTGAGACTAATATTCAGGCCTGATTATTGTATTCATATTAGTTCTAACATACAGATAAAGTTGAAGATTCTAGAGAATCTCAAATAATTAAAAACGTAATGACAATAAATTGATTGAAAGTATCACTAAATTTCTTAGCCAATTAATTAAAACAATAAACAAAAAGCAGAATCCTGTATTTTCAGTCTTGAATTATCCCAAAGAACAAGTTTATGATATGAATTAGGATCCAAGTGGTATTTCTGTCCAAACATCTGCCAGATAGACTTTGCAATATTTAATGCTATAAATACTGCAGAATTATGACTAAAAGAAGAACCAAACCCCTGCTGCAATATTCTGTCTCTGCAATGGAGTTTATAGAGAAAGATTAATGTAAAAATGAGCATTTCTTTAAGATTAATATCTGTTCCTAGGGGAATTCCCATGCCAATACCTTTAAAGTATTTCAAGCAGCTATAGAAAGTATTAAGAGTGTTTTTAATGCAAAGCACAAACCCTAGATTTTCTTTAGTTAATTTATGGCTAGGATATGATGCTGGGGTTTTAATTTTTCTGAATTTCAGCTTTATCACAGGGTGTCCATTTCATATGAAACCCAAGTAATAAACCCAAGAAATAAATTGTGCATATTTCACACTTTTCCTGGCTCAAAAAGAAAAGAAAAAGAACCTGCTCCAGCAATTTTAAGCAATCAAGGCTGGGCTGGGGGGGGGGGTGGGCAGAACCAAGCTTCAGTGTTTGGGATAATGTTATAGCCTAGATAGAAATACATTATGAGATTCTGTGTGGGTCCCAATGTATATTAAATATAAAGAAAATAACTTACATACCTCTCAAACCTTTCTTTTTTAGAGTAAGTAAGTCTATCCAAATCATGGAAACAAGTAATCCAATTCCCACGATGAGATACGAAAAGGAAACTTAAACTAGTATGCAACATTTCCTATACTTGTCCATATATTTTTACCTTTCTACCTCTGCCCCTTCCTAGCATTAAAAGGTGACCAAAGCCTCCAGACAGTTTGAATCTCAATGCAGACCCAAAATGTAGGAGTGTGCTGTACTGTGCAACAGTTGGCTCCAGAGAGTCCATCTGCTACCATTCATCTCTTTGATCTACTTTTTAGCCATTTATATATAACTTGAGGGGGACGCGGTGGCACAGCGGCTTAATGACGCTGAAAGTTGCCGGCCAGAAATGGTCGACGCTTCAGCGGTTCGAGTCCAGCCTTCGCGTTAAACAGGGTGAGCTCCTGTTTCCTCCCCAGTTCCTGTCAACCCAACAGGTCGAAAACTCACGTGAGTAGATAAATGGGTACTCACTCCGGTGGGAGGAAAAATGCTGGCGGCGCCTTGGAAAGGAGTCGGGAGCAGTTACCAGTAGATAAAAAAAATAAATAAATAACTTGAAGTTGTTCACCCTATTTTGCCTGTGAGAAACAGCTGCCCTGGTCTTTGATATATTAATTTTAAAATCTTATGATCTATCAGATAGTCACAGCAAATCATTTGGGTTGTCAATAAGAACATTGCACTGTCTTCATACAAAGTACATGCAAATAATCAACCAACCACTCTAAAAACACCACAAGCCTTTCTTATACATCTATAAATATATGGATCACACACCTCATCAGTGCTGAATGTTAAGCTTTCCATACATTCTCACTAATTTTTTAGTTCCAACATATAATATTCTTAACTGCATTCAGAATGAAAGAAAATTAAATATTTTTATTTATTAAACTGTAAATAGTTATCTCTTTTGAAGCAGATGATTGAAACTATCTCTTACATTATGGAAATTTTGACAATAATAAATTTTAAGTAGCACAAAACTGGTGCAAAATCATTAAACAGGCTTATAATGAACCAAAGGAAATAACAATATTGATGTAAGAATCCCTCAATAATATTTGAATTGTAAAGGGCATTGATTTTGGCTATATTAATGAAAATAATTCTATTGAATCATTTTCAAAGAAAAGTTGTATCTGAAGATGATCATCTTATATAGCCTTACATTGCAGGCATTACAGTGAAATAAATAGATATTATAACAATCACTGAAGTCAATGAAAACACTGGCTTGAGCTTAGATAAGCATTTCCAAAGACATATTTCCAAACAGAATTTCCATATAGATAGAAAAACTTCATTTTTGTGATTAACATTGGTTGAGTGGACTGGAAATTTCAAACATATTACAACGAAGAAAAAATGCACGTCTTGGCTCAATATTTCCAACATACATATCTGGAGCTTCTTGGTCACAAAGGGCTCCATGAGAATAAGCAATCTTCACTGACCTCAGTGTTATATTGTTGAGTAAATAGTACCCTCCCTGAAGCTTTAATGACCAGGCTCATTAAGGAAAGATGCTGTCAAATGTTTTCTGTTGAACGTGCAGCTTGGTTCAAGTACCAACCTCCCTTTCTCATTATTTTTATCCCCTTGGTAGGCAAGGAGAGAATATTGGGACATTGGGATATATAGGCCAAAAAAGGCACACATATATAGTACATGAGTATATATCTGACTGTATGCGTATGTAGATGTAGATATAGATATATCTGTGGACAGAGAGTCATCATGTTATTCTCTTCTGGGATAAATACCATTAAGCAAATCCACTCACAGATTTTGTCCTCTCCCTGTTTTGTTTTTCCCTTCCCTGACTTGCCTTGCTTACAGCTGAGTGTGACTCATGGTAAGCCATTCAAAAAGCATGTCGAACCTTGATCTGAAAAGGTTTGTGCACCCCTACTATAAACTATAATTTTCAGAATAGGTCAGGGACTTTAAAAGCTGCATTGTCTCCAATTGCAAACTGAGTGCAAGCTGATTTTCAGGGAAGTAATGGTGGATTGAAGATGGCTCTGTTTTTGCAGAGCTGATGGCCACAGCAGATAAGAGGAGCTGGCAAAGGGTACGGCTCTTCAAAACCATCTCCGGACAAAAGAGATGACTGGATCATCCATAAGTACTCCTTACAGAGGCTGCCTGTGAACAGATTGCAAATTAGCCATCTCCAGTGGGTTGAGCGCTCTGGGAGTTGAAGGAAATATTGAGCCTAAGCCTCAGCCAGAGGATGATTTGAATAGGGATCTTAAAATGGACTTTAAAAAACTGCCAGACTATAAAAGAGATATGGAAGACACAGAAAAACATGATGTGGATTTGAAATGGGACTTAAAAATGTTCAGCTGTAAGAGTGACATGGAGAAAGAAGCTGCATTGGACCTACAAATTATGCTAGATGATGCTTTAATAATAAAGGGGATGTTCAGATTATAAATCAGAAGAGTGACTCTGAAAGTTATCTTATTTTGGGTCCATAGAAGAAAGTATGAAAACAGACAGAGAAAATGGTAAGAGATCATCGTGTGGGACTTTATTTGAAGAAGCAACTGGAGATTAAGCCTCTTAAAAAGAAGAAAAAGGAATTCAAAGTGGACTTATTTGATCAGGGTTAAATTGTATAAATTGTGATTTTGGGTTGTTACTATTGGAATCTTTTCTAATGACCAGGACTTTACGACTAAGATTTAAAGATGTTTTCACATGGAGATAAGCTTTCTATGATCTATTTGTTAGAGAAACTTATAGGTTAGAATGTAAAAGGGACCTATTTGGTTTAATTTAAGATGTTATTGGTATTTTTCATGCCTATGGGGATAAATATTTTTACTTATTGGAGAAAATTATAAGTTCAAATGCATAATGGATTTATTTGTCTAAGGTTAAAATATATGGGTTCTTATTACTGGTACTCTTAATGGTTTTGCTGTTAAGATTGATTGATGAACTTTTTAATAATTTGGCCATTATTAAGGGATGACAAATGGGAAGAAGAGGTGTTTTTTTTCCTGTAATACTAGAGAAGGTGTCAAGTTACTGCAAATGTTTATACTTGTTTGGAGGGAGGGGGAGTCACCTTTTATATGTCTTTTTCTTTTTTCTCTCTTTTCCTCCCTCTTTTTCTTTTTTGTTTCACCATGTTTTTAGGCTGAAAAAGGCTTGGGAGAGTAACCCTTTTTCCCGTGACTAGTTGCTTCAAGGGATTTTGGTGGAGAGAATGCATTTATCCTTTTCTGGCATTTTCAGGATTGTCCCCTGATCTTGGAATGCATTAAACCTCCCAGTTGTTTGAAAGATGTTCTACTCTCCTGTTTAACATCTACATGAAACCATGGGTGAGGTCATCCACCAATCTGGGGTTTGGTATCCTCAGTATGCTGATGATACCCAACTCTACATGTCAACCTTGAGCTGCACAGGTGAAGCTGTCAATGTATTGATCCAGTGTCCAGAGGCTATTTGGGTCTAGAAGGGATGGAACAGACTTCAGCTCAATCCTGACAAGACTGAGTGGCTGTGGCAGTTTGGCCTCCTGGAGTTGGAGGTGTTACTATTATCGGTCTTGGATGGGGCTGGACCCATTCAGAACTGGTTCTGGACTTGCAGCTATTGCTCAAAGAGCAAGTGACAGCTGTGGTCAGGAGGACCTTTGCCCAGGCTTATTTTTTATGCCAGTTGTGTCCTTTCCTCAATCAGGAGGCCCTCCAGACAATTACTCATGCTCTAGTCACCTCACAACTGGATTCTTGCAATGAATTCTAATGAGGCTGCCCTTGAAGACCACCTAGAAACTACAGCTGATTCAAAATGCAGCAGCATGAGCAGCATCAGGGACTTTTGGAATGCACATGCACCACCACTTCTTTACAAGCTGCACTGGTTGCTAGTTGGCTCCAAGTACAATTCAGGGTGCTGGTTATTACCTGTAAAGCCCTGGATATCTAAGGGAATGCTTGAGTCCAAAAGTTTCTCCCGACCCAGTATGTTCAAGCAGAGTAGGTGTGCTCCAGGTCCCCTCTATTAAATGTTGTTATCTTGTGGAACTGAGGATGCCTGCCTTCTCTGTAATGCCCCCCATCCTCTGGAACAGCATCCCCCCAGAGATAAGGATGGCACCTTCTTTCCTTGGGTTCCTGAGAGCTCTTAAAATCTGGCTTTGGTCCCAGGCCTGGGGTTGATGTATCAATGTGTTATTGTATTTCTGGGGGGCCTTGTTTTGCTTGATTTGTGTTGTTTATAAGATTGTTTTAGTTTGGTCTGTCTGTTTGGCTTGATGATTTATCTGGTTTTTATGGATATTCCAGTTTTGTATGCCACCCAGAGTCCATTGGAGTTGGGCAGTTAATAAATTTGAATAAATAAACAAATAAACTGTTCTGGAATGTAGGGATTATCTTGCCACTAAAGAGGTATGTCCATAATCAACTGAGGTTTAATACTCACCAGAGAAGAATTTGGGACCATGCCATACTCATCTATGTTGATATTAGTTTTATTAACATCTGTCTCTGTCTTGGAGACTGAACCTGGTAAACTGCACATTTATTTATATAGCTATATAAACCTCCCTGTTTTTTTTTTTTTTAAAGGTATTATAATATGGTTGTAGAATCTGCCTTGGCGATACTTAGAAACATTCTGTTTACTCTCAATTTACTCCAGATTATGCTCAGCCAAGGGAAGTGTTTGTTATCATTCACATCTGCTTTCCAGCAAAATGTACTCTTTGTAAGTGAATATTTCATAGAACAGATTTCTGTGCTAACATAAAATCTATGACAATATTTCTGGTCAAGCTTCAAGTTTCATTGCCAAACTGTTCATACTATTCCAGCTAGCCTCAATCTATGCAGTGAAGGCCTCACACCTTTCCTGTTCTTTGGCTACAGTTCTCAGCTAGCTGTGGGAAAACAGATTATGATGTTTTTCTTCTTCTCTGAACTGTACAGAGCTATTAGGCTTTGCCAAAGAGGACATCAGCTTCAGTGATCCAGATTCTGAACAGCACTACTTGTATTTATATATTGATGAGCATTTGAGCATGTCATTTCTCTGTGCTAAATTCCTATAAATTCTCTACTTTATTTATTAATCTCTATGGCTATCGAATTCTATGTTATTTTTCATATTCGATAAAAGGTTGTTTTTTCACCAGGATTCTATTTTTTTAACAAATAGTTTGAGATCAGATTACTTGTTCTTTACATAAAACAATTTCATTATATTCTGCTTCACCTAACACTACATTGATTATTTGTATAGGAATTTAAAAACTACAGATAAAAATATAAGTGTCTTATATGAAACTTTTAAATAAAGTCAGCATTCTAGAGCATGAATTTGTTTTTTTAGCCAAAAACTGTTGATGAAAAAATATTTAAGACTATATTGCAAATTTCAATGCATATTAACATTAAGATGCTATTAAACAAGGAACAGGAGATGCATATATTGACTAGCTTTCAATTATGTAAGAAAGCAGCTGAAGATTGGCCGTTTTAATTTGTTTGCTTGTCTGTTTATTACATTTATAGTCTGCCTGACTCCATTATGTTTCTGAGTGGCATATAATTTTAACAATTTATGACAAAACAATATAAAGCAAAACAATACCAAGCATCTGGAGAAAAGTAACACAATCTCTAACAAGCTGTCATTACAGTTGTGGGTGAAGGGATTTGAATTTAATACTAGAATACTCCACATTGGTGGAAGGCCAACCTGTGTTATACTGATCTTGGCTGCATATTGCATCAAGCCATGTTTTGTTTAACAATGGTTTATTGAATAACAACAATTGGCTGGGTTCACATAGTATGCTAAGGAATAAACTGTAGCTTACAAATGAAAATGGCTGGCTTATCACAGCATACTCAGGGTAACCCAAATAATTATTTGGTTAATATGAAGAGGTGCTATAGCACATTAGAATAGCAGATTTTGAAGCAGATTATTCCAAGTATTATATTTGCATCTATGCATCAAAAAGTACAGGTATCAGATAACGGGACCAACTTTTGCCTTCCTATAGACTACCAGCCAAATCAGACAATACTGTGCCTAGTGGATCCCTGTATAAGGTTGTTTCATCTGTAGAGCCACACTATGAAAACTACTGAGCCTATAATATTCTCGATGTTTGTGTTTTCTAACCATCTCAAAATACTATAGTTTAAGATAATTGGTGATAATTGTATCATGTTAATATTTGCATAAAGTGTCATGACCCCTCCTCAGTATCTCTCAGTCTTATTTATTTGTTTGTTTGTTTGTTTATTTAGTGTGTAGGATAGATTTATATCCCACTTTTCCTCCAGAAGCTCAGGGTGGTGTACATAGCACTTCTTCCCATTTTTCTCCATAACCTTTAAAAGATAGGTTAGGTTGATAATAAGTGGTCCAAAATCAATCAGTGAGGTTCTGGGACTGTTGTCAGACTTGAACCTGGGTCTCCTTGGTCCTAGGCCAACACCTTAAACATTGCATCATGCTGGCTGTTCTATCTTACACAGTTGTTGTAGGAACAATGTGTAGTGACCCTCACCATGTGTGCTATATTGAGCTGTCAGAGAAAAGACTGAATAGAAATGTAGTAATAAATTTAAAAATGCATTTTAAGAATTGACCATAAAAATACTGTCCATTTTTTTTCTGACTAAATATGCTTGATATTACATATGCGTATCAGGGGGAAAGACTAGAATCTTTTTTACACTGTGATATCACATTTTTATGTGAAAATGACTGTGTGGGAGGAGATTCATTTATGTAGCAGTCTGAAATGGGCTTGGAATCTTAAGGTAAAACCTAGGGAGGTTCATAGATCAGTAGGATCTGTGCCAACATCTGCAATTACATCTAATATAATGCATGCTATCCTTGATTTTTTTAAAAAAGAAAAGAGATATGAGGTGATAAGGGTCTAACACTCTTAAAAGTGATGTATTCGTTTGAAAATTTTTTCTTCTATCTCCAGAGATGTGTGGGTTTTCATATTTTTAAGAAAAGTATATTTAATGCATTGTCAAACTCAATTGTTATTTTAAATAATCCAAAGCTGAATTATAGGCACAGATTGAACACTAACCACCATGATTCCTAAAGATTACAAAAACAGCTATGCCCTCTCAAATAGGTCAGTCTTTCTCTTTTTTACTGAGTAACATGGTACCGTTATGAGTTGCAAGCTGCATTTGATAGAACTAAAAAAAAAGAAAGAAAAACCAAAGAGAATAAAAGAACAAGATGGTTATCACAATCAACTGAATGATCAGAAACTCCTTTTGAACAAATTAGAGAAGTAGCAAAAAGGAACTACTAATTTTTGTATTCATTTAAAGAAGGAATAGCAAAGCAGAACTGAAAATAAGTAGTCTCAGTTCACTGTGATTAATTAGGCTGCTTTGTTTTAGTCCTACTTGTTTTGTTTTTCTTCTTTCACATCCTCCATGAAATGATTCACATTTAGTTCTTAAACAACAACAAAAAGCATTTTTTCCTTTTAGACCAATGGATCTAATACTTACCTTGCCGTGCCTCAGTTCTATAATAATTACAAAATTTATATATTTTTCACTCAGAAGTAAACAAAACAATCCGAATCTATATAGTAAGATTGTACTATTGGCAGGTAATTAAATATTTGCTGAAGAATTATATAATACAGAGATTTGGTCAAGCGATGTAAGAGGCCAAGTGAATTGCTCTTTAGATACAAGTATTTGCATGACATACATAGAGGAGAAACTAACAATAGGAAGGAAAATAATCCCAGTTTATGACATGAAATATGGCAGGGCTGATTACACTTTGAAAATTATCTGGAAGAAGTGCTTTGGACCTCATTTCAATGTGAGCCCACTTCTTTGCTTGTAATTAAGGCAACCTCTACTTGCAGGCTTTCACAGAAGCAGTTCTCATTGTCTTAGAGTTAACTTGTTAAAGTTAATGCAATTATTGAAAGAGCAGCATTGTATTCAAGGATACGTTATCCCTGTTGACTCAAATTTCAGTGAAATTGATATGAATGTAATATATTGATCTTAAAAGTCAAAGAAAACCATATGCACATTTGTGCTATGTGCCCATGAACATAGTACCTTTTCAGTACTGCATCTCCCCATGGCTGTACATACATTCTAACACAAAAAGCTGCTATATAGCTATTTTATCTGACTAGCTGTACACTATTAGTTACCAATTGTAATAGTCCTTCAGAGTCTCTAGCAGAGATTTTTAACACTCTGCTTCCCGGGTAACTGTAGATAGCAAGAAATGAACTTTAGACTGCATGTAGAGCATCTGATAAGCTGCAAGTGTGGATAATGTGCTGGGAAAACTTTTTTAAAAAATTGTTCAGGAAGTTAAAAGCCACAGTAGCTGTAAGAATGCTCAAATGATATACTACATTTCTGGGTTTAAGTTTCAGGCCTAGACTGCCACATATCTAAGCCTTTCTCACAAGCAGAATGAGCTGTTGTGTGATTGCTTTGGGTAGTTGTGTAACTCTAATCCTAAGGATGAACCAACGAAATAAGAAAGAAAATCCAAGAGTTTCTCAGACAGAAGGTTTGTTTTTGAAAATAGTAGCGCCATCTCAAACCTTTTCATTCACAAATTAAAACCTGATTATCCTTATCTCTCTTGACATTTTAGCACCCATAGTAAGGTTCCAGTATCAAAGGAAAAAGATAACTAATGCTCTGACATTGACAAATGCAGATCAATTTCTCTCTCTCTCTCTCTTTCTTTCTAGTGTGCCTTATTATTCCAAATGATTGTATTTTTGCTTAGAATCTCTCTCATCTGTTCATTAATCTACTAACCCTATTTAGCATTCTGTGCATTTATGTTTGTTCTTTTAAAATCTCGATATGCAAAAATAATTAACCTCTTTGTAACAGCGCATGCCATTTCTGCTCAGTTATTATTTCTGTGACAACTCCTATTTTCCCCTCATCAGACCTGGTAGTTTTTTTTAGAAAAAAGCAACTAAGGCTAATTTATGCATACTTTGTTTTGGCATTTAGTGTGAAGTTTAAAATTTGCTATCCCTTTAGTTTGAAGAGCTAGGTTTAATTTAAATATAATTCCAACTGACCAGACTTGGAAAGGCTATACTGGCACATATTTCATGATTTTATCAGCATCTGGAGTGCATGTTTGCATCCTTTATCACCTCCAATTTTGCATTCCACTACAGGGTCCATGGCTTTATGAGAAAAGAGAGGGGGCAGGTTAAGGGAGACAGGGACATTGCTTCATTTCAGTAGAGCTGGAATAGCATATGCAAAACAATATATTTAATTATAAGCCCTTTTAGTTAAGGGAGATTCTTAGGTATCACTTCATTAACTACAGTATGTGGGATTGTTATGAACTCTTTATTGATGGCAAAGAATGAAACAAAATTGACAGTTTTGTCCCAAGGACCAGATAATAGTTCTTGTTCCTTTTTTGCCACCAGTGGGTTTCATACGTGAATTGATTGCCTCCTCTTATTCTGGCTGTCTCATATTTTCCCCACCAAATGGGTTAGGGTTACTGATCGACAGTTACCTCTGCAAATGCATGTACCCATACCATAATCACAAGAAGGATATCACACCAATTGATTACATCTCTGCCAGGCAAAAACTTTTTAGACACGAGATTTTTAACACTGGTGGCAGGCAAAATAGGAACAAGAGCTCAGATAACGTTTTGCAAGAGTATAGAAAGTCATCCCAATGTTGCAATTAACAATAACAAGAACAGCAACTGCAGTGGAGTAAGCATAATCACATTGGAATTTTGGTATGATATGAACTTCATGATTACTACAGTCATATAATCCTTCTTATTCACTCCAAAATGTTTCTTAAAAACACACGAGCACGTGACTATACCACTTATCAGCAGCTTCCTAAACCAGTCATTTTTTTCTATCATTAATTTTCCTTTAATTTCCCCCCATATGATTGGTGTATTTCCTCTTGTTGTTCCTATGGTCATGTGTACCACATTATCAATTTATTACTCTTTTTGGTTTTATGACATTTAACTTAACATTACTGTGATTTGTGTATAATACATTGTTTTGTCCAAATGAGCTGAAAATGGATAGGATAATCCTTCTGCTACAGAGGAGATTGAAATGAACTTTGCACCTTAGTTAAACATATACCCAGTGAGACATGCAAAACGAAAAGACAAGAAGCCTTAAAGGTTGAACAAAACCATCAAGGAAAGAACGAAGTGCAATAAAAACAAAAGAGTAAGTTGCTTTTTCTTAAGAGGAGATGAGTTACAGTAGATGAACTATAGAAGCTGTAATGGTGTACTTTTGTACTGTCTATTCCTGGAAGGAATTGATGGTGGCTTAGATCATAATGACCTCTGATTATTCTTCATTACTAGCAGTGGTTCCAATGAGGTTTAATGTAGGGACATTTGCTATTAAAATATGGAATTTATGTATTGATTCATGCAGCTAAGATGGTTGCAGATCAATACTAATGGTAACAGAAAAAATGTTCAGAGATTAATTTCAGTTGGCTAAAATAGATAGTATTTTATAAAATCAGAATTGGTGTACGTAAATGCCAATTTATTATATTAGCTTATACTTGCATGCCTTTGCTTTTTAAAGCTTTTAGTACTATATATTCATGATTTAGGATATAAGAGGAACTCATTTGGCTCATAAATATTAATTAGTCCATAAACTTTAGCTTATATTTGAACACTGGAGGAAGTGCTGATGATGAAATTGTTTTTCTTTTCTTAATGTACTTTTAGAAGTAGAAAAACTGGATATATCCAACCTGATTTAAAGAATACTGTCATGAAAGGTGTAATGCATTAATTTCCAGTCAAATATTTTTAAATGGCATAACTGCAGTGAAAAGGCATAATCAGCTTGCAGTATATTAAATGTGCTATATAATTTAAGCTCTCTTTAATATCTTCCAACCTGCTTTAAACTAGGAAAAAAAACCATAAAGAAATATTAATACCATAAAGAGGCATTACTGTTAATATAAGTGAAACCATTAAAACATAGGTACAATCCTTTATTTGTCAATTTATGAGTAAGTCCCATTGAGTTCAATATGATTTATAGAGTTAAGTGGCTTTTCACATGAAATTTCCAATACCTGGGAAAAAATAGTTTTTTCATAAAATCCTGCCTATTATACCAAATTTTGACTGCTCTGACTTTTATTCTCCTAGTATTGTTGATTGTCTATATCTTTACATATAAATACATTTAACTTACAGGAAGACCTCATCATGATCATTTGGAGTCTTGGATTGGCAGAAGCATCTTTTCTATTTTGGTTGATATAAAAATGCTAACATATAGTGATTAGTAAATCTCACACATACTGATTTAGAATGGATGGAGTCTTTCCAATATGTTTTCAGGAAATTATTAGGAAAAAAAGATGCTCAGGTCTGCTGTTGTGAAACATTTCACCTGTCATTACCCACTTCCCCACTTTTATTATGTTGAAAATTGAAGAGGAAGAAGTTATAAGTCTTAAAAAGAAGGAGTTTCCTAAGTTCCATGCTCTGTACAAGGAAAGCTGCTGAATGTACTTGAATCCTCTGGTTACCAGCAGTATTTGAGAACTGTTTTTTGTTTGGTTTTTAATGCTGTTAAACATTAATAATAATATCCTGCATTTTCCAGGTGCTTTTTAATGAAAGTTCTCATTGCATCATTAAGATCAGCTTAAAGACCACTCAAACTGATACTGGCAATTAGCTTGTTTTCCTTTTCATTCCTTGAATGAATGAATAGAAATAAAATATTACATTTCCCAGAAATCATGTTGGCAATACCCAGTTAAGCTTGAATTGTTCCAGCTTAAACTTGATTGTTTTGTCCTTCTCTCCTTGGCAAATTTAGAAAAGCAGGAAAAGAACAGTAGAAATGACAGAGTGAAATAAAAACTTGCAATGTAGTGACAATAAGGTTGAGCTGCAAATGGGCCTCAAATATTCAGTCTCCTTATTTCCATCTTTCTTTACCTTTACCTCTAGAGATATTTGTGTTTTATGGTTTGCATAAACACTTAAAATAACTGAATAACACAGAAATGATGATGAATGGGTTGACATGGGAATAGTAACGTTGCAAAAATTTAGAAGCGTTCTTCACAGGCTAAGTAGAATCTAACAGAAGTTAAACAGGATGGTCATTAATTAAGAAATCCACTTAAGATTGTATTTGCTTATAAAGTCAAAAAGGAGTCACATAGTGGCAGCATCTGAATTGGTCTAAGAGTCAGAACTCCAAGCAACACTCCACGTTCAATGATGAAACTTCAGGAGTAGTTATCAGGTCCAGTCTGGGTTCTTAGAATTCATACAGCACATGTGACTTCAAGCTGTCACAGTAGTATATTCTAGAAGTGCATTTCTCCCCTAAGGGGCCTTAAATGTCCAAAGCAACTTTGTTTCCCACCCAGATACAGCTGAAAATGAGCAGCTCTGATTTACTGAGTTGGGCTCCACAATGATTCAATCAGTCAGTTGGCTTCTTCTGCAAATGACTATACTTTTGCCTTGCTATCTACTGTCTCTGCATACACTGCTGCCAGTATTTCCAAGGGCTAGGGAACCATGCCCACATTCCAGGGTAGGATCCTCCACAACAGCGTTGGAAATATTAAGGGCTGTTTCTGTTCTTTCTCAACTGGTACTGACATTAGTAGATTTTTTTTTTCATATTTGATGTTCCCAGGGAAATTTGGAGTTTATTCTCAATACATTTAGAGGATCCCAGTTTGAAAAAGGCTGGTAGTTATCTTTGCTCATGTTCTGTGTCATTCATTCATTCATATGTAATATTTGTTCTTTACAGTTTAAAAATACTATATAATATAAGAAAAAATATTCCTAGAAAATAATGGTGGTGTCAGACTAGAACTCTGGGGCAAAGGTCCAGGGTCCCACTCATTGGAATACAGAGGAGAGTTCAAATTGACAAGCTCATCTATTGCATTTAAAATATATATAAGGAAATACCTACCAGCCTACAAAAAAGACCTCCATATGAGACCATTAACTACAGAGTCTAAAATTACTGTTAGCAATCTGACTGAAACACTGTAGGTACAGTAGATAAATAATTCACTGTAGCAAAGAACCAGCTGCCAATAAGGTGCTAAATCCACATATTACTTTCTTAACAGGTTTCCTTAGGAATTCTCCAAGTGCCTTTGCATCCCATTTTACCACAAGTAAAAGAATTGTGACCAATAATCATACCTTGGTGCTGTTCAGTTCTGGAGGAAGAATGTTACACCAAACCCATTCTACATGTTCATGTATTTATTTATTTACTTATATTTTTATGCCACCTCCTGAAGTTCTCCTGCTTCCTTACAATATATAAAACTGGCACATGTATACAATTACAGTGAAACAATTCATTATATGTAAAATTGGCAAATACTTCTAACAAACTATTGCAAGGAATGAGCAACTGTCAATATGGTTAGAGGCTAAAATGGATACCTCTTGTCCCCGCTTTATAGAGCTCTTGCACCAGATGTTTTCTTCAAACAACTTCTTGTATAGTTGTAAGGCAAAATACAGCTGAGATGTTGTATGTGCAGTAGTTAATAAGAAAGCCCTAAATCAACATTTTATTTTCTTAGCAGGGTTTCCTTAGGAATTTTCCAATTGCCTTCATATCTCATTTTAGTAAACACAAGTAAAAAAATTGTAACCAGTAATTATTGGAGCTGTTCAGTTCTGGTTTCTTCAACCAGTAGGAAAACACAGATCTTGTTATATTTAATAAATGAATACCTTCCTCTCATATGTTGAACTATGACAGATCTTCACCCAGCCTCTGATTTCTAGGGCATAACTAATTCCTTCTTTACTGGGGTCCCAGTTTCCCATCTCTCCTCACAACTGAATTGCAAAATTTGGTCCCAGCCCTTTAACGGTGATATGCTGTATGTTCTTATTACTGTCTTACAGCCCTGAGATCACTGAATGTCTGATATACTTTTCTATGCTTTGATCCTTTATTTTCTCATTACTAATTAAAGTGCTTTGTCTTTATGGAATATCACTCTTATTTTCCAAACTTTTAAAAGTCAGAATTCTCCCTAAATAGATATATGTTTTGTTATTGTTGTTGTTATTCAGTCGTTAAGTCGTGTCTGACTCTTCTTGACCCCATGAACCATATTGCGCCAGGCCTTCCTGTCCTTCACTGCCTCCCTGAGTTTGCTCAGTTTCATCCTCATTGCTTCAGTGATGCTATCTAACCATCTCATCCTTTGCCATCCTCTTCTCCTTTTGCCTTCAATCTTTCCCAGCATCAGATATATGTTTATGTTCATTTAATATTCCATTGCAACTTATCAATTATGAAAAAGTGGATTATCTTATATCAACCTTAACTTGTTTGTTGTTGTTCAGTCGTTAAGTTGTGTCCGACTCTTCGTGACCCCATGAACCATATTGCGCCAGGCCTTCCTGTCCTTCACTGCCTCCCTGAGTTTGCTCAGTTAACTTGTTAATGGCCTGTTAATCTTAGTTGACTTCTGTATACTCTGCACCACTTGATAGATTTTAAGCTAAGTCACTGTTGATTTGATTTTTTCTGTCTTTGGGGTCATCTCCATGAATAGTGGGTCTCCACAAACAGAAGGGCCATGCTAATGTCAGTTGTGTTGCAGTGTTGTGACACAAGATCCACTCCTTTTCTATATGTGATGAAGAAAATGTTATGTTGCACATACTCCCAAAAGGGACAGAGCAATGCTGATTTGTCATTTTTTATTTTTTTAAATTATTTTATTACAAAAGAAGAAAAAAAATAGATGAAACTTTACCAAAAAAAAAAAAAAAAAAGGAAAAAATACAATGAAGAGAAAAAAAGTGTTAATCCAATGGCAATATTTACAGCTACAGCATTTGTTTGCAACATTGTTTGGACCAGCAGCATTTTCAGCTTCTGAGACACCTGAGATATTAGAACAACTTGTTAAATCCTTTAAAACTAAAAAAACCAAAAAAACCAAACCCTTACTCTTTGTACAGATATTAAGGGATGAGTGGAATAAAGAATTAGAACTTTCTATATTGCTTAGACGTGGAAGAGTGTCTTAACTTTTATAGCAAGAGTGTCAGTGGACCTTCAACTACAACTTATACAATAAAAAAATAATATTTAGAATTTGTTGGACTCCACTATGTCTGTATAGAAAAAGATTGTCAAAAACAGCATTTTGTTGGAGATGTAATAAGGACAATGCCTCTTTAAAGCATATGTTTTTACAGTGTCCTATATTTATTACATTTTGGGAGAAAGTACTGGATTATATAAATATGATGGTGTGACAAAAGCTAGAATTTTCAGAGGATAATATTCTTTGAATTATATACCTAGTACATGGAATTTGACATCCGAACAATGTAAATGGATTCTCTGTGCCCTTACTATGGCCAAAAGACTGATATTGCGGCATTGGAAAGATAAATGCATGGCCCCATTTATTCAAAGGATTGAAGACCTGACTGTGCTTGCCACTTGTGAGCGGATTGCCTATAGATATAGACTTTGTACCGACAAGTATAATGAAATATGGGACTCATTTATATATAATACAGTAGTTAAAAATGATAATAATATAAATCTATTACAAATATATATATGTATTTGAATAATATTTGTATTAGATAAGCATATATAAAATTGAAATTTTTTAGTGTTATAATGCTGATTTGTTGTTTGATGAAAACAGCAAACTCCTGTGGATACTGCTGTCTATGTCTGGGATAATGTATTATTCCTTCTATTTTTTTCCTGCTTCACAATCTAATTTCCTAATCATTTCTGGTTCTTCCAATCAAGCATATTGTTTAGGTAAATGCTTCTATGAGCTTTATCATACTTATGTATTACTATGTTTCTATCCAGACTTTCCTTATGGAATAGAAGGAGGTATATGCGGAGATCTCCCTTCTGTGCTGTCAAAAAGAGGAGCAGTTCTGAGACATGGTCCAGAATCCAAGTTCAACATATTAACCAGTAACACCATTTTCACTTTATTCTACCTGTTTTCATTTCCAAAGCTGAGGCAGGGCATGAATGGTGCACCTGGAGCATTCAAGTTGTTCAGGAGAGACATTACACCTTACTGAGGAGGGACTTCAGTATAAAATATCAACAAATTCAATAACGTGTATAGTTTTAACCCAATCTATTTAAGTTAATGAGAATTTCTAAACTGACTTGTGAAGCAGTTTTCAATCTGCTTATTGCTGCCTCCTTCAAATCAATAGGGCAACCCCAGAGCAAAAAAGGACCAAAGACTACAACTTTTGTTAAGCGTGATTTTTTTGTGTGATCTTATTTTATCACAATTATATTCAAATCATTTTTACCCTAGCAATTTTAGATTATGATCTGAATATACTCTATTAGATAATTTTGATAAACCTTTCAGTAGTAAATAAAATTTCATATGTTGACTAATTTGTCTATTTATCCTCCATCGTTTAAAACAAACAGAAGTAAATACAAAGTAAGTAGTTAAATCTCTTTTAAGTTCAGAAATATTCTCTATCTAAATTAAGCTTTTAAATCAGGAAAAAGCAAAGTTCTATATAAATTGCAAGTTATACTGGAAAAAAAAAACTTTTAGATTCATCATGTAAGAAGACAATGCCATTTTCATGTATATTAATTTCAATGAATTATTAATGTTTATCTTTAATACAGTAATTGGTTTTATTTATGTTTGGATATAGTCAAATGGAATTCATGTGGGAACCAGTACTAGGTTAATTGAAAATTGTAAGACTGCTTTAAAATTATTATGCATCCCAAAAGGATCAGTATTGCTAGAAATATCCTGAATTTGTCATTGTAGAAAAACAAGTAGTAGTCTGCAGCATAATAATTAAATGTTTTACTGTGGAACAACCAGAATGTATCCAGAATTCAAGGACTTAAATTCATTCAAGACTTCATGTTTTAGAAATCATCACTGCTGCTAAGTGAAACAGATAATTTAACGTATTGTCCTCTTAAAAAATAAGATCAGATCATTTCCAGTTTAAGCCGAAAGTGATAATTGCTGGAAGGGAAAAATGAGCAAACCTCAGGCTGAAGTTATGTTATGCTGCACAGGTGGGCAATGTTAACTCAAACATGAATAATTAACATCTCAAATTGCCCAAAGGCTAGTAATTATCTTACTTGCTTTTTTTTTTTTTTTGAAGTATTCTTGTCTGCAGACATATATGCAGACACCTGTAGATAATTCCAATTTATCTCCCAAGAAATATTATCTATAGATAGTCCTAAAATGACAACTTGAACAGGCCTTTGGCTAAGCCATGATAGAGCAGGAGTGGTAGACCACAAGTGCTCCCAAGTTTCTGAAAAAAGAAGTGTCATTCCTGAAGCTTCCTTGAAACTAGCGCTCACATTCTCTATAGAGCCACACATTAATATAGGATATAAAACTGGGACAAATCCATCTTTTTTTTTTTTTTATCCAATACTTGATTGTTGCAAATGGTGAATCTTGTTGACAAGTACGCAATAAAAATGCTCCAAATCCAAATCTGACAAGTGCAGTGCATATTCAGCCACAGACTCTCCAAAAAATTCAATTTATTGTTGTGGTAAACTGCTTGGTGCCTTCCAGGTTTTTCAGACTTAAAATTTCTATTGCCCTAACTAGCACTCAAGAAGTAAATGATTATGGAGGTTGTAGTCCAAAATACTTTGAGATCATGTTTTATTGTATATTTTGCCTTTGGACCATTGATCTAGGAAGGAAACTGCAGCCAATCAAGTCACTGTAGATCCACACTCTCCCGTGCAGGAGTGTGAAAAGCAACTGCTATTGAAAATCTCAGCCTGAAGATGAAATGTTAAACAGAGACTTAGAAATCTCAGAATTCTGATGGTTTCTGTTTGTGATCCTCCTCAGCTTTCTTTCATTATATAAAGAGACCTGTGGTCTCCTGGAACTTATAGGTGGCTTATTCTCTGGCTGGTCCCATACCAATCAAGTTGTTCAAGTTATCTCCATATATCTTATACACACACACACACACACACACATATACACACACACATACATATTTATATTTATATATATATATGTGTGTGTGTGTGTGTGTATGATATATATATATATATATATACACATATATATATATACATATACATATATATATACACACACACATATATACATATATACATATATCATATATAGGTAAGAATTCATGGCTTAAATAACTGTCTCTACTATTGATATAAACTCATAAACATCCATTCTTTCCTAATGCTGATGATACCATTGCCCCTATTTTACATACTACTTTATACCAAAGTTGTTCACAGTTCAGAAGTTTCTCATCTTCTGCCTTTATTACCAAAGAAAAATAAGCAAATAGTTATCAAAGCTGGATTTACTCAGAAGTGAGATGTACTATGTCCAGTGGGATTTACTGATAGGTGAGTGTGTGTAAGATCCTACCTTAATCTTTCAACCTTTTGATATTCTTCCATTCCTCTTTAGCATTTTAAATGAAGACAGAGCTGTGGCACCTTTGTCATTTAATAAACAGGATATCTTTATACTTCCAACTACCAATTTATGCAAATGTGTCTGAAAGTTCATTTACACATGATGAATGGTAGAAAACATAAATGAACATAGACAAAAGCCATCTCCAATTTCTGCCAGACTGGAAGGTAGAAAATGGGTGATTCCAAGATTTACAGAGATTAAAATTAAGAACAACCTTGCTAGCTAATATGATTTCCAGATTGGTAATACTTTTTGTAGAAATTGATTAGAGAAAAAAAATAAAATTAATAACAACAAAATTCCTCCCTTGTGTTTTCCTAAATTAAACTTCTTGAAATAATCTTGTCTGGATACATTTTACGTTTTAATGTAAATAGAATTCGAACATTGCTAGTAACCTGAAGCAGGAAACATTTTGCCGCTGCAGAAGAAAATAAATCACTGTCATTTAAAAATAAAATCAAATGAAGCAATCCGGATGGACTTAAATGAATACTTTGTCAGCACATATATTTAAAAAGTACACCCTGATCTTTCAGATAATTTTCTGCTAGTAGATTTATTGTCAATAAGGAGCAGAGATGAAAACGGATAGTGAAAATAAAAATATCAGATCCATTGTGGGATTATAAATTGGGTTATATAAACCTTCTAAGGGTTATCTTAGGGATATGAAATATATCTCTGCTGTCAGATATAACCAATCCTATATATAGATGTAGTTTAAAATCCATTATTTAATTAACAGGAAATAAAAATGGTATGAATAAAATGTAATAATAGCATATACCAGATATAATAAGTCATATTTTCCAGCAGTTTCAATGTCTTTTGTTGGTTTCCTGTATTGCTATAATGAATGTGCCCAGCACAGCAAGATGATACGAAGCCACATATTGAATTGATTTACTGAAAGGATATGGTAGCCAGACAGGATCCTAAGATGGCCAATTCTGCTCTTCCCAAATGACATTACTGCCATATAATTAACCTTGTTGTTTGTTTAGCATCTTTAGAATGCTTCATTACTCATGCAGTCAATTATCCACTCATAATGGTTGCTAGCAAAGGTAGAATTGCTAATTAAAACTATTTGGATCAAAGTGGCTGTCAGATTGGACAATATTTTCATCTCATTGAACAATGTCTCATGGGATATTGGAACATTCAAAAAGTGAAAAAAAAAACACCTTCTTGGTGTTCTATTTATCTCCAATTCATACATACATACAATAACACAGAAATATTAGATTTACTTATATCCTGTATTTACTTCAACTGTTCTCTGGATCTAAAATAAAGTTTTTGTTCTTTATTTATTTACAATATTTGTATCCCACTTATTCCCAAAGGTTCTGAGTGTATAACAACCAGATACATTATGAGTCTGCCAATACATCCAAACACTCAAAACATGCCTTCCTCTTGGGCTAGATGGAAAAGCCAGGACTTAACTGCTGTCTTGAAACCCAGGAGGGAAGAGGTAGACCAGATCCTTGTAGGGAGAGACTTCCAAAGCATGGGGTAGCAATCAAAAAATTATTTTCTACAGATGACATTCCAGGGCAGACATGACCTGGAGAGAGTTGGCCCTGTTTTATCTGATTGGACAGACAAATGAATAGTTTTCAAGAAGTAATGCACCCAGACAATTCACAGAGCCAGACATTTCATTAAGTAGGGTAGATAACAGACTCATGCAGTTGGAAAGGGCCATTTTAGTACTGGATTCCATTGCTCACTGCAGGAATTCAGATTAAAGCATCCCAGACAGGTGATTGCCTAGTCTTCTAATTGAACTTCTTCAGGAAGAGGAGCCCACCCCATATCTGGGTACATATTTCTTATATACATTGTGTGTGTGCATGTTATATTTCTTATATTCATTGCTTTGAGAGAACAAATCTTAATCATTTCAAATCTTTCTATTTGAAGACCGCTATCATTTTCCTTATCGGCTATATTTTCTCAAGACTGAACATATCCATCTTTATCTTTCATGCTTATGAAATGTAGCCATTTCTAGAGATATAGCTGTATTAATTTGTTGCAGCAAAAATTTATCATCTGTAACTGGAAGTTAAACCTCCCTGTCATTTAGTGTATTGAAAAATAAAAGTTGTGAACTGTTTTTAAGGCTTTATAAAAGTTTAGATTTGCAACATCAAAAAATGTAGGGGAATTTGGAAGTTGTCTAATCTAGCCCACTGTTACAGCAGCTCCAATAGTCTTTTTTAAAACAACTCTGTGAAGTAGAGAACCCATCTTCTAAAACAGTCTGTTCCACTGCTGAGCAACTCTAACCTTTACAAAATTTTCTCGGATGTCCAACCCAAATCTATTTCCTTAAATCCATTCTTTTTGTCTTGCCTTCTGGAACAACTCAAATAATTCTGTCCCCCCTTCTACCATGCAGACATCCAATAGCATTTGTTCCTGCAGCCTTTTGTCCTAATCTGCTATAAGATAACTTGCAGTAATGTGGGGGAGATGGAAGCATGGTACAATAAAAACATTTCTCTCCCCCCCATTAAAGACACTTCTACTAGATCAAGTTCTCTTCCTTCATTGAAGGAGATATAAATGGGGAGGGGGCACAATGCAATATAGAGTTTTCCCAAAGAAGAAAAGGGAAAGAGATCTTGAAAGTTCTTCTCCCAAGTGGAAATCTGGCAAAACTGTGGAAAGGGCAAGACTTGACTATGGAATTAGTCCACTCATAATGATCCCTAATTAAAGTCAGAACTTCACAACTTCACAATACAAACATAGCATATATTAGAATGGAAAAGATGATTTTAAAAAGTGTTAAACTGGAACGAACTAGAGAACAGGAAGATATTTTTTTTCCAGCTTAAGCTATAGAGTCATAATGGCATTTTGGTACCGTTTTGATGCATGTTGTATATCTGCTGGCAATCCTCCAGATCCAATTCCACCATGCAAAGTAGAAACTAAGAGCACTTAAATAAGCTCTTGTCATTCAGTGACTAATTTCCAACACAATGACCTTAAACATTTTCCCCCAAAGACAATCAACTCAAAATAGGCCCTCAAGAGATAGAACAGATAAATTTGAGACTACGTTGAGATCTTAGATGCTGTATATAAACAACTGAGGTAAAGGGTACTTGAAACTGTGCTTCCTCCTGAAGAAAATGAGAATGTAATTAAGGGATAATGAGGATTGAAATTAATAAATTATAAATAAATGGCCGTAAAGTTGGAGACAAAACATGGTAATCAGTGGTAATTATGTCTTCCATTTCTTAAATGAATTTCCAAAAGGATTTCCCCTCCACACACTTTCTTCACTCTGTTTTGTCTGCATTTTTAATGCAGTGATTAGAAATTCTGAATTCTATATCATGTAACATAAAAATAAAAAGCAAAAATTAGGATTAAAGGATTAAGTTTAGCACATTGGCTAAATATCTTGTCCTCTGCTGTCTGTGAACACAAAAAGTAGAAATGTGCTAATTCTCAAGTGTGGGGATGGAGATTGAACTATGTGGCATTATTCATTTTACTAATGGAAATAAAATACATGGCAACCACTTTCCCAGATGCATTAAACTGCTTTTTGCAATAAGCCAAATCTGTCACTACTGTTTAGCTTGTTCTCTTATATGTCCTAAATAAATGGTGAACTAGGGTCTGCTTGAAAAAAAATTAGAAAGTATTAGTAAAAGCATTATAAACATTTCTAATAGGAAATAGCATTCATACGTTGATTATTTATTTATTTATTTAAATTTATTGGCCTCCCAACTCCAGTGGACTCTAGGTGGTGTACAAAACTAAAACCCCCCCCCCATAAAAACAGTAAGAGATGTGAAATCAACAGGCAGCCCAGACTAACATACTCTACTAACAAAGCCACAGAACAAAACAGGGGCCACTAAACAATGACAAAGATCAACACATACTCAATAACAATAACTAAATATTATTTTTAATATTATTATTGTTTGTTGCACAGTCAGCTAGATGATGGTGTTAAAGGTATTGTCGCAGGATATAATCTGTTCCAAGTAAAGCCTCCTTTTGACTGAAGGTGATTTTGTCAGTGCCGATGGTGTTCAAGTGCTGCTCCAGATGTGTTGGGATTGCACCCAAGGTGCCTATTACTATTAGTACTATCTTTGCTTTCTTTTGACACAGTCATTCTATTTCTATTTGCAGGGCTTTGTATTTTGTGATTTTCTCCAGTTCTTTCTCTTCTCTTCTGCTTTCTCCAGGTATTGCAGTGTCTTCTATTTAGACTTTTTTGTCTTTCTTATCAACAATTGTTAAGTCTGGGGTGTTGTGTGGCAGGTGCTTTTCTGTTTGAATTATGAAGTCCCAGAGCACTTTAGCTTCTTCATTTTCTGCTACTTTGTCTGTTTTGTGGTCCCACCAGTTCTTGCTTGCAAGTAAATGGTATATCTTGCAGATATTCCAATGCACTATTGTTGCTACTTTGTCATGCTGTTATTTGTAGTCAGTCTGTGCGATCTTCTTGCAGAAGCTAAGTAGGTGGTCCACTGTTTCTTCAGCTTTTTGCAGAGGCAGCATTTGCTGTCTGTTGCTATCTTTTCAATTTTGGCTTTGTATGCATTTGTTTTTAAGACTTCCTCCTGTGCAGCCAGAATTAGCCCCTCTGTCTCTTTCTTCAACTTTTCTGCTCTTAGCCATTGCCAGGTCTTGTTGTTATCTGCTTTGCTGCTAGTTTTTTTTTTTTTTTTTTTTTAATGTACTGGCCATGTAATACTTTGCCTTGCTATGTCTCTGTTCTATTCTTCACTTGTTCTTTCTTGTACACCAGTTTGGTTTCTTCAGTATTCAGTAAGCCTTCATGGTGTACTAGCTTCAGTGCATCTTCTTCACTGTCCTTGAGATATTCTTCTAATATCCTTTTTTTCTTCTTCAACTGCCTGGTGTACTTGTAACATTCCATGCTCACCTCTGCTCCCTGGTAAATAGAGTCTGTCAACATCTCTGCATGGATGAAGGGCATGATTCATTGTCATTATTTTTCTGGTCTTCCCATTCAGGACTTCTAGTTCTGCTTGAGTCCAGTCCACTATTCCAGCTGTGTTTCTAATGATTGGAATTGCCCAGGTGTTAATTGCCTTGATGGTATTTCCTCCACTGAGTTTGGACTTTAAGGTCTTCTTCACTCTCATTATGTATTAGCTACTGGCCTTCTTCTTTACATCAATGTGCTTGATGTTGTCAGCCTGGTAGATGTTTTTGATGTTTGATAGCCGTGGACTGACTTGTTCAGTATTGTTGACAGAGGAATCAATGCCATGACAAACATTAGTGGTGATAGTAAATCTCCTTGAAAAATTCCTCTCTTGATATTAAACTCTCCCAGTCTATCACTATTGACCAGCAACTGTGTCTTCCATTGTGCCACTGATCTTTGCACAATGTTTCTGATGTTTCTAAATTATTGTTGGTCACACAGTCAGCCAGATGTTTAGACTAGATTTGGCATTTTTATCCACAGGTCCTTGAGAAGGACTCATGATAGGCAGATGTTGTTGTTTGATGGTGTTAAAAGTATTATCGCAGGGTGTAAGCTGTTCCAAGTAAAGCTGCCCTTTGCAATTGACTGATGGTGATTTTGTCAATGTCGATGGTCTTCAAGTGGTACTCCAGATGCTGCTGCCGCCTCTTCCTCCTCCTCCTCCTCATCATCATCATTGCATTTTGTACATGGAACTTTGCTTTGGATGCAAATTGTCTTTCATATGTTTTTAAAGAGTTCTCTCTACCCTAATCCAGCATTTAGGATGTATAGTCAGTATTTCTGGTGAGAACGGGACCTCTGATACAGCACTTTCTTTTGCAAGCATGGCTAGATTGAGAAATGTATTTGCTCAAAAGAGAGCAACCCTTTTTTTGTCAAAATGCTTAGCATCTACCATTTGGGGACAAAAAGCAGATAATCGTACAAGTATTTCCCTGATTCTTTGGAAGTAGAAACTACAACATTAATAAGAGAGAAAAAAAGTTAATAACTTGCTGCCTTTTCTGAATATTCAAGCTCAGCTGCCCAATAAGGAGTCTGAACACTTTCATTGTGTTCAAGGTACGCATGACTGTGACACATGTGTTTTTCTTTATCTTTCCATACAACAAACCTAGGAGGTAGATAAAACAGAGAGCCCAGTAAATTATGTGAATAAGGCATGGGTATAAATATTAATCCAGTTTTCAATGGACTGAATATAGTCTTTCAAGCACTACACTGTCTGGCCTCTTTATATGTCTGAATAATCCAGAGTCCTATCGTTACTGTTACAGAAGATTAAAAATAGCTCACATGTCATAAAGTGATGACTTAATTATACTTGTTTTGCAGTATTATCCATATCCTAGCTGTTGTGACATGACCTCACAACAGAGATTTGGTCTTTAGTGCTGAGGTAGGTTGAAGCTGGCCCAAAGTGTTCGGGCAGGAAAATGGTGTTTTTCCAGCTATGGTGACACAAGACCTATCATGCAAATATACTAGGTCACATGGAAGAGGAGTGTTCAAAGGTCTGATCAGACTGCTGCAGGAGTGCTCTTTCCCATTTGTCTATAGGGCACTGCACCTTCATGATGATTTGTACTATAGTCGCCAGAGAGACTGGATCTCTGCTGCACAGCAATCCCTCCTTCCTGTGTGTGTGTGGCTTGGTGAGGAAATATCAACTTTGTGGAAAAGCTTATGGAAAATGTGGGTCTTCTTATTGGTTAGTAGAAAGCAGAACTTCTTCCCCTAAACGGACAGGGGACTGGTAGCAGAATGTGCCTCCCTTTGGGGTATTATAGCAGAACACCCATGTGTGTTGTAGGGGTTCACTAGTCTGAAACTCCCTTATTTGCCAATCACTGTGTAGGCAGTTCAATTTTAGGCTGGGGAGGGTCTGGAATTTTAAGGGATAAAATGAGTTTTGGAAGATTCTGCAAAACTTAGTATACCAATTTTCTCCCTTAGGGCTTCTAAAGTTCTATTTAAAAAAAAAAAAACAGGGCAAACTCTTTGATGTCATCCAGTTCTTGGGTGACCTGGGGAACTCAAAAAGGGTTGTGTAACCTATATGTAGGCTGAGAGAAAGTAATTTGCTCAGAGCCACTTAATGAAGCTGAGTGGGCTTTGAATTTATTTCTTAGATTCCAGTTCTAATTTCCAGTGGCACTTGGACTAGTGCCCTGGTTTGGCTGTCCATAAGCATTTTGTATTAGCTTATAACACTGGATGAGATAGGCCTTTGGTTTGATCTGGACTTTGTTATATTTAAGCTAGAAAAACAATTACTTTTTACAAACTGATTGTTTCCAAATGACTTCACATCATGATGGGAAGCAATTCCTGCTTACATTCCTTGAATTAATGAAGCACATGAGCATTTGATGCTAAAGATTAAATTGAAAGGGGAAAAAATTGCTGTCATACTTGTAAACCTAAAATATTCAAACTGGTTTAAATATTGAAATTGAATAAATGTCTTTAAAATATATTTTATCATGGCTGTGCAGTTTGGAGGCAAATGAGTGCATTGTTCATGACTCTGACATACTGCAGCATAAATAATTTACTGAAGAAGTTGGAAGAAAATTAAAAAAAAAGATAAACAAAGGTGTTCTGTATATTTTAGATACATTTTCTGAATACAAATTATTTAAATATATGAGGCTGGGGGAAAAAAAGTTTTAACTAGGTCTAAATGTTGATATTCAGAATAGCTATTATGGCTTGAAATAGCTGCCCCTCTGTCAAAAATAATTGTTCCAAAGACTTCAGTTTGACTCATTACATTTTGAAAATAACTTTCTTCCCAAAAAATCTAAATATTATTTTCTACTAAGTTTAGAATTAAATTGTGCATTTATAGGACCACGACAGGTAAAACAGCCTTGGGTATAACATTTTCATTTTATTTGTTACTTACTTATTTATTGGACTTACATGCCATTCCATTTGATCCTGACTTTGTGGGTATTATATACCTTATTTGCATAAATAAGGTTAGAATATACAATATCTATAATAAACCACATAATCCATGCCAGGATACAAACACAGTTTAGTGTCAGAGATGAATAATTCTACTTCAGTTAACCTTCCAAATTACAAGCAGGAAAGTTCCCAAAAATCCTACCCCTAAAGCTTGCTGAAAAAGCCACATTTTTATGGCCTTTCTAAAACCAACAGGGTGGGGACATCCGGATTACAGGAAGAAAACTGTTCTGAAGAAGAGGGGTAGCAATTGAAAAAGCCTGTCTTTGAGGCCCTGATGACGGAAATCCTTGAGGGAAGGAACCTGAAGAAAGCCCCCTCAACATGACGTTACTGGATGGACAGAAACAGTTGGGAGAAGTTGTGTGTTGTAGTTCTTATCTTTTGTTTTATTCCTTTCTTTTTACAAATAAAAAAAGAGAACTGGATTAACAAGGAAATAAGCCCAAAATTAATATTTAATGTCAAATATGTTTTTATGTTCCCAAATGAATACACTTGCTGCTGGGATATTATGAAGATTTTCTGATATTTTTTTTTAAGGACTAGATTATTTTTTTTTCTTTGGAGCTTTTTTATTTAACAGCCAGCAGTGAATTCTAGCAATCTGTCCGGTTGCCATAATTTTCCAAGTTCATGTTGCTAGTTATACCTTTTTCATACAGTATGATGCACTGCAATCAATAATAGAACACTGAAGTAAATGGATAAGAAGCACAGGAATATCTACTGACTGATGAGACCATCGGGAGCCCATTAACAGAATATCACTAAGAACTGATTGTCTCCCCTGAAAGCCTTTGAAGATAGAACACTGTCTAGGGCTTCTTGCCTGAAATGAAGATGGAACCAGCAGAAAGAACAACAGTAAATAGCAGGGGATTTTATTTTATCTTAAATGATTTCATCAATAAGCATTTATGTTTCATTTTGTCCTTGTAGTTTGCTAAAATTAGAGTATATCGATGCCACAAGCTTGCAGGTCCTTCAGATCTGACTGTAGTTGTGTCCTGGCTTTCTACCTGATAATATGTGGAAGAGGCAACACACAGGGCACACAGGGCCACCAACGAGATCATTTTCTGCAACAATCATAATGTCATTTGCAGTTACTCCATGTGTTGCCCCTTTATTCTGCAATGGTCTTAGAGAGGGCACTGATAACTTTCAGAAGACAAGTCTCTGCATGCAGAGCAAGCAAGTGGCAAAACGTAGCAGTGAAACACATGCTTTGTATCAAAAAGGTCCTAGGTTCAGTCTCTGGAATCCACAGGTAGCAGTTTGAAATACTTCAGAGATATGACTGTCAGGATAATTAAAGAATGAGCTGGATGGACAACTGACTCATTGTAAAGAAACTTTCTATTGTTCTTGAGTGTATTTAAAATTGATATCCGGGTTTTCTACACCAAGATAAACATGTTGGATTTGTAGGCCTGCAAAACAAAAACAAGAAAGGAAGCAAAGAAAGAAGGAAAGAAGGAAGGAAGGATCTGATTCATTCCAAGTTTATAGAAAAGAACATATGCAACTATAAATGTGTGATATATGATAACTGAAGAATAGAAATACGAGAAGTACAATTTTTATTAGTGGTTTTCAATGCAATAACATATTGCATTAATTATAACAATAAAGAAACATTTATCACACAAACTTTTTCATATTAACGACTTCAAGTCTCTATTCAAAATCTAAATAAAACTGGTTTTAATTAACTTCAGGCTAAATTTGCTTCATTTAATAAAAAATAGAAATACTTCTAAGTCTGTGGTTTAAAAGTTATTCTCAGTTTTAGGGATGTTATCTGAATTGGATAACAACTAGTTCCTGACTAGATGAAGAGTGGGGCAATTGGAGCAGCAGGAGCCAACATGCTCAGAGTTGGCTTCCAGCAAGGAAGTCTTCTCTCCTTCTGTTTGTTTCTTTGGGTGGTGTGGATTATCCCCCATCTCATGCTGAGTTCCCAGCATTTCTGGGTTGGCATCTCCAGGGGTTGCTGGAAGGGTTATACTGCTGCCCCTTTGTCCTTCTAAGTGTACTGCCTGCCATGTCCTATAAAAGGGCAAGAAAAGAGATGCCTCAGCCTCCCCTAATTAAAAATTAGTTATCACTAACTTGATTGAACTAGCTAGATAAAACTGCTGCTCAATTTATCTTTAAAATAAACTAGATTTTGCTTTGATGCTCTTTGATTCAAATTTTAAAACATAAAAAAAAATAATATATTCCCAAAGCTTAATTTACTAAATTTAACATATTGTTAATCCCCAATTATATAGAAAACAATTTTAGTTAGAAATTGGAATGTATATATGAAGGGGGAGATGGTTTGATGGAATGTGGTAAAGATCCAGGTTCTCAAGAAGGAGGGAGCGCATTCCAGGAGGGAAAGTAAGGAGACAAAGGGCAACATAGTTCAGAGCAGGATGGTGGAAAGAAGAAGAGATTTAAGATAGCCACTCCCTAGGTTCTCCAGAATATATCTATTAGGTTAGCATAGTACAGATTTAGTCTGGCAAGATTCTGTCTATATGGTGTAAGTAATGAAGAGCTGAACTTGGGTGGATTATTTCCCTGTTGTCCTTGGACTGGGCCTAATAGAAATGCAGGTATTTTTGCTTTCCATTTCTCTTGATGGAAATATATATATACTTCAAAATGCCTGTCTGAATAGTTCTTTCCTAGTGGAAAATGTATTTTTCCCAAAGGAGAGAATCACAGGTAGATTTATATGACTCTACCTTGCCCTGAAGCTTCCATTAATCATCATCAATCTCCCTCTTTTTGAGATCTGAAATGGAAACACTTTATTGCCATGTATATGTATTTAGCCAACATGCTAAATCAATTTTGATATAAATGAGTAGAACTTTTTCACATGATGAGAAATTCTGATTGGGTCAGGCCACCCTTCATATGAAGATGTACATGAGGATTGCAGTTGGTATACATAGAGCCCATTGTTATTCTAGCAGACATCTGGAGAGCAAACATCAGCTCTGTGTGTATGTGTAGGGGGCAGAACATATATGGACTCTGACTACACAGAGATTCCTTCAGCTTATGTTGTGCGGTCTTTCTTCTAAAACACGAATAGGACTGTGATCTTCCTTCCTTCCTTCCTTCCTTCCTTCCTTCCTTCCTTCCTTCCTTCCTTCCTTCCTTCCTTCCTTCCTTCCTTCCTTCCTTCCTACCTTCCTACCTTCCTACCTTCCTACCTTCCTACCTTCCTATTGTATAGGAAGTTGTATTAAGCATTTAAATGCTTCATCAAAGCTCCTAGGCCATAAACGAATGAAAAAAATGAACGCATTCTTGTGTTTTTAAATAAACCAGTGTAACAAAATGGTTAATTTTTAATGGTTTTATTAAAACTCTTTCAAATTTAGTAACAGATCAATAAGTCTATAAAGCTAGGATATAAATATATAGAGTGGTTGGTTGGTTGGTTATTAAGAAGCTGTTGGTGGTGTCCAATGCTAAGGTATATCTTCTTTTTTATGTATTATTTTTAGCTTTATTGATAGAGTTTTCCTTAAAGTTGAAGTATGCTCTAGGTCTAGAAGTTTCTAATGTTGCACGGAACAGTATCTCTTCAAGTGACCATACTTTGACATATGAGAGTGACTGGCCAAGGGTCATCCAGCTGGCTCTGAACCTAAGGCAGGACTGCAACTCACAGTCTCCCAGTTTGTAGCAGAATGCCTTAACCACTACACCAAATTGGCTCTTGCCATCATAACTATCTCAGACAAGTGTATTTAGGAAACTGGTCTTTGTCTCAGTAGGTGCCATATTATTGTAGATACTCCAGATCATTATTCTTTCATCTGTCATTCTAGGCCATTACTTTTTCATCTAATTTCAAAGTTCACATCCTTGTGTCTGTGTGCTTTGAGTCTTTTTCCAGCCTAACTCTGGCCTACTTTAAGCATACTTTAAACTTTTAATTTAACTTACATTCACCCCTAAAATGCACCATACTAAAATAGATGGTGTCATAGTGCAAATGGTCGTAATAGGTAGGGCTACCAGATCTGTACTGCAAAAACCTGGAGGGCTACTAAATAGCAAAGTGATATTTAAAACTCTCTCCTAGTTACCACCTAAAGTTTATATGGTTTTTTTAAAGCTCAGACCTGGCAGTCCTTTAGTATGTGCAGGTTATCCTGAATCCACAACAGTATGCTGTTATTATGTTAGAGTCTTCTCAAAAAAGAAGAACTGTTTGTTCTTCATGCAATCATGTTTTCATTTGTTACAGTTCAGAATACTTGCTAAACTCAAGTATTACAGCTGGTGAACTGCAGAAAGGGAATGCAGCTTGAAGTTGTTTTTCTCTTGCAAACCACTCCTGTTTCATTTGCATTTACTGTTTTTTTTTTTTAGCTCATTGTTATGCACTTTCTGGAGTTAACCTTTCAACACAATTAAGCAAGATGTAAATCACAATCATCAGCCCCCTCAGATCAGCTTGGAACACTACTGTTTGATAAAGGTCTGTTGTGCTTATGAGAGAGTACGCTGGCATTATTCTGGAAGGTTTCTCATCACAACTGAATGGCTTATTGAGCTCATAATTGTTCTTTGTTTATGCATTCTTGGAATTTTGGTTTGTTATTTAATTGATAAGTTGCTTTTACACTACTATTTTATATCAGAAATGTATGATTCTATGATTCTATGCTTTTATGACTTATATTTTGATTATGGTGAACTGACCAGAATTACTCTTATTAGGACAGTGTACAAATATTGTGAATATATAGATATAGATAGGCATACACATGCCTATCTATATGCATTCCAAGCCATGCTCCAAATATTTGATCACATATATTCAAAAAATATGATCAAGGATAATACAATCTCCAAAAGAGCATAGAGAATTACTATTGTAAGTAACCTTTGTGCCAAAAATATTCTTCCCTAGGAAAATATTTTTATTTGACATCCATTTACTTTCAAATATTTCCATACAAACATCTCCTGATGTGCGCTCAGAGAGAAGTGTTGGGCTAACTCACAGACATTAGTGTAAATGTGGAGGGCTTGTTTCAGTAGGCATTCTAACCTAATACATCCTTGAAGTTCTTCCTTCTTCACTGAAAGCAAGAGGATGGATTGTTTTACAGTGAGAAAGTGGTATAGATGGCAATCTTCTATAGAAGAATGAAAAATATTAATTACATAGACTAAAAGTTGTGGTCCTCTCTGTCTCTGCTCCTCTCTATCCATGTCCAGTCCTCTTGAGTTGGATAAAAACATCACTATGCTATTCTAGCCCACCACCTATCCATCAAGACTCAGGATTTATGACCTTTAATCAGCTAGTTGTATACACAATGCATAATGATGGCTGACTGTTTTAAATATAGGAATGCAAATCACTTTAAATCACCTTAGCTAACAATTTACTTGCAAGAGATTAGATATACCAAACACAAAGATTAAACCACTGTAGCATTTCATTTGTCAGTAAATGACATCAACCTGATGTCATGTATGGATCATTATAAATCTGATTCATTTTAATTTTTCATGTACTTAGTCATGTTTGTGGATTTTGTTAAATTTCCATTCTGTGACTATAAGAATATGCACAAATATTTTCATCTATTTTTAGAGAACAGTGTTTTATGTGCTAAAATGGACATAACAGAAAAGAAGCATTTCCCATTGTGGCAATCTTCTACACTCCAGGCTTATCTGGTTCTCCAGAGGTTTTTCATGTGGCAAAGAATAACACTGCAGCAGCTAAGCCAAGAGGAAAAGTGGGAAAACTTTTATGGAGGTCATGTAAAATACCAGAAAAAGGAGGACAGTGAGAGATATGTAATAATGGATTCAGTGACAGGCAAGACTGCCCTTAATTAAGAACAACTATTATGAAGACATTATCATTGACTGTCTGAATCTTGAAGGGATAGAGATATCTTGGATTGTTTACAGAAATTCTTAATTTTAATGGTCACTCAGTGTCAGTTGCCCAGTCTCTTATCCTGAGCAGTTGTATTATAGTGTTTTGTAGGTGATTTGACTAGGTAACCTGTCTAAAGATTTATTTATTTTTATTTCTTTTTTGGAAGAAGATAAATTCAGCTTATAATTCAGCATCAGTTCTAAGACTCAGGTCCACCAAACTTGGGAAGAAGCATCATAATTCAGTACAAAGATGTATTCCTTATTCACAAACCATGTTTATCTTATCTGATATTGAATGGACATTTCCCAAAATTCTATTGCTAAGAATTTTGTCATGCTCTGTCCCTAAACTGTGAGATTATAAGCATTTTAAACCACTCCACCGATTTTTTTTTCACATCTTACATTGCACATTTTGAATATATATACATACATACATACATACATACATACATACATATATATGTAATAAACCACCATTTTAGGAAGGTGCTCCAAAAGTTTTAACAACTTCTTAGTGGTTACTGTTCAGCAGTTTGTGGTCCCTTTAGATTCAAAATGAGGGAAAATTAAAATCCTGGTGATTTTAAGAAACTCTGAAGTGTAGCACCAGAAAAAAATGTTTTTGCAATAAGAATGAAAAATTACCAACAGATGTTCCAAGTGAAATTCTGTAGAAAGAATAGAATGTGGCTGACTAAATTAAGCATGTTTATGAGAATCAGTTGTGGGAGGAAGATAATAAGAATCTAAATAGCAATTCTTTTTTACATTTGGAACAGATAAAACCCTCTATATCTAACTTTGTTTTTGTTCATATAGGTAGCCTTTAACCTGAATTTCTTTTTAGGCAGGCTGGATCTAAAATGAAACCATAGGATGCTCCCTATACACTGTTTTTCTGTAATGGTATTAAGTGAGGAAAAGAAGTTTTTCCCTGAAAACATTTGACTTGTTCACATTGATTTGAAGAGATCACTATAACTACGTTGTAAGTCAAACTGCCTTTGCCTAGAGCTGACAATACTCAGTTTAAGGCAGTTTCCAATATACATGAGTCTATATACATACTTCAGTGATCATGTCAGCTAGAGCTCTTCAGGTATTCTATATTCATATGTGAACCACGCTTGACATTGTCTAACATGCAGTTAGCCACAGTTATGAATGATTTATGTAATAATTTATAATGTTGAATAAATAGGAAACAATGAAAGCAGGAGTTTGAAAGGGAGTTTTATTCATTATTCTTGGTACTATTCAGTCATTTGATAAATATATCAGTTTCTGTAGGTCCAGAATGGAAGACAGGAGGGGAAAAAACCCCAACATTTAAACAATATTCATATGTTTTACAACAAAATGTAAAGAATAGTACTTCTTTTTTTAAAAATAGTGAGTGGTGTATAGGGTTCATAAATGAACAATAAGATAGTTAAGCAAGTGTGGACAAAATTCAATTAAAATATCTCAGAAAGGCATTTGCTCAGCATTAGTTACATTATATATCAGTCCATAATGTCAATTTTCTTGACTAATATCATAGCTTCAAATATGGTAGATATGTTTCAGTTTTTAAAACTTGTGTGTGTGTGTGTGTATACACGTGTATGTGTATATGTGTGAATATGTGTATATATATTCTATATTATTTCTATGTTATTTCATGTTACTCAAAACTGATGACTGAAATGAAATAATTTAATCTCATGTCATTATTACATTCCAAAATTAAATTATTAAATCTTAAGGATACCCTTAAGATCTTCCTTGTATAACAATAACCTCCAGTAATTTTATATACATTTTTTTCCTAAATAATTAGACAGTTATCCATCCATAATCAAAAGTGCTGCAGAATGGGAGTTGATATATCAAAGGGACATGGCTAACCCCTGCTGTTTTAAAATGGCCATATGTGGATGCAGTTTAAAGACTATAAATTCACTTGCAGGTCCTACCTTTTAGATATAACAAGCACCTGGCACAAACAGTTAACCTTGAACACCAAATCAATTTTATATGTTTTATTATTTCATTGGACTTCCATTTGTAATTGTTTTGCTTTCCACTGCAAAAAACTAATTACATCCAATGCATTTCTTTCTGCATCAGTTTCAGAGGTGGGGGTGCATAACAGTTGAACAGCTGCATTAATACTCCTCTTTTTTCTTTTTTTACTTCTATTAAATACAAATGCTTTCCTTTTTTTTAGGTAGTGATGGTACCAAACCTGGAACTAGGAGGCAAGTTTAAGAAACCAATCTTTCAGGCTGTTATAAGCCAAACTCTACCAGAGGTTTGAAGCTAACTTTCATGGTGTTCTCTGATAGTTTGTTATTTGCAATTTAGCCATCCTTTTTTCCTTCAAGGTCATTAAACATCTGTAACTGCAGAAGGAAGGTGCTTCAGTGTGATTTGCATTACATTGTGGCACTGTAGTACATGATTTATGAGAGATGTAGATCTCATGAACCCTGATGGACATATGAGAAATGCTGCTAATTTTCATAATACACTGTTTGCCATAATACCATAGTGTCAAATATCAAATGGAGCCTTCTGGACAATTGATAGTAGAAGCTTCAGGAACAGTCAATATAACAGTTAATATGAGAAAAGGCAGCTCTGGGTTCTTACTTTGTTCCTAGACAAGGATAAGAGGTTTCTGTGCAGAGGTCAATCCTTCATTCTCAGTTTATCCATCCAACAATGACCTCTAGTCTATGACACCAGTATGCTATAATTAAAAGGAGTTGGCTAGGGAAGAAAACTGAGTAGGGAGAAAGTGGCATGAATGAAGATAAGTTGAGCAGAGAGGCAAAGAGAACTGAGCTCAGTACTACTCACTGCAGAACAAAAGTATGAGTTATTTACTGGGCTCCAGTCCTATATGAAGATTTCCCACAGAATTCTGGGTGGCTGTTCTGAAAAGAATGTTGGTCCATGAAGGCTGTTTATCTGGTTGTTCCTCTGGGTCATAACCCAGTCTTATTTTCTCAATTCAGTAAATCCACCTATTGGCACCACTGGATACATTTTGTGGTGAGAGAAAGAACGATAATAACAGCCCTGGATAGGTAGGTAACAGTCCCTAGGCCCCACTACATTCTCAATAACAGGGGTGAGAACATGATGGAACTTTAGATCAGAATACAATTAATCAGTGCCTGAACTGAATCAAGTTTAAATTGAATCTTGTTCAAGTTAACTCATTTGAAGTAAGCTTATTTCAAACAAGCCTCTGGGAACTAAGCTCTCACTAGTTTCAACACAGTCATCTATTTTTCAGTAAATTTCCCCACAGTTCTTACTGCCTGACACACAGTTCAGAAATATAACCCCAAGGAAATAAAATTGGTATATCGAAGAGGTCTATATGATACATAATCACCGGTATATAGGATAATAGATACCTGCACTTTTCATTGTCATTTATTCCATTTCTTCAAATGGCACAGCTGGACACTGATATTGTTTCTTTCTAAATATCTACTCTTAGCTTTTTGACCCTGAATTCTTAAGGCATTTGGGATATGTATTTGACAGAAACATGTATTTGGCAGAAAGAATAAAGTTAGTGTAATCTTTAAAATACCTCCATTTTAGTTTTCTCTCTGAAAACTAATAGCCAGCCTTCATCCTGTGAATATATAAGTCAGTGTCTGGTTTTGTTTTGTTTTTGTTTTTTCCCTGTGTAATTTCTCACAGTTTCTGTATAAGTATTGAGCAGCAGGAACTCATTCATTGTTTTGCCAGTGGGGTTGCTTATGAAAGAAAATCTAGCATTTTTCTTATCCAGCAGAACTTTGTTAACTTGGTTTGTTCTAAATGTTTGTGGTTCCTGTCAGGGAAGATAGGAAATGTAGTCCATAAAATCTGAAGGTTATTAGGTTGCCATAAGGCATACTGAAAGGGCAACCAAGATATATGGTGGCTGGTTCAATCTGTTTCTGTTTCCAATAGAAGAGAATATATGTAGGGTAGGGTTGAATTGTGGAGTCCTTGGGGTTCTCTGAGCTTGGTTGTTTTCTTGCAAATGTTTCATTACCCAGCTAGGTAACAGTTGAACACTGAAGTTGTTACCTAGCTGGGTAATGAAATGTTTGTTTCTGTTTCATATGCCACCTACTCAGAAATTGTACTTATATTCTAGATGTAAAATCAATACAAATCAGGTCTACTTGCCTTCCCAGTATGGGAAAGAACTGAAATAATGATTAAAAATGACCATAGATATTTCTATTCATTTTTGCATTATTACCAAAAGGTCAAGACTCAATCATAGCAGAATTACAGACCAATTTCTTTGTTAAATAATAACTATAAACTCTTTACATTAATATTAGCAGAAAGACTGAAGAAGATTTTATTGGACTTTATACATGAAGATCAGTGTGCTTTCTTACCTAAAAGGCAACTGAAAGACAATGTAAGAATTGTATTAGATATAGTAGAACATTTACAACAACACAATAAGAAGCAAGTAGCATTGATCTTTTTGTATGTGGAGAAAGCCTTTGACAGGTTAAATTGAATATTTATGTTTAAAGTCTTGGAAGATATGGACTTTGGTGAGAATTTTCTTCAAGGGATTAAATTGATAAACTATTCTCAAAAGGCAAGTATTATTGTTAATGATGAGTTAACAAAACCTTGTGAGATACAGATGGGGACAAGACAAGGTTGTTCTTTGTCCCCTTTACTTTTCATTTTAGTTTTGGAAGTGTTAAATAGAGATATTAGACAAGATGTGAATATAAAGGGCTTGCAAATAAAAACAGAGGTTTATAAATTAAGAGTTTTTGTGGATGATTTAGGTTTGATTTTACAGGAACCTCAAAATGTAATTGTATGTTTAATAAGAAATTGAAAGATGTTGGTGCATTTGCTGAATTTAATTTGCTGAATTAAGGTAAATAAACAAAAAACAAAGTTATTGGTTAAGAATATGACTATACATGATCAAGAAATGTTGATGAAGAAGTCAGTTTTAAATTGAGAAGCAGGTTAAATATCTAGGAATTACATTGACTAATATGAATTGTATATCAGAATAATTATGTCAAAGTTTGGAATGACATTAAAAAAGACCTATTGAAATGGGACAAATTACAATTGACATTGTTAGGTAGAATTTCAGTAATTAAGATAAATGTTTTACCTAGAATGCTTTTTCTTTTTCAGACAATACCAATATTGACAAAGGATATACTATTTAAACAATGGCAAAAAGATATTTCTGAATTTGTATGGCAAGGTAAAAAAAACAAGAATAAAATATAAACTTTTACAAGATGCTAAAGAAAGAGATGGGTTAGGCCTTCCGGATTTAAAGTTATATTTTGATGCTTGTTGTCTGGTATGGATGAAAGAGTGGGTGACTTTAAAAACAATAGGTTATTGGAGCTAGAAGGACATGATTTAAGATTTGGATGGCATGTGTAAGGTTCACTGCATTCGGTGCTGAACAGAAACCTTGTGAGGCACAGGCTTGGATGAAAGCTAGTTTATTCAGGCATAAGCATAGTGGTTACAGACAAAGCCAGGATTGGCTTGGCACAGTTTCTTACAGCAATTTTATAGGGTTCCCCCCTTGACCCGTAGTTACCCCTCGGCTCTGGCCCTTGCCCTGGGCTACCCATCTGTCCATTGCGATCTTCCTTCCTCTCGCCTGGATGGCAGATTCAGCTGGTTTCGATTGTGTTATGATCTTCTTCCTTTGTCTGTCTTGCTCTTGCATTCCTTGAGCTTTTCTCATGTTGAGTTGGAGTGGCTGTTTTAATTTGGTTTTGAATTACCTGCCGATGGCCTCTGGATTACTATGCTCTCGGTGTATTGTAAGCCGGAGTTGCCCGGGGTGCCTGGGGAGTGGGCTGGACTACAGGGTTGCCGCTTCTAATTAACTCCCTGCTGCTAGTTAACTGCCCACCCCCTGTCAGTAGTTAACTTGCGGTTACATTGTTTTCTTGCCCTATTGCCTGAGGCGGTGAAACTGACTAACGGCCCTGCGCTGCAGTGTGTGCTTCCTAGGCTGAATCTGACAACATGGATATTTATGGTATGACAAAGTGAAAATTAATATTAATTTTAAGAATCATTTTATTAGATGTACCATATTGAGTGTCTGGAATAGATACAAGGCAAGATTGTCTCCAAAAATCCCTTTCTGATTGTCATCTCAAGAAATTTTCTGTAGAAGAGAAATGGCACTTAAACAACCACGGTCGACATATGCAAATTTGTTATAATTTTCTGAAGGAGACCTTAACCTGAAGAAGAGAGAAGAATTAGAATTGGAAGATTATATTTGCCAATGGTTTACCTATGTACTGTTGTTGGAAAGATTTAAATTGGATAAGAAAAGTTATAAATTTACCTCGGAGAAAATGGAAATTGAATATGCTTTATGTATTAATGATGAACATCTTACTGCTAAAATGTATACATTTTTGTTAAAGATTAATTTGGAAGATGAATATGTTAAAGTTTGTATTTTTAAATGGGGAAATAACTTCAGATATAACATAATGCTGGACCAATGGGAAAATATGTGGAATAAAGGTTTGAAGTTTACTCTTAATTATAACTTGAAATAAATTTCTATAAAATGATGTACTGTTGGTATTTGACACTGGATAAATTGTCTAAGATGCATAAAGGAATCTCAGATGTATACTGGAAATGTAATCAGTGTGAAGGCACCTTTTATTACTTATGGTGGACTCGTGAAAAAGCTAAGAAATGCTAGGACATGATATGTATTTTGATCCAAAAACATTTTAAAATGGATATACAATTGAAAGCAGAGACCTTTCTTCTAGGTATGATAAATAAACGGATAGAAAAAAAATATGGAAATTTGTTTCTTTATACGATAATAGCAGTGAGACTTTTAATAGCGGAAAAATGGAAGGACCTACAAATACCTACAGCTGAAGAATGGATATTGAAATTAATGGAATTGGCAAAGATAGCAAAACTGACTACTTTGATCAAAGAAAGGACTTGTCCAGTTTTGTTTCTATTTTAAAACCACTCTTGGACTTTTTACTCAACACTCAAAAAAATGAAATTTTGATTTTGGGACTTGATGACTGATTTATTTTATAACTACAGAAATATCTTGTATTATTCTTTATTTATTTCTTGTTGATATAGACTTATTTTGTAACCTTATTTTTAAATGTTAGAGCAAAGGATAATTTTTATTATGTAAATTTTAAGATATTGCAGTAAGAGGTGAACATATTTTATACCTATGCCTATACCAAATAAAGTCAGAAATTACTTTTCTTTTTATGCCCTTTCCTCTCTCGTTATTTCTTTTCTTTTCGATTTTTCCTGTATTTTACTTTTTTCTGAAACTCAATAAAAACTAATAATAAAAAAGATATTTCTATTCATTTTTATGCATAGCTTTCCCTATCATCTGAAGATATTGTATGCAACTTGTACTGTTATATATAATTTTAATGGAAGCTTCTTTGATGTTACTCATCTACATTTGTCGTCTACAAGTTTTTGTTTAATTTTTTAAAGTAACAACTAGTTACTGAAAACACTCAACCTTTTCTGGGAAAGAGGGAAATATTTTTTTTTTTTCACAAGTAAGTTGTTTGTATGTGGAATTTTGTCTAGAAAATAGATATTAGTGTATTTCAGTCATTCATGCTACTTCTGAATTCATAATAATGGTCTTACTAATTGGGTAATTCAAACAAGAACAAAACTGCAACATGAAAAAAAAAGCAAACCAGGAAAAATAAAATCCACATGATATTGGAAATGTTCTTTAATCTGTGTTTTGGAACAGATTCTTCAAGCATATCCTCTCCGCAATGCAAATGCGCGCATCTATAGGCTTAAATGTAAAATAATATTCACTGTTAATTCACTACCATAAAAAAGTTCCTTTTACTTCTCTAAGTGATGCAGCAAGTTTCATGTGTCAAGCACATATTGCCTTCCATTAAGGCCACTGTACCATCCTATCTAGCATGACAGTCAGTGCTGGAAGCTGGTGGTTCTACTAAGTGAGTCCCATCATAAGTGTCTACTGCACTGAATAATGTTTTCTATTCCCACTGAAATAAATGAACCTGAGAGCAATTTCTATATTTCATGAGGTGTTTAGTATTTTAGAAATTGAGCTTGAAGTTAAATCAACATCAAATTATGTGGAATGTAACTTTCAATTTTTAGTTCAAGTGAATATCTTAAATGCTTCACTGCCTACTACTTAATGTATTAATTCCATGTTATTGTTTCTAGGTTATCTTCAGGTTCAGAGAGATTTTCATGGATAAGTGACTTACAGGTATATTACTATTACTTTACTGATCTTCTGCAATAAGCTTGTTTAACATACTGTTCTGCTGAATAATAGGTGTAGTTATCAGATATTAAGTTTTATATTCCTCGTTTGTCTGTTGGATGAATACTTAAAAAAAAAAAACCATGAAGCACTACAAGATCTTACCTCAAGATGCATGTGGAATTACCATTTTGCTTTATAATCTAAACTTTCATTAATGAAAGAATACTGATAAATTTCTATAGTTTTGTGACATGCATTGCTGTTGCTTTCTCCATCAATAGACTTATTAGTCTTTTTACGTGAAACTTAGATCTGAACACACACAAAAAAACTTTTTTTTTGAAATTAAGTGGCTTACTATTAAAAAAATATCTCCAGGAGAAAGCAAAACTTCTCCCACCATTTTTAGCACCACCACTACTTTTTTTAAAAAAGAGATCCATAGGGGAATACAGGGAGGAATATATTCTGATGATGGCTTCCTCTGCTATTTAATTCAGACATGCAAAGCCAGGGAGCCAGCAGACTAGAGCAAACATTCACATACCTCTTGGACACTTGCCAGAACAAACATACCCATCATGCTATTCCCTTCCAGAGTAAGCAGTCTCATGCAGAGTACAGAAAAGGAGTAAGACATGCTAAGGCAAAGTAATGAAGGGTATTGGAAAAAGAAAAGGAAACATAGCTAAAACTAGTTTAAACCACATCATTCACTCCACATCATTTCTCTCAAAACCTTCCTAACCAAAACAAAAAACACCCTTCCTATTCCTACAGGCATTATAGATTTTTTATCCTTGCATGCAAACCAATCTTATTTATTTGCTACCTTGCTTATTTATTTATATAGTAGATTTCAAGGCCACCTGGCTCCAAAATGACTCTGGAGGGCTTACATTTTAAAAGAGAAAAAACAATAATAAACAGAAGAAACTGTGTATGTCTGGACAAAACAAATTCCACATACTACAAAAATTATGATCCTTGTTTCCATCAAATCTTTCACTGCATCTTATCTTGTATTTTGTTCTTTAATTTTTTTAACAACTATCTTTATGAAGATCTCTTCAAGTTATCAAAAAATTATTTCAATTTATGTAGCTGTCCATCTCAAATTCATGACTCTGGGCAGCTAACAATTAAAAATTATATTAAAACAATATAAAAACCATTCAAATACAGTCAGCAGCTGAAATACAAAAGCCACCAACAGCATGAGGGGATGAACCATTATGTCTTTAAGATACAGTAGGACAACCCCCTCTCTCAAGGAAGAAATCACCAGCTCCAGAACCCAACTACACATCACCTTTCAGGAGGCTTTAGACATCCAGGATGGACATGGATCTAATACACAGGTGGTCAAGCTCATAGTTGTGAGAACCCTGTCCACTACATCAGGGCTGATAAGATCAAACTCCCAGATAACAGAGCAAGATTGACCCCCAGTCACCTCTATAGGATCTGCTCAAAGGCTGGAGTCCAAGTTGGAGTGAATCCAAATGACTTTGTCTGACAGATGCCCAGTGGGCTTGTACATAGACCTCTGAGTCTCCTGTACCCAAGACGGTCTGATCACCTTAAACCAGGCCATTGGACAGCTATCCATAGATGTAATAAGGGCAGATAATACTGACATTTCACTGTCCTTACCATCACAAAGTAGGTCTTAATAGTGATTCTAATTTATGCTTGGTGGGGTTCACAACTTGTTGCCCTCCAGTGGTACTCTGGGCATCTCTTTGCCCATTTCATCTCTTTCAACTCTGTAAACCATGGGGAGTTACAGGATCCATGGGAGAAGAGACACCATATGGACATGATCTGATCCAGAGCCTCAGCCACCCTCACATTGCTAGTGGCAACAAGTCAGATTGTGCAGCAGGCCATCAGGAACAACTCCAAGTTCCCTCTGGGTCCATTACTTACCTGGGGTGGACCAAGTGAATTGGTCCAGACTCCCTGCAGCATAGATCTCCATGGCTCCCAGAAAGTGATCTGACAATGACAGGGGAACAACAGAAAACTCACCCAATTCCAGATCATGTTGTCACTACTCTGACAGAAAGACCAGATTAGGTGCATGACCACTGTCACAGATCAGGTCCTGAATGACCATTCCAGATCATGTTGCCACTGCTCCAACCAATTCCAAATCATGTTGCTATTGTTCCAAAAAGATCAGATGAAGTGTATAACTACAGTCACACATCAAGCCCTGAATGACCTGGGACAGTCCCATGGCTGTCATGGTGGCCATGAGCTCCCAAGCTACTTCTGACCCCACTCCAGAGAAGGCAGGCTGAAGTCCCTCAGGACAATAAGCCTGGAGAACTCCACTACCAACCTGCTTATGGGGTTAAGGAGCTCAGGCAGGGAGGCTGCTATGCAGCAGGGAGGCTGATACAGTACCAAAAGTCCCAACTGATCCTTAGAGCCCAACACAAGAAACAGTACCTTGCGTCTCTGGAGGAGCACTTCTGAATACCACCAAAGGGTCTTGGATGACACTTGCCAGTTGCCTACCCCTGCCCTGGGATCTCAGCTGATGCCACACCCAGAACCCATCTGGGCACAACTCGGAAACAGGAACACCTCCTCTGAGTGCAGCCAGGTTTTGGTAATACATGCTCTCATCTGTGATTAAATCACAGATGAGGGCAGCCTTATTATAGACTGATCTGACATTTAGCAGCAGCAGCCAAAAGCCCAGGTCTCTGAGACTATGCAGACTGGGAAATAAGAGTTGAGCCCAGAGGGCTGGAACACAACATCAGAATAAGACACCAGGGCTGCATTCCCTAACAGTGACACCCCTGTCTCCCACCAAATTTTTATCTTATTTTATTTTTTATTTATTAGATTTCTCTCCCAGCCATCTCCCCTACAATAGGGGACTCTGGGTGGGTTACAGAGAGAATAAAACTATAAATATACATAAAATACACCCCATATACAGTATATAATTAAAACAATACTAAAAACAAAAAATCCAAGAAGATGGAAAATCAGGGTGGGGACAGCCGGCCACTATGGGGCTAGCCATCTCCCTGCTTGAGCTGTTCCCTCCCCACCACAGGCCAAATGGCAGAACCAGGTCTTCAAGATCCTTTGGAAGGCCAGGAGTGAGGAGGCTAATCGCACCTCCGGGGGCAGAATGTTCCAAAGAGCGGGGGCTACCACAGAGAAGGCCCGCCTTCTGGACCCCGCTAGATGGAGTTCTTTTACTGAGGGGGTCCATCTAGAATGAAGATTGATTACAATCTCGTACAGAGATTCGTTCTCTCTGTATGATCATACCGCAGGCAGCCACAATATCTGATGATTTCACCAACTGACAAAACTAGCGTCACAATGGTGCAATGTGAGCTCCAATCCCTTTATCACATCACATTGCACATACAAAAGGGGTGGAGTTTGTATCATGATAGTGCAGTGCTCCTTCCCTTCCCTTCCCTTCCCTTCCCTTCCCTTCCCTTCCCTTCCCTTCCCTTCCCTTCCCTTCCCTTCCCTTCCCTTCCCTTCCCTTCCCTTCCCTAGACACCTCTGAACCAAACCAACATATTTTTTCCCCATATTGGTCATTCACTTTTCTATTTGCCTATTTATTCTTAACCAATATATTTCCTTTTTTAAAAAAAAAATACACACACACACACTTCTTAAGTACCTCATTCCCATTTCATTCAATTGATTTGTATGATTCTCCTGACATACCCAATTTTCACTGTCATGTAAAAAGAAGCGTGTTCTTATACACAACAATTTTTGCTTCTTTTATCATTTATTCCTCAACACTAAACCACAGACTACCCATTAACTTTCTGTCAGCATTTGCACATCTTAAAGTATCTCCATTCATTTCCCCATCTTTAGTAAATATTCTACCAAGGTATACAAATTCAAACTTTCTCTAGGAGTCCCTCACCCTTGGAAACAATTTCTAGAGCAAAATCTCTTTAACCCTACTGAATGAGAACTGATAGAAAAAATGCATTTCTGAAAAAATGTTGAATGTGATTACAGTAACATGTGTAGGAGGCTGGGGCTGTAGATACTGAACCTGCCTTTTATATACACCTCAGTACTTGTCCCTCCTTTTCAATCTCTGACTAAGAATCTTAAAGGGAAACCCAATTTGTGATCACCTGAAATCAAATAAAGCTTTTAACTTGAATGTTCAATTACAAAGAGAAAGCTTTATTTCAGAATAAATAAGATAAATATGGGAGTGGAGCCAGTAGGCACAACTCAAGTGCCTATATATTTTTCATTCTCACTGAGAGGACTAGGAGAAGAAGAGCAAATGAAATCCCTGCAGAATTAGGACTGATTCACAGCATTGAGAGAGTAGCTGTGTGATAGATTGCCACATGCAATTTTCTAAATAACAAACTCCTAATCTGTTGATTTTTCTGATTGTGTCATTGATTTTCTAAAAAAATGTCATAATAATAATAATGAAGACTCAAGATATAAGAGGAGAGACACTCTGAGTGTTGATAAGAAGTTACTGTTAGTGCACAGAATTTATTGTGACATTCCATTTTTTTTTAATGTGAATATTGCCATTTCTAAAAGGATAGAAGGAATTGTGGAAAAAAGCTTTTACTTTCCACTTGTACATGTATTTCTTCTCATCTATTCATTCCTATTGTTTCTCTGGTCTGCTGGTGTTTTGATGCCTTCTTTAAAAACAAAACAAAATAATAAGAAGAAATAGATAGATGGACCGACAGACAGACAGACAGATAAAAACTGATTTATTGTCTTGTACTGACCAGTCAGGGATAATGTTCTGAGTGTGATGACATCATAGTATCACTTAACCACACGGGTTTTAGTATGTAATGACATCAGTGAGAAAAAAGAGAACTTCATTATTCCTAGTATGAATGGGTGGTGCTTCCCCCTTACCTGTCTACTGTGCAGTCACAGAATACAGAACAGTAGTATTAACAAGTAAAAATAAAAGCTGGCATAACATACTACTACAATTTAAAATTAAAGTAATTCTCCAGGATAATAATCTACAGAATGTTCAGAGAAAGTGCCCTTTCTAAAGATGAGCCCTATCTACTTCATGTGTCATGCTCCAAAAGCAAATTGTCAATGCCAAAATAATGGACACTTGATAAAATGGGATATAAAATAGCATAAAATCAATTTAATATCAAAATAAGCAGCAACAAGGCTACTATAGACACTCTATTATTCAATTTCATATTTCATTAAGATCCTTCATTTTTAATTTAAATTAGACTACATTAAAATTTCCAAGCCGCTGCACTAGACTGCCATTTATCTGGGAATTTTACATCCAGCTCATCACAGACTATAAACAATTCATTCATGATCATGTGCCTGCATTTTCAGGTTGTCATTCAGAGAGGTAGCAGTGCATGTCATCTAAAAAAAAAAAAGCTGTATGTGTGCACATGGATGTATGTGTGTGTGTGTATAAGACACAATACTGGTTTGAGTTATAAAAGTGGTAACTACAAGCACATAAGTGTTATTTCAGCTAAAGTACACATAGATAAGTAGACAGTGTGTGTACAAAAGAAATAAACAGCTCTACTTGTGATGCATTCTGGCTGCAATGTTACAGTTACACTGCTTTTCATTATTTGACTGACCTCCATTCACTAAATGGGTCTCTTATAATTCTGGGGGGCTACAGACTCTTTGGCCCTCTCCACAAGTAAGCAATAGGGTAGGGACAGAAAGTTAAGAATTTATTCTATATTACCTCTATGTTTATTGCTAATCCACAATCACTTTCCTTCTGCCTTTTTTCCTAGGCAGTCACACAGAACTCTTGGACACTCATCCTGGCAAGATGTAGTTAGGTAAGTACTAGTTTTGTCTATTCCTGTAATGTATTACCTATAAATACATCTGTTTAATGTTATAGTTATAAAATCTGTTTTATTAATTATTGCTCAGGTCAAATTCCCATTTTTTTGGCATGCTCTCATGCACACAAAGAACACTTAGACTACCAACAAGACCTCCCATCATTATATAGTTTTGAGGTGGAACTAATATTTCCATCTCTCTTTCATGATTAGATTTATTGTTACTTTTTGTCTATGTGGAGTATGTACTGTATGTATATGAAAGAGGAACACATTTCTCTGGATTTTATTAAGAACACAGCACAACTTGAAAGGTAGAACATTCCATTCATGCAATGCACTAAGGTTTATATACAGACAAGCTGGTTACCAAACAATGCAAACTTTGAACAATGCACAATCCATATAATAACTTAAATATATATAGACCCATCAGGAAAATAAATAGGGGCTTTTGGTATCTGAAACTTTTGGATTCTTAACCAAAAAGTGGCTGGTTATTATTGATGAAGTAAGTGTCTTGGGCCTGGTGAAATGTCTGTAATATTATTTCTTATTACTCCTTCAGGTTTTGATTCCCCTTACCCCTCATTTTGCTGTTGGATGTATAGAGTATCACAAGTATGCTTATGCAATGTTATTTTTATTTATACTCATCTAATGTTATTTTTATATTTTTATAATCAACTATATAATGCTGAGTTAAAAGCTATTAAGAACTAAATTAATAATTTTTTAAAATTTAAAAATATTTAAAATATACTTAGGCAAACTGTTTAGCTACACCTTTATTTATTTAGGAAATAGGGCATTATTAAAGCTAAGAAAACAGAAAATGCTCCCAAACCTGATACCTGATAAGTATCCTATTGAGAAGTTTAAGATAGATAGATAGATAGACAGACAGACAGACAGACAGACAGACAGACAGACAGACAGACAGACAGACAGACAGACAGACAGACAGACAGACAGACAGACAGACAGACAGACAGACAGACAGACAGACAGATAGATAGATAGATAGATAGATAGATAGATAGATAGATAGATAGATAGATAGATAGATAGATAGATGTCTTAAACCTCTATCTCTCTTGCTCCCATACTGTTGGAAGTTTATAATGAACCTTTTATTTATTTTTTTTACAACTTCATTTAATGAGGCTTATACAACTATGATTTTTAAGGCTGCTGAAGAGTCTGTTCATTGTGCAAGCTATTCGTTGATTTCCTTATTAAAATTTTGACAGCAACTATTGCATGTAAATTAACATTGATACTCCCTTCAATTTTACTACTACTACTATTTTTAATGAAACTATACTATTCAGTCTAGTTTCATTAAAGGAAACATTCATCATATAATATTAGATTATTAATTGATTTATTATATGCACACTCAGAAAAATGTATTTGGCCATAGTTGTTTAATAGGACACAAAAAAACCTTTGGGGTAGCACAGTTCAAATTTTGGACAAATTTTAACCAAATGTGGATTTCCTACCTTTTTTATCAATCGGATTCAAATTTGTTATTTTAATCATTTGGCCAGGACTTATTTCATTATCTTTAAGTACAATTCATAGATCTCATTAAGGATGTCTTTTATTTCCTCTTTTGTTTAATTTGGACTCTTTTATCAGGCAATTGAAAGACATTCTGGACATAAAAGTGACAGAATACAAATTCTTATATGCTGATGTTACATTTTATTGATAATTATTTACTTTCTATACCAAAATTTATTGATGTAGTACAACCATTTGTAAATTATCAGGTTCATCAATTAATTGGAGTATGTCTCATATAGAGAGCCAGTTTGGTGTAAGTGGTTAATACAACAGGCTAAAAACTTTCAGACTGTGGATTCTACTCCTGCCTTAGGCACAAAGCCAGCTGGATGATTTTGGGCCAGTCACTTTCCCTCAGCCCTAGGAAGCAGGCAAGGGCAAACCACTTCCAAAAATCTTGCCAAGAAAACTGCAGGGACTTGTCCAGGCAGTCTCTGTGAGTCAACACTGACTCAAAGGAACCCTGCCCTCCCCCCAAAAGTCTCATATACTTCCTATAGGCTCTAAAGTATCTATACATTCACATAGATTCTGAGAGCAAGAAAGTCTGTGTGTGTGTCTGTGTATGAGCTTGTGTGTATGTGTGTGTGTGTGTGTATCTATATATATCCACCCATCCTTTGAAGAAAGGAAGATGATCTTGCCTGCAGCTGAACACAGACATAAAAGGATATTGTATGAATGGACGTTTTCCCCCATTTTCTCTAGGCCAATAATGAAACCATAGTTCCTGGTTTCCTTAGTAACCCTTCTGCCTGTGCTTTAAAGTAACAATCTGAAAGTACTGTTCAGACAAATCCACGGAAAGTACTACTCTGACAGCAGTCTCTTTTAGTTCTTTTTCAAATTCTTTGTGTGCATTTATGTGTAAGAAAAATGCTTTGATTTGTGGCCAGCAGCAAATAGAAGAACAGGCAAAAGTCTATTTTAAAAAATGAGTGTTTTGTTGAATCTTTCTGGAATATAAATTATATAGAACCACTTATTTTCCCCAAAGAATATCTGAAATTTTCATGCATTCAGTTTATCAAGATAAATGGCAGTCTAGGACAATTTTTGTTCATAAGGTAAAAATGAGAGTTTCTGGAAGTGGATTTTTTAAAAGCCTGTCTTTCCTCTTCACTACATAAAGAAGGAAGGAAAATACATTGTGGTTGATGAAATATAAATTGAATGTAGATACTATGTGTTGCTTTATTTGAATTACCAAAAACAGTGAACCTATGAAGTGATTTGAAAAGACAAAGGTATGCATACCTTCTTTCAAGAGCTCAACACTGTGGTAAATGAAAGGTTCAGTATAGCAGAGTTCCTTCTGCAGAGATATGTTTTGAATACCAGCCTGTTGTGTTAAAAAAATTACCTTGACATTATTATAGTAGTGTGTTCTAAAGTTTCAGTATATAGAATTTCCCAAGACTCTTTGGAATCCCTCAAGGGTATCTTTCAGTTAAAGCCCTATTTCTGTTGCTCTCCATGGTACTGTTTGTATTGTTCTGTTCCTCAAAGAAACACCAGTGTTATGAAATCACCAGTTTTGTACCCTGTTTCAGTGCCATAACTATTACATTTAATATGATTGGGAGAAAAATAGGTAAAGCTCTATTCTTTTCACAGAAACATTTGAAATAATTGCTTAGGGCAAAGAAAAATAAAACAAGGAAGGGAGGGAGGGAGGGAGGGAGGGAGGGAGGGAGGGATCAAGGAAGGAAATATTTTTATATTTCTGAAAGTGATTTTTGAGGGATGCTTCATGTTTTTCTAAAGGTTCTAAAATTCAATAAAGAGCAGGCTGCTCCATTATAGACTTAGCTTAGTAAAGCTAAATAAGCTTAGCAAAATCATGAAGAAATTGGTTTTTTGTAGTCATAAGTCTATATATGGCAAGAATTATTGTTCTTTGGTAATTATAGCTCAGAAATAGACTATCCTCCTGAAGTAAAATTCCCCTCAATAGAAAACAAGAAGTTCCCACTACTACCTGAAAGATTTAATCAAAATGCATAATTTTCACTTTGCAAAAACAAATTTTCTAGTAAGGTTGTTCAGCTCCTCTAAACATAGAGGTTACCATCTTCATCTTTGTTCCTTAAACCCTCTATATGCAAAATAGAAACAGTAACAAAAGAGAAAATAAAAAAGGTAAAAACATATGAAAAAATTGATCTTCGCCATTATGGGAAACTGACAGGACATGAATCAAGGGGGAAATATGGTGGGAGACGGGGAGCAGGCCATTCCCAGGGACTGCAAAACCGTTGTTTGTTGCCGGTTTCATGTTCCAGCTCCTCAGTTTCAGCCCCAGTACCCTGTCAGCAGACCTTCAGAGACTCTGGTCTCCAGCTGCTGCTTCTAAACACCAGGTCATCTGTAACAAGGCATCCCTCATCAGTGATTTAATCACAGATGAGAAGGCTGACCTGGCACACATCACTGAGACCTGGCTGGATTCGGAAGGGGGAGTAGCCCTCGCAGAGTTATGCCCAGCTGGGTTTTGAGTGTGGCATCAGCTGAGAGTCCGGGACAAGGATGGAGGTATGGCAATTGTCAGCCGGGAATCTCTTACAGCGTTCAGGGGTGCTGCACCACAGGTCACTGGATGTGAGATCCTGCTCATTAAGTTGGGCTCTAGGGATCAGCTGGGACTACTGCTGTTGTACCAGCCTCTCTGCTGCACAGCAACTTCCCTGTCTGAGCTCCTTGATGCCATTTCTGTGTTGGCAATGGAGTTCCCCAGGCTTATGGTCTTGGGGGACTTCAATTTGCCTTCCCTAAGGGTGGGGTCTGAGGTGGCTCAGGAGTTCATGGCCACCATCATGGCACAGGCCTATCCCAAATCATCCAGAGACCAACACAGAACAGTGATCATACACCAGATCTGGTGTTCCTATCGGAGCAGTGGCTATGTGATCTGAAATTGGGGGAGCTTTTGGTGTCCCCTTGTCATGGTCAGATCATGTCCTGATTATAATGGGATTCGCTAGCACCAGTATCCACTGCAGGGAGGCTGGACCTATTAGATTAGTCTGCCCTCGGTGACTAATGGACCTGGATGGGTTCCAGAGGAAGCTGGGGGTTGTTCCTGTTGGTCTGCTGCACGGCCCATCTGAAGCCTTGGCAGCTGCTTGGATCAGATTGTGCCCATGCGAGCTGTCTCCTCTCGGGGATCCTGGCATTCTCTGTGGTTTATGGAAGAGCTAAGGGAGAGGAAGTGAGAGAACAGATGTCTAGAGTGTCGCTGGTGCTTGATGAGGGACGAACTCAACCGAACATGGGTTAGAGTGGATATTCATGCTTACTTAGTGCCGATAAGGGTGGCAAAGCATCATTACTCCTCTACCCTTATTGCGTCCACAGATAGCCACCCCACAGCCCTGATTTGGGTGACATAAGCCCTCCTGGGTAACAATGGCTTGGAGAACCTTTTTCAGGGATGTGCGGAAGAATTTTCTCAGCATCTATCAGATAAAATCACTCAGATTCATTCTCAGTTGGATGCTGGCTTTACTGCAGGTCCAGTGGAGGTGCCTAGGGAGGACTCTTGCCCTGTTATCTGGGAATGATTTGAACCTGTTGAGCCTGAGGAAGTGGAGAGGGTCCTTGGGGCTGTGAGCTCAGCCACCTGCTCTTTAGGTCCATGCCCCTCCTGGCTTGTGAAAGCAGCCCAGGGGGTGTTGTGTGGGTGGGTTCTAGCGATGGTTAATGCATCTTTGAGTGAGGGGGTTGTTCCCTCACCTCTTAAGGAGGTCTTGGTTCATCCCCTCCTCAAGAGACCATTGCTAGACCCCACTATACTGGACAATTTTCATCTAGTATCTAACCTCCCCTTTTTGGGGAAAGTGATTGAGAAGGTGGTTGCACAACAGCTTCAGAGGACCTTGGATGAAGCTGATTATCTGGATCTCTTTCAGTCAGGATTCAGGCCTGGGTATGGGATGGAAACAGCATTGGTTGTGCTTTTGGATGATCTCTGGCAAGGGCAGGATGGGGGTTGTGCATCCACCCTTGCCCTACTTGACCTCTCAGTGGCTTTCGATACCATTGACCATGGTATCCTTCTGGATCTTCTCAGAGGATTGGGGGTGGGTGGCACTGTGTTGTGCTGGTTCACCTCCTTATTCTGGGGCTGATTCCAGTCGGTGGTGGTTGGGGAGGAGAGATCCCACCCTTGGCCCCTGTTATGTGGGGTGCCGCAGGGTTCAGTGCTGTCCCCCCTCCTTTTAACATCTACATGAGGGTGCTGGGTAAGCTCATCTGTCACCATGGGGTGAGGTATCATCAGTACGCTGATGATGCCCAATTATACATCTCTGCCCCTGGTGAATTAAATGATGCTGTGAATGTCATCCTGGTGCCTGGAGACTACGGGGGTCTGGATGGGGAACAGCAGGCTTCAACTAAACCCTGGCAGGACTGAGTGGCTGTGGGTTTGAGGTCCTCTGGTGTTAGAGGTATGCCATCTTTGGTACTGAATGGGGTTGCACTGGCCCAGACAGACTCTGTGCACAATCTGGGCATTGTCCTGGACTCACAACTCCTGCTTGAAGACCAGGTGGCAGTCAGGGCTAGGAGGGCCTTTGCACAGCTTCCTGTTGTGTGCCAGTTGGCCCCATTATTAGATTAGGGGACCTAATCACTGTCACTCAAGCCCTGGTCAGCTCCCGTTTGGATTTCTGTAATGCACTCTATGGGGCTGCCCTTGAACAGTATCTGGAAGCTTCAGCTGGTGCAAAATGCAGTGGCATGGGCAGTCATGTGTGCCCCTAGGGCAGTACATGTTACACCTCTGCTCTGCAAGCTGCACTGGTTGCCAGTTTGCTTCCAGGTCCAATTCAAGGTGCTGGTTTTGACCTTTAAAGTCCTTCATGTCAGGGGGCCAGGTTACCTGAGGGACTGCCTCTCCCCGATTACATCTGCTCCTCCCATCAGATCTGGCAGAGAAGACATGCTGCGGATCCTGTCTGAGAATTACATTTGGCGGGTCCCAGGAGGTGGACCTTCTCTGCTGTGGCGCCCACCTTGTGGAATCTTCTCCCCCGAGAAGTGAGATTTAGCTCTATCTCTTTTAAGACTCCGCAAGTCCCTCAAGACCTGGCTATGTGATCAGGCCCGGGGTTCCCAGGGGACTGGGGAGATTTTATGATGTATCCCTTATTAATTTTATCCCCTCCTATTTTGTGTGTTTTTATAGTTTTTTATGTGTAATCGTTTTTATGTATTTATTTTTTTAATTGTTGTATGCTGCCCAGAGTCACCTTGTGTGAGATGGGCGGCTATATAAATATGATTAATAAATAAATAAATCCAAGTAATCCAGTGCTATAACAACTAGGTTTAGACCATATTGTCCCAATACTAGTGCTAACTTTGCCCCAATGAATAATTAATATTAGTTGGTTCTACTGGGGGAGATATGGCAAACTGAAGATGGCTCCTTTTTTTATTTACAGGACTTATATGGCTGCCTATTTCTACAATGACTCTAGGTGGATCACAGTAATCCATAAAACATAGTCTGAAATATTTTTGAACTATATTTGTTGACTTTGCTAATATTCCATTTCAAATGTAAAATAGAAATAGTGTTCTAAAGAAATCAGAATAATTCTCCAATCCTATTTTTCCACTCTAATAATGTGATAAAATTTAAACCCTTCCTCTACTTTTCTCATGAGAAACATAAACACACACCTGATGAATTTTCTCATTTACCTTGCTGTAAGATATTGTTGCCATTGAATTAATACTGCAAAATATAATGTCTAGTGCCTGGAAGAAGAAAGCTATCAGATGACTGTGTATCCAGAGACATTGGGAGTTGGGTGTCTTTAAATCTATGTAAATAAATACATAAATCTGGACTTTAAGTGGACCTTTATCCATGCTTCTTGCTACAGAATCTGGAAATATCAGTGGCAATGAAATAAATCTTCATAGTTTACTCTAGGGTTGTTGAAACTACTTGCCAAGTGGCACAGCTTGAAAGTATTAGCAACTTGGAAAAAGGTTACATACATATGTCCCAAAGGATTTTTTTTAATGTACTTAAAATATTTTCAATGCATCACTTCATCTCAGATGAGGATTATGATTCACAAGCTGAAAATGATTTCTTAATATTTAGAAACAACGTTTCTTTCAAGAGCTAAAATATTCATGACTGTATATCTCTATGTTTGTGTGTGTGTGTGTGTGGAGAGAGAGAGAGAAAGAGAGAGAGAGAGACATAGAAACCATGTTATCATTCATTCAGATGATCCATTCACTGAGATATCTCTTTAGTGTAGAGGTGGGCAATGCTGCACTTGGTCTGTGGTCCACAGACTCCCATGGTAGGCAGGGTTGAAAATCTGAGAAGTATTTGTGGGGAGCGGGGAGGTTGTGGGAAGAGGCTGGTTTATTAAAAGACAATGTGGGTGTCTTAACTACAGTTTAATAGTTGAATGAGTATACTGCCACTGAGCCTTTCAATGAGCTTTATTTACTCTGTCTTATTGTTTGTTGCTCAGAAATCATTACAAGATGTTGCTGTGTATTTTTAGCTACTGTTCTTAGTTTAAATTTTTAGATGGCCATTTTAAAAAAGCGTGTAAACTATCCTGGGAAACCTTTTGTTTTCAAATGGTGATATTTAACTGTCTAAAGAGAGAAATAAGAAAGGTGAAATACTATAGGAAATTTTGGAAAGGGAGTGAAAGGGATGTGTATATACATCCCTGTATATATACTGTATACAGGGCTGCCTGTAAGTGTGTAAGGCTTGCTATTGACTTTCAGCAGGGTTATGCAGGGTGGTAACACACTTTGGAGTGTTTATAACCAAAATCTCCTCTGTACTTAAACTTCATATCTCAGTATGCCATAATTTTCCAGGAAGCTTATTTCAAGGGAAAATTGAGCCCAGCAAGTCCTAAACCTCTGCAATTTCTTCTGACTTTGAGGACTGAGCTGCACAGAGCAGTATTATATCATGGATGATAGACATTCACAAACCAATACCATTAATATTTATTCTACTATTGTAATGTTGCAATCACACAAACAAAAGTTGATAGATGACAAAGTATTATATTGCCTGCCATTTGGGGCTTCATGGAGAAACTGAGGACTTTTCTAAAATTAAAACAAAAAATCCCTGGTTGATTATTATTTGCCACAGGTGATTGGTAAGGAGCTACTTAGAAGCTTCTGCTAGTATTAAATCCTGTAAACAACAAGTTCTGACAGCTAAGATCTATTATTATCACCACTCATATCCCCTGAGTAGTGTTCTTACTATTATTTGACAGGTGGAATTATGATACTTATTTTCTGCTATCTAAGCCTACAAAGAACTGTGAGGGGAGAAATCATAACAATTATTCCTTAGCTGTATGCTCCTGTAGAAAACAAGAGGGGTTGACTGACTAACACAGAGTAAACTGGAATAAACATAGTAACCCCAAGACTTTTAATTGTTTCTGGGAGAAACAAGGAACACATGTTTACCTAAGATGAAAGAAATAGAGTCTCCATCAGTCATATGATTAATGTTCTTATGGAGGTGAAGTTTAAATGTCTAACCAGTCACTAGACATGTGACTGATCATACCCTTTTATCCTTCCAAACTGAAATAGTTAGTTGAGACGTTGCTAATAAAACATTGAACAATTAATTTTTTTCAGCTTCACTATATATGGTCTGATACCTTTCCTGACAGAATGATCTCTCTGGGAAGATAGGTAGCAGAGTTGTATGGAAATTGCTAGAAAGTGCTTCTCTGTGACTTGAAAAGGATGTGTAATACACAGAGGCTATTACTGATGTATGTTGAAAGCTGAATGAAGTGATTTTAGAACTGTGGGACAGAAAAGCTCCATATGGTTTGCTTGGTGCAGATAATAAAATCTTTCTTTTTAGCAAGCACTACCATGGTGGCAAAGATTCTCCTTGTGTTTGCCCTTTTATTGATCTCAGAGCTTATGCTAGAGAAGAGCAAGGACAAGCATTTGCTGACTTATGGAAGACTTTATTGCATCAAATCCAAAGAAATCTATCTATCTATCTATCTATCTATCTATCTATCTATCTATCTATCTATCTATCTATCTATCTATCTATGGTATATCTCCTTAACCAAGGTCCTTCAAAATACCTCCCCATCATCAGTGTCATCATTAGTTTTTGGTACAACATGAAAAATATACATAGCAATTCAAATTCTTGACAGAAAAGAATGCTGTTGAAGTACACAAATAAACATTTGTCTGGGACTGTGAAAAATGTTAGAGGACTCTCATCTTTATTTCTACCCAGGGACCTATGTCTTTAGAATTTGCATTATGGGCAAATGTTAAACCAATGCTTATTTCCAGCTGGAAATGAAATAATGAGAAATACTTTCCCAAACCTTGATAACAAAACTTGTGCCACTTTAAAGGCTATTGAAATGCGGGGGTGGGGGTGGGGAGTGGGGGGGGGGTGGAGTACAAATACTAAGATTAGGTTACATTCTTAATTTTTTTTTCTGTTCACTGGACCTCACATCTCAGTAGCATACCCAGAAAAACAGCAAAATCTGCAAACCAGTTATATTTAAAAAATTCTGCTCTGTTTTAGTACTTTACTCTTTTTTATTTTAATTGCTCATTCTGTCAGATGTTTGCTGATGTCTTAAAAATCTTACAGAAATGATTACATTTTTAACTAACTTAACTTTTTTAATTAAAGCAATTAGAAAATAAAGTATCTTACTGCTACACCCATCAGACAACATATTCAAGAAAATGGACAAAAATATTAAAAATCCCTGCTTGAAAGGCACCTTTTCCTAATAATAAATATTGTATGGCTCTCAGTACAGAGAAGCTACGAAGGTCAAAAAGAAATTTTACTTGTTACAGTATTTTGGGAAGGTAGAAGTCACAAACAATTATTGCTGGTCTCACCCTTTGGTAGTAATTTTATAGAAGTGGGATTGATACATGTTTTCCTGTGATATGCTTTGGGCCAAAGGAAAGATGGTCAAATTAAAGTTTATTGTAGTAGAAAAGGCCTAGCCCATTTTTGAAAGCTAGAGGTGGAGTGATTTGATGCTGGAAATGTTGTTCACATATTGTAAACTGTTATCATTAAAAACTACTGGAAACACCAAACTTTACTTTTGAGTTATATGCAGAGAAAAGATATAATAACACCATCAAACAACAACATTTGCCTGTCCCAGGTTCTAGTATGCACTTGTTTCTTTACTGTTGATGGTTGATCCTAAAAGGGTGAAGCTATCCACTACTTCAATATTGTCATTGTCAAGTCTAAGGCTAGTTGTTGTACCTGTTGTCATTAGTTTGGTCTTTTTTATATTTAAATTAATTCCGTTTTTTCAGAAACTCTTTTCACTTTTATTATTAGAGCTTGCAGAATCATTTGCAGTTTTGGCTATCAGAGGAATGACATCAGCATAGCACAGCTTATTGAAGTTTCTTCCTCCAATTTTACAACTCAGTCCATCATCTTCCAAGCCTGCCTGCCTGCCTGCCTGCCTGCCTGCCTGCCTGCCTGCCTGCCTGCCTGCCTGCCTGCCTGCCTGCCTGCCTATCTATCTATCTATCTATCTATCTATCTATCTATCTATCTATCTATCTATCTATCTATCTATCTATCTATCTATCTATCTATCTATCTATCTAATCAGTGTATAGGTTGAATAAATAAGGGGAGAATATACAGCCTTGTTTCATTCTTTTGGCAACCCAGGGCCAGTCAGTTTTGCCATGTTCTCACTGTACTGTGGTCTCCTGACCTGTATATAGGTTTTGTATGAGGACAATTGTACTTTCTGAGACTCCCATTTTCCTAAGCACATTCCACAGCTTGATGTGATTGCATTTGATATATAATCTGCTAATCATATATTTTGCTTCAGTTAAAGAATCTTTTCAAGCTTGTTCAGTCTTGTACATCTGAACAGCTTTGAGCATATAATGTATTTTTCATCCTTTAATGATGACTTCACTTATAAATAAACACGATGTGCTCCCCAAGACTTCTTACGTGCTTTACGAAACACTTACTGTTTGCATTCATAGAAAAAGAAAGGCAGAAAAAGACCTTTATGTGGAAAGTGGTTTTGCTACTTTAAGTGAGCTTCCTATTTAATTGTTATTCTTTTCTTATTTTTCTTTTTACTAGTAGTTATTTTAAATGTATTAAGATTTCTTATTATAGAACTCCATTCTCTTATATTTCCATTTATAATAACTATTAACTTCTTTGGTGGCATGTTGAATTTCAATATTTCCCACTAATTGAAACCATAGTAAACATGGATCTGTCTTTCACAATAGATTGTCAGCAAGCTCATAATATGGTGGAGCTAATTGCTGATATCACTTGCCTTTTCCTGACATTTGTATGGAATATAATACAGTAGGCAAATAATTATAACTATGAGCACTGACATAGTAGTGGAATGATTCCCAGAACAAAAATTAAGGCTACAAACAGAGTTATATGGAAGGATCTATTATTGAGATCAGTGAGTTGTATTCAACAGAACTCTAATTGGAAAAAAAAGAAAACATAAGAAATGGCATTTCAGTAATTCATCCGTATACTGCCAGGAACTGTGTAATGAAAGTTGTGCACTGAAGTTATAAATTGTGAAAGTAGTTGTGCAATGACTTGAGCAACTGGAATTAAACTATTGGTTTTGACATCTGAATAAGAAATAAAATTGATCTTCAGAAGCAGTAACGACCATTCTTTCAAATTTTGTTGTGGCTTAAATGCTTTATTCCTGCTATTGTTATCTTATAAGAATACTGTACAGATAATTTAACCAATGTAACTTTTTGGCTATTCAGACCAGTGATATTCATAAGTTAATATGAAGCAAAAAAAGAATGGAATATTTTCATATTCTTCAATACTGGAGAGATCTGAATATTACAAGACATCAAAGATTCTTACCTTACAATTTTTTTTAAAATATCACATAATACTTTAGTAGGCCTATTGTATCTGGATCTACCCTCCTGGCTTTCCATAAAGAATTAAAGACCTGGCTCTGCCAGCTTGCATGGGGTGACAACAATCTTACCCAATCCTGGGGATGGTTGGTGCCTTGATGATACTAAGTGACTGCCAATTTTATATCTATCCTTGGATCTATTTATGTTCTATTTATTAAGTTTATTGCATATTGTAATTTTAATTTAACTGTTTTGTAAACTGCCCATAGTCATTTCAATGAGATGGGTGGTGATAAATTTGACAAATATGCCATCACTTAACTTCCTTCTCTTATTTTTTGGAATAGATCCATTCATGAATAGTCTGAACCAGTTTATAGAAATTATCTGTTGCATTAGAGATCCTTTCTAAATTAAAAGTCTAAATTTCTACATCTTTGGAGGGGAGAAGGATTTCTTCAGTTCCAATTCCAGTTTCCCATGCAAATGGCTAGGTAGTCTTAATCATAGGGTAGCTGCAGATATAGCATTTGCACTGCTCCCAGATCTCATGTGATACCATATCATCCCTGTTCAGCAGCTGTCCCTATTTATTTCTAGCTCAAAATGATGCAAGTCTGGTATTCCAGCTAAAATGGTTTTAACCACTGCAGTTGGCTTTACAAAACACCAAAAAGCAGACATTGTACAAGTTGTGATTCCTGGGTGCTGTTTTTAATGCTGGAGAAAGCAATGATTAGAAATGATAGAAACATAACACTTTCATTAGTAATTGATTTTGTTGTCAAACTGTTCTTCCATTAGGAAATATTTTCTAACATTCAACAAGAATTTGCTTTCCTGTACTTTAAAATCATTATTCTATGCCTTATAGTCTGGGATGATAGAGAAATAGTGCTGATTTTCACTGTCATATTCTTTCAGATTTTTTATACTAACCTACATATCATATAAGCCACTTTAACAGTTCTTCCTGTTCACATATGAGGCTAGGGATTACATTATTTGAATCGAGAAATATTTGATTATATCTGATATGGTGGCCTCTGGATATTTTGCTAACCATAAGTTATAATATTACACATACAATCATCCTTTAGCTAAAAGATGTAGTCATTCAAGAGCTGTTTATGGATATGCAAAATTCATCTGTCTTGGAATAGATTGATAACTTCATAATGTTCCATTACCCACTGGACCATGCCGTGTGTGTGTGTGTGTGTGCGCGTGTGTGCGTGCGTGCAGTGTGTCAGTTTCTAAAAGTAAATCTTCCAAACTGGAAGCATTTTGAGGTATTTCATGGGGAGGTCTAAACCTGAAACAAGCCTGTTTCATTCAGAATGTTGCACGTGGAACATCTTGAACTACTTATACTTTGGAGAACTGATTTCTGGAAACTGCCCAACCTTTCAATGCGGCCTGGAGGGAAGTGGATTTTGATGAACCCTAAGTTTTTTTTTGACAGAGAGCCTGTATCTTGATTTTCATATTATCTATATTACCAAAAAAAGTGCTATTTTGACATTTTCTGTTGAGCAATTATTTTTTAGACTTAACTACTAGTATTTTTTTTCTCATCAGTCTGAAAATCACCTGTTTTTCAGATACTTTAAAGACGGTCAGATGTTTTCTTGTGGAGCTATAGAACATCCAGATAAAAACAAATCAGACTAACAATACTGGTTGGCAATATTTTACTTGGGGAGTTTTCTTATGAAATTGTAGTAAGATCCAGGAAGACTTCCTATATAATGTTCATATCTCTTTGATTAAATGTCTAATGATGTACTCCTATATATAAGATCTCAGTAGAATTTACAGTTGTAATGGATAATGTGAAAGTACAGGCTGCTTAGACCCATGAAAAATAGCCTAAGACTTACCTGAATAATAAAGTGGAATAAAATCCTTTCCTAAACTTTCTCTTCCCCTTTAGGGATTAAAGAAGCCTGGGTAATATAATTCTTGGAAGGGGCTCAATGGGGAAACAGTAGGAAACCTGAAGGTTTCTCATGCCCCAATCAGTTGCACCAATCAACAGCCAGCCAGAGCTTGATCTTTTGTAAGGCTCATTTAAGAGAGAGGTAAGAGAGGAAGGAAGAGGATGGTTTGAAGTTTGATTGACAGAGACTGGTGTTGCAGTATCTGAATCACTTTATACCCAGCCCAGCAGGGTTGGGTCGCAGGCTCTTTTGGATTCAGAAGCAATAAGAAAATAAAATAACAACATAACATTACCCGTCTATTACCACATATTCAAAGGCATATCAGCAACTTGAAGCAAGATCCTGTGTCTCTGCTTAGTTTAGATTCTCCCCAATACCTTCTTTAACTGGAAGTTTTTGTACAGACCGTGCTGTCCGTGGATTAGAGGTAAGTTTTGAAACGTATGAGTTGCTATTTGTCTCCTTGACTGATTTGGGAATATAGTTTTCCATTACAGTCTTTAATTCATCTTTTTTTTTTTAATTAGTGTCCAGAAAATGATTGAATATAGCAATGACTGTCTGAGTTGTTAAAAGGCAATTCTTAGCAATCAGAACCAGGTCTCCATTTAAATTCTTCCTGATATACGCACCATCATCCCCTGTATTTCCTGGTAGAACTTCATTTTCAGAGTAAGGGCAATCATCCACTTCCCAGTCCAAAGAGGAATAAAAATTGTTAACAGAGGTTACAAGGGGAGAAGGAGAAAGAAAAGGAGATTTATATGCAGTGTCCTTAAGCTGGAACAAGTTCTTTATCTTTTGTTGCCTAGAAGTCATTGCAGCCTTATTTGGGATTTCTTCTTGGCTGAATCTCTGGTTTGTGCCTCTTTTTAATATTTCATTTTAAATTATTTTTTTGTTCCTGCTTTATAATTTTGCACCCTTGATTACTGTTTGAAATTATATACAGCACTTTAGGTTACTAATCTAATAACTAAAACTACTTGAATACAACTAAATAAAAGCACTAAAATGAGTAAAAATTCAAGAGCTCTTTACAAAGCTGTCACTTCATCGCCATGTTGGATCCAACATTCTAACAAGATAACATGAAACAGCAATCAAATAATATTCAAGAGTACAATATGACAAAGAAAAATAGCGTTACACCCATTCTGCCACTCAGGAACCCCAACAAAATTATGGCAGGCAGAACCCTTCAAAGCTAGCAAACATGCATCACCCTTTCAGGTCTACATCAAAGTTCTATCCCATGTGGGTTTTTGACTAGCTTATATATGCTCTAAACCACCAATACTCACACCTGTTTTTGATGGTCTCATCTCACTGGAGTTTGCCAAGGACAAGTCTATCTTGTTCTTGGAATGCTTTTCAGAACTAGTAATTCAGTATGGAAGGTCTACATGTGATAAGTTATCAGACATTCACAGATGATATAGGAAGATTCTACCATCCAATTAAGAGATCTCATGAGTATAGGTATGTTAGTATATTTAGTAATACATGTGAAAATTTAAAAATCAGTTTTATTCACCAGTACACAAAGTAACAGGCACCAAGGAATCAGATTTAAAATAAACAGAGGTTCCAAACAAGAGGGCCCATATTACGTATTCTGTTCAATCTCATTACAGGATATTAGATAAATATATTTAATATCTTTTTATAAAAATAGAGCATTGTGAGATCAATCTGTTTACAGCAAAATATGTATTTTTTGTAGGAATATGAATTAAATTTCTTACAGTGGCAAGTTTAGAAGTTATTTGGTAAATTACCTGCTATGTTAATTAGGATTGATAAAGAATGATAGAGGCACTTTCAGAACATTATTAGACTTCATATTAGTTCAGGTGGTTTTAGGCATAATTATTAGCAAGGACTGACATCAAATATATATCTGTTCAAATTAAAATGGAACTTAAGTCACAGCAATATCATTTATTGTCATCGCTTGCCAGAACACTAGTTAAAACTATTCCATTAAAAATCCTGTTTTTATTTAAGCACTTCTATTCCCTATAACTTGATTTCTTTTATTGTTAATTGTTTAATTTATTCATAATGATTAAAAATTGGGATTGATGAAATTGCTGAATATACTATAAACATAAGCGTGATGTAGGTCTAGTAATTGGTTGGTTCAGCAATGTTTAAAAATTTGAGAAATTATTTTAGCTGGAAAATCAACAGCAAAAGAGGTTTGAAAAATTCTACAATGAATGACAAAGAGACTCATATTAAGCTACCACTTATTAGCTAGCTACAGTAGTAACTTTTTTCCTAAAAAATATTAGCTTTGCCTGTACAGTTTAGGGCTGTGAGGCAAACAACCCTTCTGTCGGGACTGGCAGGAAGGCAGAACAGCTGTGGGTGCTCATGCATGTGGAGACCCCTGGCAAAGCCTGTGAAGCAGTGGCACTGAGCCTTCTGGAGGATAAAGATGCTTCAGATTTGGGGAGGAGAGATTTCAGTCAAGGAGATGCAAGGGGTGTCATTAAAACAGTTATTTATCATTACCTCCAGTGCATCTGGTTGCTATTTATTCCAAGACTCAGACTTGTAGCAACTGCAGGTTTACAGCTTTTATTGCCTGTCTGCTGAACTAGAGCTTTAACTATCTTACTCACTCACACCCATACGAACCCCACCTCAAAAGCTTCACTGGACAGATTACATAGATTTGAGATCTAGAAGAATTGAAGTGGGAAAGCCATTGTGCAGAGTAACCCATGGCTATGAAGTACTAGAACTGCTAACCACAGGTTTGACGCGTCCATTCTTCTTGCAGCTTTTGGTCATTTTCCACCTGAGTGCCAGTGCTTTAGCTACTTGATATGGGAATTAGCTTTTCTGGAAAAAAAAAAAAATTGTTTCTTGAGATGTGTGTGTATGTATACTTTTAATTACATTTTTTTAAAAAATATGCTTATAGGGTTTTTTTTACTTTCAACTTGCATTGTAATTGATACTTTCCTTTATTTCTTTTTCCGTTGTACAAGAAAAAAAGAATATTTGTGTTGCACTTCTTCCTTAACACCATTCTCTATTTTGTGGCGCATCACATTCTGAGCAAATTCATACTAGGTTTGTATTTTGTATTCTTTTTCTAAATGCTTTCATACTGTATTGTATGTATACTGAATTACTCCCCAGCAGTAAAATTTATGTTGGAATCAGTATTTGATCTGTAAATATGTGTTACACTAAATAACTGTTCTCTCTGGGGATATGTAATTTCCACTGGCAACATATAGCTTTGCTTGCTAGAATGGAAAGACTTGGTTCTAATGCATGATTATATTCAGCTCCTCTAGAATTCATATTTTTTTCATCAAGTGTCAATATTTCTTCATATAACAATCTGAGGCTGATTTTTATAAGAATGAACACTATACAAGAATAAAGAAAAATAGGAAGAGACGACCTAATAAAAAGGATAAAAATGAAATTTCAAGAAAGAGATAGAGGATAATGGGAAGGAATAAATTCATATACATACATATTCATCAGATTAATCCCTTTCAGAGGAAGCAACATCCTGCAAAGCACAGAAATGGTATAAATAATAGTAAGCAAAAAAATTGAAAGCTATAAATGGAGGAGAAGGAGGAGGAGGAGAAGAAGGCATGTGGTAGTACTGGAGGAGATAGCTAAAATCTAGTTTCCACCAATATAATTTACTATATTTCTCCATATCTTTCTATCCCAGCAAACCACACTTGTGCTTCTGCAATATCCAAATATTGCTTTATTGCTTTCTATTTTTTTTAACTCTCAACTTTCTCTTTTTGAAGGTGTCCTCCATTCCATCCAACCACAACGTTCTCAGTCTTCACTTTCTTCATATAGTGTCATAATTTGTTCAAATCATTATTGCAAAGTATCAATATAAAACAAAACAAACAAACAACAAAAACCCCTGAAGGCTTCCTCTATTTGCATGTTACATGTTACAATTATGTTACCCCATAATTCCTTACAATAAAATTAAATACAATAATACAATAGGAAATATGTTTTATATAACATGCAACTTGCACCTTATGCTTCATTAGGAAAGGAAATCTGAAACTGCATCCACATGCTGGTTGAATCTGCTTATAGGAAATGTAATTATTGCTCTCTAGATTACTTTTAATGATCTTGCAAGTTCAGTGCAGTGATTAATGATATTTATTTAAACTTGGTTGTCTTTACACTTATATACAGATGCTGGTTAGCTTTCACTATCTCAGAATTAACTCTAATCCTCCAATTGATATCATCCTACTTTGAACACATGTAAGTTGCTAGATCAAAGCTTTGAATGATGTAAACCAGATTTTTTTTTCCTATTTCTTTTAAGTATTAGTGGCATTTGGATTTTCTTTTACAAACCAATATAAAACCAACATAAACTCTACAATAAAAGACAAACTGATTGCTTTGAGGCTCCTTTTTCAATTAGTTTTCAAAGTATATTTGCATACAGTGAACAAGTTCATAATAATTGCTGTCACAAAGGAACACATGCTGCTAGTTATAGCAAACACATTTGGTGAATGTTCTCACAGCCTGTGTAGAAGATCTTGTGGCATATGATACATAAGCAAAGATTTGGATTAGATGGATTTTTCAAAGATTGACTTTTTAAAAATTTCTAAAACTAATTAGCCACTCTGTAGCAGCTGTACTTGGAATAAACATTGCATAATAGAATAAAAATACACATAAACCCATTTTACACACACACACACACAAACACACTTTCCTGGAACTTAGAATTTGCATTTTTTTTCTGCTCAATTTACAGTCTGCATGCTCCAATCTAATAACTTACTTGCTGTAAATGAAAGAAGCCCACATTACACCTAAACCAATCAGCAGTAGTTTCATAAACATTTCAACATTTATTGCCCCATACAGAAAATAACTAGTTGTTGGAACATATTCCTTTAATAGTAATAAACACCTCTTAAACTGAGTTGTCATCATCTGAGTTGTCACCATCTTAACCACTCCTGTATTAATCAAAGATAGAAGTGAATAAGCAAGTGACAGCAGTAGCTGCCAATCATTTTTTGCTGTTTACATGGTAAAATCTTTCACTTTATCCTTCATTCATTTCTCAAACTCTTCTATCTCCTTCCTGACAAATATATGAATGCTGACAAATACTTAAAAAAAAGAAAAAGAAACTAGAACTTTAACTAAAACTTAAAACTTTTACTCACTTTCATCAACTAAATACAACTGATACAAATACTTCCAGGTTGGAGGGAATCAAATACTTCCATATTGCCATTTGTTGAAAACCACAGAGATGACCTTAGAGAAACTATGTGCCAACAGTTACAAACATTTGTTTTAAGATTGGGGGTGGGCAACCTTTAGAAACTCAGACTGACCCTGCCATATCTTCTGAAGGGAATAAGAGGGAGGGAAAGGAAAACATAATTAGGCTTTCAAAATTCTTCTATTATAGCTTATATCATACCCATTACATTTAGTCAAAAGCTTGAGAAGTGATGCCTATATCAATAAAGTAAAATTTCAGTCATTCTTGAGGGATCTGTTTCCTGTCTGACCTAACTCAAAAGACTGATACCTTCCAGGATTCAAAATCAGGAGGTTTATATGATCATTTTATCATATATACATAGTTCTTGAAATAATGATTTAGTATAAAGATTTATACAAGGTTTAAAATTGGAAAACTGCTTGGAAAAAACTCTTAGGAATTAACAACAAAAATGTTTACTCGGCTTTTAGACCACACTGCTAAAAATGCTAATGAATTTATGTTTATTATAGCACGAATGTGGTTTATTAAAAATGGAAACAATATCTTTGAAGGATAGCAAAATACTTAGGAAGCCTACAATTTGATGCAGTTCTATTTCAAAGATGAAAAATAAATTCTTTAACTTAAATCTATATTAATTAGATCAGAAACTATTTAATTTTAATTTTAACATGCAATACTAAATGCTTGGACATAGTTTTTAAATTTGCCATTATAAACAATAACACAATAATGAAATGTATGTCTGTTTCCTCTACAAATGAATACTGCTGTATTCAAAATTTTAATACTTCAGTATTAAGATGCAGCTTATTATTATTTTTATTCAACAATCATTCTATGATATGGTTTTGGAATAAAAAACAGTAATAAAAAACAATAATAAGGATGGGTGACTTGTCTCATTATTTATTAATCCACCATAATAAATTACACAAATGTTCATTTTTGCAGGAACTTGTTTTAAAATATCAATTTTAACCCACTTTTTCTAGAATATATAATTTTTGAAAACAATTTTGGCATAGTTTATAAGTTGGTAAATCATGTCACAGATTTTGGCATGCCCCTATATTTTTAGTTTTTATGTTGTACCCAAGAGCTGTTGTTATGGGGCTGTTATGGAGCTGGGTGTGTTTTCCTATAGTCTTACTTTACTTACATACATACTATGGGACCATCAGTTGCCCCACCCAGTAGGAATCCCTTTTCCAGGTATCCTGCATTAAGTATGGGGTTGTCAGCCAATGCTTTACTCTGGGAATATCTTACTACACTGACTAGTTTAACCTGTCAGCAGGTTACAATTTGAGAACATCTTCCCACATTAAACTTGACAGTAGATTATATATTGGGATACCCTTTGGCACTACCCACATTTACCATTGGGTCCTTTGGTGGACCACACTCTGAGATCACTCCTTTGGGCTTAGCCACATTTAGCAACTGGATTTGTCAATCAGTCCTCAACTCCAGGAAGATCTCCTCCCAGGTATCCTGCATTTATTTGGTATTCTTCTACCTCAATCATCCATTTCATTGTCTCAAATGTAACCACACACTAAAAATATGCAAAGCAGGGACTTCCAGTGGAGGTATAGAGAGCTAAACATGTCTCTGTGGAGAGCTAGGTTGACAACCGCAGCAAAAACTGAAGAACTGGTGAGTAGACCGATTCTTCGGAACCTCTCCGGATAAAGAGAGGACTGGAGATTGCCCACATGTGCTCTGGATAGCTGCTTCTCATGTCCTCATGAGGGATAGCAGTTTCTAGCAGGGCTGAGTGCCAGGAGACAAAGTGATTAATCATCAAGCTCACAACTGCAAACAGCACTTTCAAAGGACACTAAGTTCATTAACTTCACTTCTAATCACTTTTGGAAATTGCTTATTTAAATATCCTAAGGCTATTAGAAGTTTTCAGAATGACAAGTCTGAAAAGTCACCAGCTGAATGTATCTTTATTCCTGAACAAAACAAAAATTAACTATACATTTAAGAACTTAAAGAATTTGAAACAAATGGCAAAAAGCTAAACAAGATTTTGAACTAATAAAATTATAAATGAATTCAAGATCCATACAAATGTGGAATATTTGAACTTTTACTATAAGATTTTGGAATTAACTATATAAAATAAACAGCTTGTTGTGAGAACCAGAATTATTTTGTCATAACAGAGATCAGAGATCTATGATTTAAATCATACAGTAGAGGGGACTAAAGACCAGGCAAAAAAAGAAAAAAAATGCCTTGAGGATTGGGATTTACAAAGTACAATAACATTTGAAATATACAAATACGCAAAGCAAATCCCTTTTCCTTTTATGCTCACTTGAGTATGACTAGGAGTGTAAAGCTTCAGAAACAGACTAAATTAAACTTTTGTTTTGGTTTGTTTTTTTAAACTTGGTTAAACCTTTGGAAGTGGGGACATGATTACAAAGTTCATAATCCTAATCTTAATTTGAGAAGGAAAAGGACATAATAAGGGAAAAGGGAAAGGAAAGAGGAAAATAGGGATTATAGTTTTGTTTTGTTTTTGGTTTTTTAGAGAACTTTCTAGGAGACTTCAAAAAGAAATATTACTTAACTCTCACCATCCATGGCACTCTTGATCTTTGATTTTTTGGGGGAGATGTATGGATAAAGAAAACGTGCTGGGTAGAATAGGAATCAATGCTAACCAGACCTTAGGAGGCTAGCAACCTTTTTTCAGGTGTCTCTCTTAAAACCTTTAGAATATGATGCCATATCTTGATACCTCACCCATCTTTCTTATTGTTTCTTCACCAAGTTTTTCCATATATATATATACCATTCTAATGTTCTTCCTTTGCTCTCTTCACCTGTTCCATTGCAAATGCAGGTGACTCCAGCTGGTTGTGTCTATCCACATCTTCATTCTTTCCCTTGCTGTTAGGTGGTGGCTGATTACCATTTCCTTTCTGGCATTGTTTGTAGGTCTATGGTTAGGTATAAACTTCTGGTAAACCATAACTTCTCCTGTGAAATCTAAAAAGGTCTGAAAGGTGACATTAGAGAAAGGAGAAGGAATGAAGAAGTCCTGTTCTCTAAAAGTGATGCTAGCACAAAACAGTAATTCATGTTTAACATGGAGACTGTTAGCAGAAGCAAAACTATTCATCTGACAGGTCCAAAATCAGCATTAAAACATATGATGGAACATATTTCCAATTTAGTGTACTAATAATATCCATGATGTTCTGAACCATAACCCTTCACCCAATGCTTTAACTTATGGTACTCATACTTTGCTGTCAGTGCAAACAGAAACTCTTATGACACAGCTTCTACCTTTTAAATTCCATTTTGTAATATATCCTTAGGGATATATAAAACTGCCTTTTATCTAGTCATGTTAGAGTAGAAAATATTAGGTTAAACAGATAACTTCAGTCTTGAACCCAGTGCCTCCATATATGTCAAAGAATTCCTAATGAGCAGGAGAATTGGAAGAATTTAGTGTTACACCTATTCTTTATAAGAAGATCAGACTTAGAATATTTAGCAAAAGAGAAAAGAGAGATGAGATAGAAAATAGAGATTCCCCTCCTTTAAATTTTCATCATCAGTTTTTCATAAATAATGGGCACTGCCTACCCTAGCTGGAAGAGGGTGCCAACTTTATTGATGTGTTTTCCTGAGAAAAATAGAAAAAAGAGTATCTCCAAGAAAAACAATTCTTATGACTTATAGCACAAGCATGAACTTCTCCTGGGGCCAGTTGTAGAACTTGCCTTCTCTATTATGAGGATTTGGTGGAGAAAACAGGATCTCATTCTCTTCTTCTGTTATGTTCAAAACTGTATAAGTAATACTATCTTAGCCACTAAAAATAGATGGAGCAAAAAAAAAAAAAAAAAAAACTCTATTATTCTTCAGCCTTTCAGAAATCCCAGAAAAATGATTGCTTTTTTCCCCTAAGGAAGGAATCTGTAATGTCATTGATTATAGTTCAATCATATATGTATAACATCTGCATCTATTGCACCACATTTCTAACAACTATGACAACTGATTGAATGAATTCTATTTATATTTGTGGGTGAAATCCTACATGTATAATGCCTTGTGCTGAGAAAGAATGTAAATTTATGCATGGCTTGAAATATCATTTTCCATTCCAGAACCAATATATTCTACCATTCTAGGCCAATGAGGTTGTTTGTTTTTTTTAAGCATTCTTCAACTTGAATCATTTTTTTTAATGATATGGGAAAAAATAAAGAGATAATATTCTGATGAGGCAGGAAAAAAATAATTCTATCACCAGATGAAATACTTGAAACTACTTTTTAATTATAAATGAAAAAAATAAAATAAAACAACATACACTGATCAGCGATTCCAGTGAAGAAGAACTGAATTATATGCTTATAACAAAACACATAAAAACATCAATAATAATAATAATAATAATAATAATAAATCAATAAATAGATGGAGGCAGTCACAACTCAATTTTTTTTTTAGTATCTCAGTTTTGAGCAAGTTCAAAAATGCTAATTAAGAGGGAACTGACCATATTTCAAGGAAAATGGGATTCTACAGGGCAGGTGCAGCAACACAGAATAAGCGCCTGCAAGCCATCATTTTGTTTACATTCTGATAGCAGTTTTTCCTTTGGACATTCACATCAGATGTGTTAAGACTTGTTGAAGTCAAGTAGTTTTAAAGGAGAAAAACAGCATTAGAAGTGTGCTCAGCAGCTACTAAGATAATAGAGTAGTGCCTGGAGCACAGATATAATATGTCCATGTCACTGTATTCCAGCCAGCAGCCAGGACACTGAATTCTGGATTAGTTGAAGCTTCTGGATGATTTTCAAAGTCAGCCCCAGGAGGAATGCATTGCAACAGTCCAGATGAATGGTGTGATGGCATGAATCACTGTTGTGAGGTCTTCATATTCCAGGTAAAACTGCAACTACCACACCAACCAAATCCGGGCAAAGATTCCCTTCACCTCAGCCACTACTTAACCATCTGACAACAGTCATGAGTCCAAGGGGATCCCGAAAACACAAACTTGATCCTTTATGTACAGTGCATCCTATCAAGAGACAACACTAGAGATGTCAAAAATCTGTAATAGAGAAACAGTAATTCGATCTTGCTTGGTTTCAGTTTCAGGCTGATGGTTCCAGCCAGACCCTCACACTGGGTCAAGACACTGGCATCATCTCTTGTGTAACCTATAGTGGTGATTCCTCAACATAGAGAACGTATGTTGCACAATGGTGTGAAAAATACATTTCAACATGGAGAAAATATTATTATTACAAATTCTAATTGACAGTTAATTCCTCATCAGAAGTTAAATGGTAACAAAAAAACTACTTCTCCCAGCTGATGTAAACAACAAATTTTAACAATTAAATTGATGGGAATAATGCCAGGGACCATAGTTTTACAGAATATTTTCTTTCACACTAATTCTGTCTCACTGATCTTAAACATTCATTAATGAGCTATTTGGAAATGAACAATGAAAGACTCGATTCTATGTGTGTTTTGCCTTGGGCAGTAAATATGAAACCACATACTGTACCATATTTTTTATGACTGTATTTGTTGCCAAAAATAGGTTTATGAATTTTCAACATGATTATCTTACAAGGCAGTTTACTGACCTTTTGTCTCTTTTTTTGTTGATAAAATAATATATTCACATAACTGAAGACGACTGAATACTGCAACTTTTTAAATTTGTGAGGCCAAGCAGAATAATGCAAAATATAATAATGTATCAATATCTTCAAATAACATTTTCTTTCATATACAGTACGTATATAGGAGACATATATAGGTTAATCTTTGTATTACAGCTTTTTTCACAAGGTTTAGAAGTCTGCAATTAATCTTTTCCCCATCAAAGTTCTTACTAAAAATAATTTTAAAAAAGAAATGTGCAGCTGACTAAAAGGCATGCTAAATAATCAAATAACATGTATAAAACTTGTGCAAAACTATCCTCTCATTTTTATTTATATACTTCCTAAAAATATTAGTACTTAATATGGCTAGCAAAGATTTATTTACTTTTTTGTTTGTTTGTTTGTTTACTGGGCTTTTATAAACACCTAGAAGCAATCTTATGAATATAATTTTATATATATTGGTGTACTTCTGCTGGGTAACATGAATTTTCTATGGACTACATAAAACTATTTGTAGACAATATGAAACAACAGGAAACAAATTTCAAAATAATACAAAACATAGAAAACAGCACCATATGATATGGTATGCACTACATGGCCATGGTGTGCCTGAGCTACTCATAAAATAGGTCCAGATGATCTACATTAACACCAGCAGCTGAGTGAGATGCACCACCAGCCTTTCCAACAGCTTTCCTGTGAAAGTTGGCATGCACAAGGGTTGGCATTATCGCCATTGCTGTTCATTCTCATTATGGGTATCATCACATGAGATCTGCATCACAGTGTCCCTTGGGCCTTGCTTTATGCTGACAATGTTGTACTCACAGCTACCACCAGGGAAGAACTGCAGTATTGTGTCCAGACATGGAATGATCATCTTAGCCAATTCAGTTTGCACTTCAGTATCAAGAAGACTGAGCATCTAGAGACCAGCTCAAGCACATTCACCTTCCAGGTCAGCAGCAAAGATCTCCTTCCATTACTTAGGATCCCATCTGCAAAATGAAGGTGGCATTAATTGGGAAGTGTGTGCAAAGGTGAATGCAACATGGCTGTCGTGGAAGTAGATTACTGGAGTGCTGTCCGAAAGGCACATGGCAATTCACTTAAAATTGAAAGTGTATAGAATGATGATCCACCCAGTAGCACTGTATGGTGCTGAGCGCTGGCCAACCTCCAAAAGTGCTGAATGCCTTTTACATACCATGGAGATCTGTATGCTCCATTGGTCATTAGGTGTCTCCTTCTCGACCACGTCAGCAATGATACAATCTGGCAGCAGATCGGCATTGCACCAATAACAGAGAAAATGCAGGCAAAATGCCTACAGTGGTATGGCAATGTCCTATGAGCAACACCCCATACAGTCACCTGTACTGCCTACCACTTTAACACTGATGGCAAACACCTGCACAGAAGGCCAAAACATAGGTGGCAGGACACAATTGACACAGACATGAAGATCACCCAGTTGGACCCAGCTGCTGCACTCAATCATGTGAAATGGTGTTTGTTGATCCAAAAAGCAGACCTTGCACTGTGGGAAAATATGAAGAAGAGGAAGAAGAGAGAATAGCACCACAGACTGAAGAAAAATTAGAAGAAGCAATAATAATAATAATAATATTGTTTGCATAAAATCACAGTAATGAAGAACTTTGATTATGTGCCATCAAGTTGTTTTTGACTTGATTTGTTTAATGATCCATCAATTTGTTTTCTTGACTATCCACGGTATTTTCAGGAGTCTTTTCCAATACCAAAGTTCAAAGGTGTCAATACTCTTCCTATTTTGCTTTTTCAAAGTCCAAATAAAGAACTAACAAAACATTTAAGAACTAAAACATTCAAAAGCCTGGGAAAATGAAAAGGCTTTCACAACGCACCAAAAAACCAAGCACGGAGAATCAGGTGTGCCTTTCTACAAAAGGCAGCACCACTGAAAATTCTTTTGCTCTTGTACTGTTCCATTTTCCTCCTCTCTAAACTAATTGACCTCTATTCTTCAGAAAGACTATTTTGCTACAGGCAGATCTATATTTCCAGAGGCTTGTTTCTTTGAAAAGTGTTTTTTTTTAATAATCTGAGCAAGCCTTAGCTCTTGTCAAGACTAAGATTTCTATATCTATGACTTAAGTGAATATAAGCAGAGCCTCTCCTCCTTCAGGTTATTCCTTTGCTGCTAGACTCACATTAGCTGCAGGTTTCCTTATAGAAAAAGTCTTGCTGAAAAGGGTCCCTAAGGATCATGTGAATTGCAGTGGTTATTAATTGCAAAACTATTTTGTATATATTTCTTCTACTGAAAATATAAAATACAGATATAATGCCGCTTGCTAGCCTCAGAGGGTTTTTTCCCCCTAATATGTGCCTTTTTAAAGGATAAGGATAACCTTTCATAGAGAACCACACATAAATCGCTTCTAAGTCATGCCTTTACAGTTTATGCCTTTAACATTATCTGTGTTCTACAACTGTAGTCATCAGTGTTCATCAATAAAGTGTAGAATTATCTTTGTAGCTGCTTCCAGCTCAGATATGCCACAATCATTTATCTTTAGTTTCCTTTTTCAGTTTTTTTCAAGGCCTTCCATGTGTGTGTGCGTGTGTGTGTGGCTTTCAGAAAAGCCAAGAGGATAGCTATAATCAAAGTCGCGCATCTTTTTTATGTCTGTTGCACATGCAGGTGTGTGGCTCTGAGTGCAAGGTTGTGGTCACCAGCTTGACTTTTTTTGAGGGGGTGGGTCTTTTTTCCCCAAAATGAATTATTGTGATTAAAACAAACCTTTCAAAATAGAAAACTTACAGCAACGTTAAAAATGATTTCTAAAATAAAAATGGACATCACGTTGCTTAAGTTGTGCAGTTAATGGTTAACATTGATAAGAAGGTGCAAAATGTAACATGAAAAAAGTTTATCATTTTGAACTTGATACTAAAATCTCCACTGTGTTATTATATGTTGTTATTTACGAGTACTAAAAAAAAGGGGGATAAGGAAAAGAGAGAGAGAAGAGAGCTGCTTGGAAAAGGCTGATAGGTACTTAATTTCTAACTTCCCTCTTCTCTGCACTCTGACCGATTTGCAATGTTCATCAACATTTAAACCCCCTTAAAACCATACTATAAAGGTTTGAATTTGTCTTGCTACATGATGTTTGTATATATGGAAGACATTCTTGCTTAAATTTCTACCAACTTCATTTTTTTGACTCTCTTGGCAGATATCTAAACTTCAAGATAAAGACAGGCAGCAGAAAGGAATAATACTACTTACTGTATATATTTTATCTAGGCTGTCAGCCTACTCATTTAAATACAAAAATATCTGACTGAAAGGGAAAGGTCCAAACACAAACTTTCAAAAAGCTCTATTCTCATACTATCAAAATACTATTTTATCATCTCTGCAATTTACAAAAGTACCCACAAATTCAAACTGCTCTTTAAATTCCTGGTTAGTAGTAGAAAACGTTTCATGTTATCCTTAGGTAGGAACCGTCTATTTCTGATCTATTTAACTTTTGAAAATATTCCAAGGCACCTCAGGAAAATGTTTTTTTATACTGTGAGATATAAATTCCCTCTTGTTTTCTCATTAATCTGTAAATAAAAAAGTCTAAAATAATTTGCATTTAAATAGGTAATTTTGATATGTTTTTAAAAATAAGTGCCAACCTAGATTTATGTTTTCCCAACTAATTTGTGGGCAAATTCAGCTAGTTACCTTTTCATTTTGCACTTCTCTATGTAAATTAACACAAAAATAAATATATTGGTAAAATAATTAAAAACATATGTATTAGGGAAATGTGCATACTTTTTTGAAAAAAAAGTATATAAAATGCATGCATATTTTTGTTTGACATGGAAAAATATTAATATTATAGACAGTGGAAAATGCAGAGTAATATATTCTTAGTTTTGATACATCTTTTATTTTAATCTGCATTTCTATGCTACATTTTTGAAATCTGTCTTCTACTTCTCATCTTTGAGGTGAATACATCTCAGGGTCCCTTGTCATATGTACTCACTAAGGCTTCTGTGTAACCCTTTACTTTTGAAAATATACATTAAATTTTCAGAAAGATATATAATGTAATGTAAAATCAACTTTTTCCAAGGTACAGAGAACACACACATACTGTACATCTAAGCAAAATATTTTCACAAAACTCTTCCCTTTTATACAAAGCACAAAAGAAATTGGCATGCTTTAAATAGTTTCTATTTGAATTTATAACAAGAAAAAAATTGAGATATGCAACATACTTTAATAAATTGAATGAAACAATAAAGCACATAAAATAAACATTAGAAGCCTAAATGTTTTCTGCTGATGGAATACTACTAAGATGTTATTTCTGCAACTCATTTTTACCATTTGGATAGTTTCAAAGAAGTTAAGAATTGGGATATATTTATTACTGCTTATATTTGCTTCAGGAAAACACTATTTCCTAGCATAGTACAAATTACATGCTCAAAATTACATGCTAAGTAGAATTTACTTAAGTTATGTGCTTCATTCTATATCCAATAAGAAGATGTGAGGCAACAGAGGAGCATGTATAACAGATGAATAATAGAAAGTGCATTGTTGGCTGTACAGAAGGCTTTGAAAAGAAATGTTAGCCAATTTACCTCTTTTTTCAGGCTATAAGAAAGGACTTCTCACTTCCACCAATGGGAATTTTTCTTCTGAAGCTAATTTTTGCATGGGCGAAGACTGGTTCTTCTTTTTCTTCTATAGTGAGACTACAGTTGGGAAAACAAGACTTGAATCTTACCTCTCTCTATATGTCCTGCAGTGCTAAGAATGATCAGCTTCCCCTGTGCACACCTGTTGAATGCTATGTGGCTGAATGCTACCATGTTGTATGCGTCATATATTATTAGGCCCAATCATGAAGGAAAATAAGACCCATATCCTTCGTGAGTCACTCTAAAGCAGAAAAAGGAGGGAATGTGAAGATTAAGTGGTAGAATGAATGTAGTCACTTCAAAAGATATGTGAATCCCATTTCTATTCCCTGCAAGCAGTGACTGAACATAATGACCTGCCCACTGAGCTAGAATCTTTTTTCCTGATGTATGTGATATTGTAGTTTTAAAAGAGCCTCTTTAAAAAAAAAATACTGTGAATCATCTAAGTGATTTAGATCTATTACCTAAGAATTCTACCATTTCATTCCAGTGCATTTATAAACCAAATAAATTCCACACAAGTGTTAGGACAGTAAACATGAGAGATGTCATTTTAAACGACTTATGTGAGAGTTGGAATACCAATATGACCGATACTTGGCTTTCTTAAAAACATGGGCAGTATAAAATATTCAGATGTTGCTGTAATCTTTTGTTTGAAGTATATCCTTGAAAAGCTATCTGCAGAACAGATTTCCAAACTGCCCTTGACATAAAGAGAAGCAGCTCATTTTATATACAGCTGCATGTCACCAATATCATTTATATAGAAATTGCTAAGTGTACATGAATGACAAATGTCTTGGCAGACAGTAACACTGGAATCTTTGATTCACAAGGTGACGTTTTTTCCTATTTCCATTTTTTTAAAGTATTCTTTGCACAGTTTGTTGCAATATTGAAGTAAGCTACAATATAAATATGATTTGCCAATCTCATGCATTGTGCCTTATCAATATCAGTATATCATTAAACAACGTCATAAACATTTAAAAGTTAGTGAACTGTTGAAAAAAAGGCACATGTCCTTTACATGCATTTAACACATACATTACCAAAGATCAAAATTTATGAATTTATGATAGAGGAAAAGCAATTCTACAGAAGTAAATGTAGATGTAAATTTGAGGAGGAACATAAATCAGCTGTACCCACCTCCAGAAAAGAGACCTAAAGTCCCTCAAAAATTTGCCATGGAATTTATTTTTAATGTGACATAAAGAAAATATGATTGATGATATAAGGAAGAACCATGTTAACTACATTTATATGATTTAGTTACCAGTAATTTTCCAGGTGCAATTCAAAGTACTGGCTTAAGCTATAAAGCCTTATGTGGCTTAGTACCATTAGTTGCAGGACCATCTTCTCCATGCACAGATCTTCTGCTAGTAAATTTTAATGTTTCCCTGTGATATGGAGGGGAGTGGGTGAGTGACTGGGCTTCAGAGGCAATATTTTCTTCTGTTGCAGTCCCCATGCAATGGAATAGCCTCCCTCTTGATTTTTTTTTTTTTTATTTGCACCTTCATTACTGGTTGCCTAACAGCTCTCAGACAGTTTCAGAGGACCTTTGAGGAATGAATTGTCCCTCTGGTGCCTACTGCTTTTAAGGTTGCTTGTGTTTTTATTGACTTTTATTTTTGTAGTATAAAGCACCAGCAGTTACTTAAAACAAATAAGCAAACCAACCAATCCAAACTGGTGGTTTATAAACACCATAGTAAATGTAATTATATTAAAATTCCATTCTCTTTAGCCTTTGTCCTGACTCTGGTGAAGGGAAAACACCAGCCTCCTTGAGAGTAAGCCTCATCAGCAGCAAATGAGTATTTTCAGACTCAGTGCCTGCTGAGCTTAAAGGCTGCAGCGTTGACAGGGTAAGGAGAGGAGGGATGAGGTTCATGGTGGATGCAAGCCAATGGCAAAGAGAAAGCTAAAGGCAAACAAAACTGCAGCTGGATTTCTGTAATCCAGCCTGTAAAAAAACTCCTCCATTCTTCACTGCAGCCTGGCCTTGAACTAGCTTACTGGAATGTCTGGAGAGAGGAAAGAGAACTAGGTGCTATAAAGGGGAAGAAGCTGCCCAGATATCCTCAGCTGAAGCAGGAAAATCTGATGCATCTGTTGGGGCCAGAGCAAGAGTAAATGCTGTATAAAATGTTTCTAAAACAGCTTATTTCCTTAGATATTATAATTTGAATTACTAATATGAATGACTGAAGCTTCAAAGTGTTTGCTTTTGTTTAAAGCTGTGTCTCTGAGGGCTTAAGGGACAGGAGTGAATAAAGGTAATCAAACTTTCTCCTTCTTTGGTGTATCCAGTGCTCTTCTGGCTCTAGCAAATGCTAATCAGCTCCCCACCTGTCTGCCCAAAGGGGTCACCACAGAACTGGGATGTTGAAGAGGCCTGGTTATAGGTCCATCCAGGAAGTGCAGGACTACAGTTGAGCCATGAAGAGGGTACTGAAGAAGATTCTTTGGAGTGCTAACTACAGTAGTATGTGTTGAGTGCAGCTGAGTTTCATCCTAAAACCTATGCATATCTTCTATTGGTCCAACAACAGTGAATAGCTCTGAGAAAGTGGGCAAAGCAGATGGGGTTGCAGCAGTTAAATCAAACCAGAGTGATAATATACCTGACCCTGCCAAAGTTCCACATTTAAAGGGACCAGCTCCACTTGCAGACCATGTTGCACCAGCAAGAAACTTGGGATGATGCAGAAAAACACTGATTAGAGCAAGAACACCAAGTTCAGTTGGAAAGGGAAAAAATTGTAGAGAATAGTGTACCCACAATGAACAAAGGCATCAGGAACAGGTAGTCTGGAGCTCTGCACGCAGGATGTCCCTGCTTCACCCCTTTTTCCTCCACAATCTCATATAGACATAAAGTTAGATAAGACTGGGAAGAGTAAAGATGTATATACTTATTTAACAATGTTCAAAAGAGTGGCTGCTGCATGTGATTGGCCAGAAGGAGAATGGGTGATGTGTTTGCCTCCCATCTGACTGGAAAAGCCATGAAGTAGCCTTTCTCTCAGGTCACCACTCATTATGTATTGGTGTAAACCACAGTTCAGCAATGGTTCAGCCTCCAACTTGATGCCTATAGAGGGTGGGTTCTAGATTACAGGTTCAAATTAAAGGAAAGACTCCAAGAAGCTTTGACTTGACCCAGAGAACTTGTTAGTAAGTGCTATTTCCTGAAACTCGGAATTCACAGGAAGTGTTTTGAGTCCAAAGAGCAATTTGTGACCAACCTGCCTGAGACATTACAGTATTGGGTTGTAAAACACTGATCAGAAAACTGCAATAAAGCTTTATGATGGAACTACTTACTGGCTCAGAACACTACTGCTTCAAATACTCCGAATCTAGGAAGGGACTTGCCACCTTCCCAAAAGTGGAAGCCCGAAATGGGGAGACATCTCCCCAATGACTAAAATACATCCAGAAAGACCAGCCAGAGAGTCCAACCATGTGCCATTTTAGTGGCAAGGAGGGACGCTGTGCCCAAAGGTAGAAGTCTTGGTTGATCAAAAGCCCCCCCAAAGGTGGTAAAAGAAAAGGTATTAGTGGATGAGCAAACTGCTATAGCCATCAAAGGCAAGAGTGTGAAGGGAGAGCAAAGAATTGGCTGTCCTTGGGAGTGTTCTCAATGTCAGATAAGAAGGCACCAGTTTGGGCAATATCTATTAGCTGGTTATGAGGTACTGAAGGAGGTTCCTGCAATTAGTGCAACCAAATTATAACTAATGACTGTAGTGAGCAACAGACAACCACTGAACACACATATTGATACTGGATACTCCCTTAGTTTAAAGATTCTCACGTGACTCCCAAGATGTATCTCCCAAGAGAGAAGGTTACTGTTTTAGCTGTTAACTGGGAGCTAAATAAGCATGTTTTATTAGAATAGGTGTAAGTCCCAAGTTACTTTATAACATTATCCCTCCTCAACATTATTCCCCTCTGAAGGAACTCTTGATAGTGACCCCTGATTTAAGTCCTCAAATACAATGCCAGACCCAATCCCTGGGGAAAATTAGGAAATCCAAACTCCAAAGGCAGATGGAGAAGAAGGAGGCGGGTCCACATATACAGATCCAGAACAACAAAATCGACAAGTTTTATAGCACCAGGTGAGTTTCCTTCAATCCTTAGCAAAAGAAGTTTTAAATACAAGTTTAAGGACTTAATTTTGGGGCAGTGGGAGTTATTTCTTTATATATTTCTCTTTTTTTTACTATATTCTTATTTTTTCCTCTTTTTAATTTTTCTATTTCTTTCTTTTTTTGTACCTTCTATTTGTTCTTTTTATTCTTTTAGTTTGTATTAGTTTTTATTGTTGTATTTGTAATTTTTAATAAAATTACTATATGTATATGTGTGTGTGTTTATAAAGAAATTACAATACCATCAGCATGCTAAGCTGTGAGAATTTCGACAAGGGGAGAAAGTTTTGTTGTTCTGCCCTTCCCCTGCAAATACATTAGTCACCCAATTGCAATGGCCTTTTTCAGTGCTTTGATGCATAAGGTCAGTCAGTTACAAAATCTTGATGCCTGAACGTTACTCCTCAAAGCAAACCTGGCATATTAATTTGCTTAAAGAGTGGTTGGAACTTTTAAGTCAGTCTCATTCTAGTTTGATGATACAGCAGATTCCTGGAAAGGAAAAAAAAGATATAGAGTTGCTACTTGTTTCTTTAGACCCTAGTACCACTGAGCATCCTGAATGGTCTCATTTAAGAGCAGAACAACAAAGAATCATATCATCAACTATTCTCTAGCAAGCCTGGGAGAGTGCATCCAATTTCTCATCAAATCTAAATTAAATTGTACCAACAATATTGGATCCCACATATTTCTGCCCTGAACCTGCCAACTTTTGGAAGGTACAATCTGCAGCTTATACTTAGAGCCAGTTGTGGTTAAAAAAAAAAAAAAAAAAGTTTTGATTTGATGGACAGTGACTGCAAAAAACCTGCACTGAAAAATGCATTGAAATGGGCTGTAAGCAAAGGTAGTGTTTTGCTCTTTGCATTTTGTATTTATTAAATTGTACTTGAAATCTAGTAAGCACATTTTTTTAACTGGTGCTTGTAAATTGAGGGCATGGGTGGAGATAAGCTTAAAGATTTATAAAAGTTAGGATCAAGTAATGGGTGTAGACACGCAAGTAATTTATGTATTGTTTTAAGCAGAGTGTATATAATGAGTAAAGAAGAAAGTTGGATATTTTTCACAGTGGAAAATGAACTATGAAATATGATGAACAGGACATTCTAAAATAGTCTTTGTCCATTTCCCTTTTGTTCATATGCATAAAAAAGAACTCCATATTTTTATTTTAAATCCCCACACATAAAATGTGGAGCAGTTACTTCCTCCCTTCTTGCTTAATCTTACTAACTCTCTACTAGGAATGAGACTAAGTCATTCTCTTTGTGTTTTAATAATACCCATTTCCCAAATTGATATGTAAATAGGGACATGTTTAAATTTTGGTTTCTGCAGTTCTCCAGTATTGCAGAATTCTGATCAAACAATACACCCAAAAATTTGTGTATTAGCCAGAAGTGTTTGCAAAACTTATTTTTAATCAGTATAAGTAAAGAATGCACATAAAATCTATACACATATATGAATCTAACCCACCTACTCCAAATGGAAGCAGGAACAGAATGAGTGGGGTTGGAAAGTACATTTAGTGTTTGTTCACTCGCTTTATATCTTGTTTTTCTCTGAGAGACCAAGGTAGTGTCCATAAGGATTCCCTCTCATTTTATCCTTAAAAATACCAGTCCTGTGAAATTCATTGGGCTGGGAGAGAGTTAATGAGCACTTGCTCACTATAGACAACAAAATAAATTTGTCTTTTCTTGCTCTCTGAATTATTGAGATGAATAAGTTGCAGGAGTAGAATTGTAACTGATGTTAGCGTTTAGAACTGACCTTTTTACTACTACTTCTGGGACTGAATTTTGTCTACTCCGGTTTCTCTTCATTTGTTTTTCTTCCTTCAGTTTGAGGTAGGGGAAGCTACAGCCTTATTCAGAGATGTCATTACTAATGTGGCTGAATAATTCTATGCCAATTCAAAGGCAATTTAGACCTTTGCAACCTCATGATGTTGGTTGAGTTTGGAAAACTATATATATTTGAAGTAGTTTATTTTTCCATTGGAGGGAATCCTTACCTTGTTTCTTCTCCTACCTTCTTAGCTTTAGTCACTCTAGCTAAAGGGATCCATTAAGGGAGCTTTTAGCCTGATTAAGCAGGGAAAGTGGACAAGGCTTCTATGTTTCTCTAGAAAGGGGGTCCATGCAGGTGGTGTCAAAACAGACAAGAGGGTAGTTGCAGTAATTAAATCAAAGCCTGGCCCCTTTTTATGGTGCATGCAATGTTGATACACATACAAAAGATGCATGACTTGGATCATGCTGCTACAACCCCCTTCTTGCCTCATTTGACTTTCCCTGCAGATGCTGCTAGATGTGTGTAAAGTACCAGGTGATTTCACCCCACCCTTTGCCTTTAAGTTTGTATGGAAAGGGAAAGTCAATATGGCAACACCTTACAGAGGAGTTCCTGGTCCTGTTCCAAATTCATAGCCAGTTCCTGTGGTCTAAAGTTACTGTTCCCCTTTAATCACAAGTTACAGCCATGGATTAAAGGTGCGCTCAGCTTCAAAATTGGTGATGTGATATAACATTCCTTCACAGCTCTCAAATACGTTTTTAATACAGGAGGAACAATGGCTTGGTGTCCAGACAACTTCATCCTATTACAAAAAGTAATATTATTTTGTAAATAGTGAGACAAACACATTATGCATGAATGGCTAGTCTATTATTTTTTTCATTTACATTTTCTGTGGGATGGAGGTGAAGGGATATGTTATTGTTCTAGAATAGCAGTCTAGGAGGGAGGACTAATTAGTGCTTTGTAGAGGGCTGAATTGTTACAAGTCATGTACACTTTTGACTATGAGAAACTGCTGCCATTTATACCATTTATGCACCTGGCAGATGGTGCAGTATAATCTGGCATGATTTTCCCACATGTAGGAAAATCACTCTTGTAGAAAGATTAGTTGTGCTCACTGTGTTGCTTGTATTTACTTGATTTCTATATATTATCTTATTATGACCGTTTGGAAAATCTCTAAATTTATCTTTGCCTAAATTAATTTGATACTGCAGATAAATATTAATTTGATCAATTTATTATTACACAATATATAATTATAAAAATTATTACAATAATTTATAATTATTGATGAATTAAAATAAATACAAATATAAAAATATTGTCAGAGTCACTGTGTGAAATGGGCAGCTATATAAATGTGATAAGTAAATATATGTATTATTTACAGTATACAGTATACATCAATACAGTATACAGTATTGAAAGAATAGCAGAGAAGGTTATAGGTTATCTGAACTTTCATCTGCTGATGCAAAAATAAAACTATGGGAGATAGCATTCTTGAAATTCTGTGATAATTATAGTTCTCTGTTATCTAATTTAGAATTCTTGTTTAGTTATTTTTGTATCTTTATGATAGGAAATGTACTGCACTCTGGACCCCTGGCTGGATTAAATTACAACCCATATCACTAAGTACTGCTAAGAAATCAGCTATTAATATTATTATTCCATATCCCTACTCCACACTTATGTCCTTTCAAATAGTTGCTTCTTTCTCTTCTTTATATACCAGGAATTAAGGCAATTTAACTTTTAAACATGACACATTTTCCAGCTTCTACCCCCATACAACCAAGTTATTAACTCTTGAATATGGACACTATTTTTTTCAAAAAGAAAGAAAAAAAGACAAGCATGTAACTTGCATGTCCCATTGTATTCTTTTTAGATTCAGAACTGTTGATATATTATTTAAAAATAATAAGCATCTACAAAAATCAGTGGTTCAATATATGAAATAACTTCTGTACAAAAGGAAGCTACTACAGTATAACACATTACTGTCTGGCTTCATATCCAGGTTGGGTACTAAGCACCCAGCTATTTATATCTTATCTCTATTCTTGGTTAAACTTGAAAAACACAATTCTGAACTCAGATTATATATTTTATTGCAACCTGATGAATCCTCAGACACAACTTCCCACTGCAGGCAAAGTTGTCAGATATGCATATAGCTATGCTCTAGAGTTGCAACTCTAGTTCACTTCCTTATGTCCTTCTGAATTAATGGATACTTGATGGCCTGGGAAGGCTGCGAATGTTTACGGAAAGATCTTCTCCAGCCTGGGAAGTGCTGATCTAGACTCACCAGCCTGACCACTTAGAGTAACCACATCAGTGGAATTGATATTGCATCTAAAGCATCAGTCTCCAATAACTAGCTGAATACAGTAATGTCTTTCTAAAAGATATAGCTGTTCAATAAGTCTAGAACCCTAATTTTGCTGAATTAACTAATTTTAAATATATACAAAATATGATATAAAGATGCCAGAATGAAATTTCATTGAAATTCATCTGCTGGTCATTCCAATTGCTTATTCTCTCTCTCTTTAAACTCTTGAACTCTAATGTAGCGTATTCTGACAACAATTTTTGAACAGCTACATATTATGGATTTATTATTTTGTAAAGACTTGTTGAATCCTCTAATGCTAGAAGGGATTCTGAAATTCATAACGGCTGCCAATCCATTCACAGACATCAAAAAGTGTTTTATCTAAAGATAATTTCCTTGCATTTTTTGGCAACTTACATTTATATGGCAATTCCTTGTATTATAAAAAAAATAATTAACTGATGATATTATATAATCTATAGTGTATTACCTAGTCTGCCTAGGTTTTTCACTAAAATTACTTTGGAATTTTCAAGCATGGATATTGGATGATCATAAACAAACTGGATGTGGCATGATATTTTGTAGCTAAAATAGTTTTGGAAAACAAGAGTTAAAGTTTTAAGGTAGTACATTAGGGCTTGGTTACCTTGGTCTTTTTTATAGAAATAATTGTTTTCAAGGTGGCATATTTAAAATTTTAAAAACATTTTTTTTTTCTTAAAAGGCTATGGATCTCCTGCCCACCCTTGCTCCTGTGGAGTAAAACTTTCTGTGTTCTACTGAAATAAGTTCCAGAGTTAAGAGGTGTTCCACAACAGCTTAGCATGTGAACTGCAGAAAGAAGAAGGCAAAACCTATTTCTGTTCTTTAATTTCTTAACATTTCCATAGTATTTCTTAATTTGTTTGAATTCAACCCAATGGCCTTTCCTTCATCTATAGTCTGCTCATATTCAAGGTATGAGCCACCAACTTTGTACCTGAAGAAAAATTCTGTTGGAAATGAATGGATAGGAAATGTGCCCATTTGCAAAAGGTGCCTGGTAATTTGAGGTTTAGGGGTAACTATATTCTGAAAACGCACATAAAATTTCTTCAGAAAGGAAAAATAACCACAATAAAATTGCACGGGGCCACATTCTTGGGGCTACAACATATATACTCCCTGAGATCAGTCATACCATCCTGGTACTTGCACAAACAACTGCAATTTTCTCTGCTTTTGGACGAGTCCTTTTGCAGTTTTCAAGGCAAGGTGTTTCGGAAGTGGTTTGCCATTGCCTCCTTCCTAGAGCAGAGCCCAGCTGGCAAGCGCAGGAGGCGGGGTTTCCATCACTTCATGCCTTTTTTGGGCGAGCGCAGCTTCCGTGCTACCGGCAACTGCTCCCGACTCCTTTTTGCAAGGTGCCACCAGCATTTTTTCTCCCACCACAGTGAGAGTACCCATTTATCTACTCACGTAAGTTTTCAAACTGTTGGGTTGACAGGAACTGGGGGAGGAAGCAGGAGCTCACTCTGCTGCGCAAAGGCTGGAGTGCCTTTTCTGGCCTGCAACTGTCAGCGTCATTAAGCCACTGCACCACTCTGTCCCCTTGGATTAAGTGTTATATAAGCCTTAATCTTCCTTCCAACTCATAGTAAAATTATGAGCTTTAAAGCTGGTCTAAAGGAATGTACTTCCACTGATGACAATCCGAGGATAAAAAAATGTTTAAAAAAATAGCAAGGAAGGGAGAGAAACTAACTTCACCTCACTTCTGCTTGTTGATCTCTCCTTAGCTGGGTCTAGATTCGCAGAACCCAGAATATTCTAAGAAGTGGATGACGCTTCTCCTAACACAATGTATATTTGTCCACAAAGTATTCTAGGATTCAGTTGCAGCTTCAACATTTGTGATAAAAAGAGTGGGGACAATTGTTGCCTTGTTTTCATTCTTCCCACTTCAAGGAATTGTTGACAATAATTTGTAGCCAAACTGACTTATTCCCTTCTTATTACTGAAGATAAATCTGAGCTTAGGAGAAAGGCTGTTTTTGTTTTTACAGTAGAATTTTAATTTATGGAGAGAAAAATTATGACTTATAAGGGAACTGTTAAAAACTACATGCATAATAATGGTTTTTTAAATACTTGTAATTTAATATAAATTATCTGAGAGCACTGGAGGAAGAATTGTGCCTGGCATCTTGAATGGTAACAGTCAACATTTATCACAACATTTGTGATAAAAAGAGTGGGGACAATTGTTGCCTTGTTTTCATTCTTCCCACTTCAAGGAATTGTTGACTTCCAAGTATTTTACCCAAGACCTCAAACATAGCATTGTCACTGCTGCAAATGCACCGCTTGTATAACTGGGCAAGAATCTGAATCCTGATACAAATAGCAAGAGGAAGAAGAAGAATGAAAACATTAATTATCCCTTGTCTCTGGGCATGTCTTATGGTCTGTGCATAAAAAATTCTCCTCCTCCCTGCATTTCTTTATGAACCTGAGAACTACTGCTCATTGATTATTCATTAGAAGCAGAAATCATTCATCAGAAAAGCAGAGGCTTTACAGACACTTCCGCAGGAAGAAAGATAGAATTCTTTTCAGAATAATTTCTTGTTAACAGATGACCTGTTGTAACCTGTAATTATATGTGCTATTAAATAATTAAGCTACAATAGAGGATGTAACATCACACATTGTTCCGAAACAACTATGATAGATAGCTAGAGTATTAAAATATTCCAAAAAATAACCAAAATTCCATAATTTTTTTTTCCAGAAAAAAAATGTAGTCCATCTTTTGGCTATTATTTTCAGGATGAAACATCCAACTAAATCAGAGATGGGTGACAGATGGCCTTTAGAATGCACCCTGAGATTGGGCCACCAAAATTTAAGAACAAAATTGGCTGAACTTTTGGTGGTATATTTTTTTCTTGGTTTTTTTGGTGGGGGTTGTTTTTTCAAAATTAAGAGTGGAAATATATCTGTAAGCCACCTCTTCTATCTCACCCTTAAGCCTTCTCTTTAATAAACCATTAAAACACCGTCCAAAGTCATGTCACTGAAACCTGGCCATTTGGGTGCCAGATATTAGTGGTATGATGGAAGTGGTTTATCTCCAAGAATATTTGTGTTCCCATTCCCCCTTACATTACTTCCCCCAAATATAAAACAGCATGCTAACAAATTTAAGAGCCATGTACTTTCTTGTGAGACTACCACAGCCTTCTGTGACTTGCCAGAAGGTCAAAGGCCAAGGTATCTGCTTTTTCTGCTTGGAATACATATGTGATATCCTTCCTGCAATGATATCTTAAGCATTTAATTGCCTTTGTCTTAGATCTTTTTAAATTTGTCACAGTATCAAACTATATTAGACATTTGATCACTCTTCTGAAAAAATGAATGGAAAGAAGATATGGAATTTGCTTGGAACAGTGTGAAATCAAATATGTTTCAAAACACTGGAGAGTGTGTAGTTTACAATAATATGAAATATGAAAAAGGACTTTTAACAGAATGATGAAGGGAAGGAAACTATCTACCTATTTATCTGTCCAACTATCTAACTATCTCTCACAGCTCTGAAACCATCTTAGGTAAGAGATTCATATGAGAGTTCACCCTTCATATTTCTTTTCTCCCTTTCTTCATTGCTGTTATCTGTTATTTACTTAATTCTTCAAGAAACAAATTGTTTCAAGTGTTTCATTGCAAGTGAAGGCTCTTTAGGTGGCTGTTAACATGACAAGAAGTAATAAAGTACAGCATACCTTTAAGGGACACAAACATTATTTCATCCCTTAACCAGCTTTCCATTTTGGTCAAGCCTATTACTAGGCAGTTTGATGCTAACTTAGTGCCAGTGATATGATAACATGTACCTGCTCTTCTGGTCTATTTTGTGTATAAGATAGAGGAGGCAACAGCTTGTCTTTTTCCTCAGTTAGCAAAATATCCTGGGCTGGCTAGTTTTAGTCACAAACGATCTTTATATTGGGCTGCTGTAGATATAAACACAATTGGGGTTGCTTTCTGTAGTGGATAGAGCAGCCATATACGCTTCTTTCTTCTATATAATCCTATAATTAGGAATGCCCTGAGCTTTTACTCCCAAACTGAGAAGAAATCCGGCTGAAACCGAATATAAAATAATGCAATGTTCTGAAAGCATGTGGAATATAAACAGCCTTTAAGTACTGCCCATCTGATTATCTTTTAATTCTATTGTTTTTCTATCGAATTCTACAGTATTACTAGTAAAATGGCCAATACTATCTGTTTACTTTGTCAGATATAACAGGCACGATAAAGGTAGAATTAAAGTTATATAAATCCCAGTGTTAATAGAGTTCAACTTGTGCTTTCCTGACATTGGTACTCATATGCATTCCACATATAATAGCATTATTATGTTATTTAGTAACACAGCCTGGGCCTAAGGTCACCATGGATCATGAATGCCAGATTCCGAGATCTTATTGTGCCCAAGGGTTCAGGAGCTGGCACTTGCCTTTGCACTAGAACTACTATGTAATATTGCAAGTGTACTTTCCTGTTAGAAAGCATTTCTGTTAAGGCAGACAGTTACAGTTAACAAAAGAGAAATTTCTGCAATAGTTCCTACTATCATAATCTCCCAATTGCAGATCTATCAGAGCATCACTAAATATTAGTCACCTATCTTTTTTTTTTCATTCTACTTCCTCCTGAAAAGTCCTGCCCTAATTCTGTTTTTGATATGTGGCAAATATATATTTATTTGCAGATTAGCTTTTATATTTATTATGTGGGGGATTATATAAATCCCACTCTATCATTTTTATTGACAGTTCCTTAGTATTTGTCTATCTTCCGTTTCTGGGAGCATTCTGGATTTACTTGCCAATTTCTTGACATCTGACCTTGTGACCTTCTATAAAAATGTGATTATGGCATCATTTATTTTCTTCTATTGAATTGGGACTTCCAAACTAAACTAATTCATATTTGTTGTGAGATAGGATTTATTTTGGCTGTTTGTCCACTGACTCTATACTTAGAAAAAAATCCAGTTCTTCATGTTAAATCAAGTATACCTTGGGCAAGATTTTTTATTCTTTTTTGCACCCAAATAAAATTGAAATTCATTAATGATATTTGCCATTCAAAATTTGTCACTAGAGAGTAGAAGTCAGTAGAGAGACTTCTGGCATATTTTTAGTTTATTTTTCCATCTATTAGAGCTTTTTAAAAGACAGTCATTTTACTTTTTAAATGATACTTCATGGTTGTAAATTAACTTGCAAACTAACAATGACAAATATACCACACACTGCAGGTTACATGGATAAATTTAATCAAGATGGATACAGTTAGTATAAGAGGCATCTACTATAATATATATTGGGATTTGATTCAAATATATCCATCAGTTACATATAAATATTCAAGTGAGATTAATCACAACTGAAGATGTTTAAACGTTATTTCAATGTGTTTAAGTTAATGTGAGTATTGTATGCTTAAATTTCATCATTATTTTTGTTCCAACCTGTTAGATATTTATGGGTCTTTTCTGGGGGAAAATGCCAGCTCATGGGTTTTAAAAAGCAATTTACAGTTATGAATTTTGACCTTTCACTAGGCAACAGTGTGTTGGTTGGCAAAGATCCAGCTTGCATAGAATTGCATGAGAATCTTTAGGATAAAACTGGGGTTTGGTTGTCCTTATGGGATATGGGTCAAAACGTGTCAAAACCAACCAGTAGTATCAGGAATGCTGTGGGACAAATGCTGATAACCCAATCTATACATTAAAAAAAACCAAAAAACATTCCTCTATCACCCCTATGGGTGGTATGTGTCTTCCTCAATCTCAGGTCCTCTACCAGAGGCCTGGGACTTTGAGGGTTCAGCACAGTGTCTTAGCTGTTCCTAGCACTGCACTCTTCTGGACAGAGAGCTCTGGTGTTGTTCCTGGGATCTGTTGGAGCCATTCTCCCAGCTTAGGAGTCACAGCCCCGAGTGCTCCTACCACCACTGGGACCACTTTGGCCTTTACTTTCTACATCCTCTCTAGTTCTTCCTTCAGGCCATGGTACTTCTCCAGCTTCTGTCACTTGGCACTGCTACATCTATTACTACTGCTGTCTTCTAGTCTTTGTCTACTACCATGATGTCTGGTTGATTGGCCAGACTTGGGGGGCTCTAGCCCATACACTGTTCCTGTACACAATGCCAGCTACTTGGTTGTGCCGTTCAGTGTATGCTGTTCCTGCCTGCATCCCACACCGTGCCACTATGTGCTAGACTGCCTCTGAGGCCTCTTTGCAGAATCTGCACCTTGGGTCCTGTCTAGTGTGGTAGACCTCTGCTTCTATGGATATGGATGTGCTCATGTATTGGCCCATATGATCTTGTAGCTTGGTGGCTAGGATGCCTGAAGGCATTTTCCATGTTGTGGGGAGGCAGGTTATTGGCCGGTAGTTGGATGGTGCTGTTCCGTTGTGAGGGTCTTTCATGATCAGGACTGTCTTTCCTTCTGTTAGCCAGTCTGGGTGGCTAGCACATGGTTCAACTGTGCTGCTAGGTGTTCATGCACTGCTGTTAGTTTCTTTAGCCAATATGTGTGGATCAAGTACATGTACATATACATATACGCCTTGATTGAACAAAGCCATTATAGGCAGCAGAATAAAATCTATGGGGCCAGCTGGTGATAACTGTTGTTGTTCAGTTGTTAAGTCGTGTCCGACTCTTCGTGACCCCATGAACCATATTGCGCCAGGCCTTCCTGTCCTTCACTGCCTCCCTGAGTTTGCTCAGTTTCATGCTCATTGCTTCAGTGATCCTATCTAACCATCTCATCCTCTGCCGTCCTCTTCTCCTTTTGCCTTCAATCTTTCCCAGCATCAGGGTCTTTTCCAAAGACTCCTCTCTTCGCATTAGGTGACCAAAGTATCTGAGCTTGAGCTTCATTATCAGTCCTTCCAATGAGCAATCAGGGTTGATTTCCTTTAAGATTGACTGGTTTGACCTCCTAGCAGTCCAGGGGACTCTTAAGAGTCTTCTCCAGCACCACAGTTCAAAGGCATCAATTCTTCGGCACTCAGCCTTCTTTATGGTCCAGCTCTCACAGCCATATATTACTACTGGAAAAACCATAGCTTTGACTATGCGGATCTTTGTCGGCAAGGTGAAGTCTCTGCTTTTTAATATGCTATCTAGGTTTGCCATAGCTTTCCTCCCAAGGAGCAAGCGTCTTATAATTTCATGGCTGCAGTATCCATCTGCGGTGATCTTGGAGCCCAAATAAATGAAGTCTGTTACTGCTTCCATTTCTACCCCTTCTATTTGCCAGGAATTGATGGGTCCAGATGCCATGAACTTAGTTTTTTTAATGTTGAGTTTCAATCCAGTTTTTGCACTCTCCTCTTTCACCCTCATCAAGAGGCTCTTTAGTTCTTCTTCACTTTCTGCCATTAGGGTGGTATCGTCTGCATATCTGAGGTTATTGATGATTCTCCCTGCAATCTTAATTCCGGCTTGTGATTCTTCCAGCCTGGCATTTCTCATGATGTACTCTGCATATAGGTTAAATAAGCAGGGTGACAGTATACAGCCTTGTCGTACTCCTTTCCCTATTTTGAACCAATCGGTTGTTCCGTGACTGGTTCTAACTGTTGCTTCTTGGCCCGCATACAGATTTCTCAGGAGACAGGTAAGATGGTCTGGTACCCCCATCTCTTTAAGAATTTGCCGACAGAGAGTCCGATGGAAGAGGGAGCTGCCTGGGGAGGTTCCCTAATCTTCTGAGAAGTTAAGGTAGATTTCTTTTTCAACCCAAGAAAAAATCCTGCTACTATTACCAAAAGGCAAAAGTAAATCTTAATGTGGATTACAATTTAATTTCAATTATAAGACTGTAATTGGCCAGAACATATACCTCTGGAAATCCCTTTAAGTTAACAGCAACAGGGATTGGATTGGGATTTGGAAAAAGCAAGCACAAAAGCAAAAGTGGAGGAAGGACAATGACTCTTGGCAAGCGTCCAAGGAGCTTTGAGGAGCCAACTTTATTACCAGCTGGCAAACAAACTAAGATAGAAGATTTTTTTACCTCTAACGAGGGAGCAGAGGACTTTGTTGGTGGTGGTGCAGCTGATTGCTGTGAGTTTGTGGAGTTGGAGGGCGGAGAAGTATCTGGGTTGGTGTTGGAGAAGCAAGATGATGCTGAAGCCAGTCCTGGGGAGGGGCAATTAAAGAAGCAGCACTCATTCTTCCCTAATAGAGCTTTGGAGTCAGAGAAAACTGGAAAAGGAAGTTGGAAAGAGCCAGAAGAAAAGGAAGACCTCGATGTGCTCACCTTTGAGCAGTCTCACATTGCTCTAATTGCTCAAACAGTGAAGCGTATCTTTGCAAACATAAAAGGAATTGAAACTTATCTTTCCAGTCTTATGACTGAAATGAAGAAGCTCCATACTAAAATTGCTCAATTACGTCACGATCCCCAGGTCTCTTCTCCGGCATTTAATCAAAGAGCTCAGCAGCTATGTCGAGTTCCACCTGGTTGCCAGGAGAGTGAAACATCTCGGAGAATTAACAGCAAACTAGAGATTTCGTTAGAGCGTGAAGACCATACCCAATCTTTGGTATTACAACCAACCAAAGTTTGTTTAACAGTGTGTACTTATAAGGGGAAAATTCCAAGTTGGAAAAATAAATTTCAGGCTAAATCCCATCTTCATGTGCTTCTCTGCATTAGACCTCAATTGATTGATTTGGAATCAGTGGAACTCCTTAATCAGACTCCATGGGCACAAAGAATCATGCTAGTATTCCAGTCTGTTAGACTGCCCTTATTAATCCAAAAACATCAAAAGCACCTTTGGACAAAAGGGATTTTTTCAACACGCGTCTTTGTTAATACAACAATCAAAGCCCTATTCCCTAAGAGGCCAACGATTAAGCCAGCCAATGAAGAACCCCAATTAGAGCAGCGGGAGTCAACGCTCCCTCAGCTGGCAGTGAATGATACGATAGATAGGCCTGCAAAAGAATTCCAACAGCCCTTAGAACCCATCGGTGAACAGTGGACTCAATCTAAGAACAGCACACTCTACAATATTTTGGAAAACTCAATTGAAGAAGATCTTCTTTGTTCTTTTGGAACCCTACCCACTCCGGACCAACAAATGATTTTAGAAAGATTAGACTTAATAAAAAACAGACTACAAAACATAAGAGATGATGAGGTTCCCTGCTCTGCAGGGAACAACAAAGAGTCTATGACCCTTTCTTCACTGAGTCCTTCTGCGAAGCCTACCCTAACGATCCCTAAAGGCTTAAAGACCAGCCTGACTACTCCTAACCCCCAGGAGCTATTGACTGACTCAAGCTTTACAACCACGGAAGCCGTATACTGTGCCTCAAAGTCCATTCCCCAAAATGGTTGCATATGCGATGATCCTTCTAATTCTCTGAATTACATAACTGAGCTGGATTGACTAAGTACTTATATTCCCCCTGGTTCCTTAAGCTTGGTCTCTTGGAATATAGCGGGGTAGAGAAACAAAATGCATGACATGGATTTTATAAATTTTTAAACCTCTTTTGATAGTCTTCTTTTGCAGGAAACTTGGTCAGCAAACCTTTTTAATTTAAATGGTTTTAGAAATTTTATTCTTCCAGCCTATAAACGTTTTAGCAAGGGCCATCACAGGGCTGGATTAGCAATTTTAGTGAATGCTAATCTTGATACCCCTTCATGGATCACTGCCTTGTTGTGGCGAAGGGGCTTGCGTAACTCAGTGAAGCCATGAGCTATACCGTGCAGGGCCACCCAAGACGGACAGGTCATGACAGAGAGTTCTGACAAAATGTGGTCCACTGGAGAAGGAAATGGCAACCCACTCCAGTATCCTTGCCAAGAAAACCCCATGGACAATGTTAAAAGGCTAAAAGATATGATGCCGGAAGATGAGCCCCTCAGGTCGGAAGGTGTCCAATATGCTACTGGGGAAGAGCGGAGGGCATTTCCAAGTAGCTCCAGAAAGAGTGAAGCGGCTGGGCCAAAGCCGAAAGGACGTTCAGCTGTGGATGTATCTGGAAGCGAAAAGAAGGTCCGATGCTGTAAAGAACAATATTGTATAGGTACCTGGAATGTAAGATCTATGAACCAAGGCAAGCTGGATGTGGTCAAACATGAGATGACAAGACTGAACGTCGACATCTTGGGAATCAGCGAACTGAAATGGACGGGAATGGGTGAATTTAATTCGGGTGACCATTATATCTACTACTGTGGGCAAGAAACCCTTAGAAGAAATGGAGTTGCACTCATAGTGAATAAGAGAGTGGGAAAGGCAGTAATGGGGTACAACCTCAAAAACGACAGAATGATCTCAGTGCGTATCCAAGGCAAACCATTCAATATCACAGTCATCCAAGTCTATGCCCCAACCACTGATGCTGAAGAAGCTGAAGTTGACCACTTCTATGAAGACCTACAACACCTTCTAGAACTAGCACCAAAAAAAGATGTCCTTTTCATCACAGGGGATTGGAATGCTAAAGTAGGAAGTCAAGGAGTAATCGGAATAACAGGCAAGTTTGGCCTTGGAGTACAAAATGAAGCAGGGCAAAGGCTAATAGAGTTCTGTCAAGACAACAAGCTAGTCATAGCAAACACTCTTTTCCAACAACACAAGAGACGACTCTACACATGGACATCACCAGATGGTCAATACCGAAACCAGATTGATTATATACTTTGCAGCCAAAGATGGAGAAGCTCTATACAGACAGCAAAAACAAGACCAGGAGCTGACTGTGGCTCAGATCATGAGCTTCTTACTGCAAAATTTAGGCTTCAATTGAAGAATGTAGGGAAAACCACTAGACCACTCAGGTATGACTTAGATCATATTCCTTGTGAGTACACAGTGAAGGTGATGAATAGATTTAGAGGATTAGATTTGGTAGACAGAGTGCCTGAAGAACTATGGACGGAGGTCCGTAACATTGTACAGGAGGCAGCAACTAAAACCATCCCAAAGAAAAAGAAATGCAAGAAAGCAAAATGGCTGTCTGATGAGGCTTTACAAATAGCTGTGGAAAGAAGGAATGCGAAAAGCAAGGGTGAAAGGGAAAGATATAAGCAACTGAATGCAGATTTCCAGAGAATAGCCAGGAGAGATAAGAAGGCCTTCTTAAATGAACAATGCAAAGAAATTGAGGAAAACAATAGAATGGGGAAGACTAGAGATCTCTACAAGAAAATTGGAGATATGAAAGGAACATTTAGTGCAAAGATGGGCATGATAAAGGACAAAAAAGGCAGGGACCTAACAGAAGCAGAAGAGATTAAGTAGAGGTGGCAAGAATACACAGAAGAACTATACAAGAAAGATCTTAATGTTCCTGATGTCCACGCTGGTGTGATCACTGACCTTGAGCCAGACATCCTAGAGAGTGAAGTCAAGTGGGCCTTAGGAAGCATTGCTAACAACAAAGCTAGTGGAGATGACAGTATTCCAGCTGAGTTATTTAAAATACTAAAAGATGATGGTGTTAAAGTGCTGCACTCAATATGCCAGCAAGTTTGGAAAACGCAACAGTGGCCACGGGATTGGAAAAGGTCAGTTTACGTTCCAATTCCAAAGAAGGGCAACGCCAAAGAATGCTCAAACTATCGCACAATTGCACTCATTTCACATGCTAGCAAGGTTATGCTCAAAATCCTACAAGCTAGGCTTCAGCAATACATGAACTGAGAACTACCGGATGTACAAGCTGGGTTTCGAAGAGGCAGAGGAACTAGAGATCAAATCGCCAACATTCGCTGGATCATGGAGAAAGCACGAGAGTTCCAGAAAAATATCTACTTCTGCTTCATTGACTATGCAAAAGCCTTTGTCCTTTATCATGTCCATCTTTGCACTAAACATTCCTTTCCTATCTCCAATTTTCTTGAAGAGATCTCTAGTCTTCCCCATTCTATTGTTTTCCTCAATTTCTTTGCACTGTTCATTTAAGAAGGCCTTCTTATCTCTCCTTGCTATTCTCTGGAAATCTGCATTCAGTTGCTTATATCTTTCGCTTTCACCCTTGCTTTTGACATTCCTTCTTTCCACAGCTATTTGTAATGCCTCATCAGACAGCCATTTTGCTTTCTTGCATTTCTTTTTCTTTGGGATGGTTTTAGTTGCTGCCTCCTATACAATGTTACAGACCTCCGTCCATAGTTCTTCAGGCACTCTGTCTACCAAATCTAATCCTCTAAATCTATTCATCACCTTCACTGTGTACTCACAAGGAATATGATCTAAGTCATACCTGAGTGGTCTAGTGGTTTTCCCTACATTCTTCAATTGAAGCCTAAATTTTGCAGTAAGAAGCTCATGATCAGTCAGTCAGTCAGTTAGCTCCTGGTCTTGTTTTTGCTGTCCGTATAGAGCTGCTCCATCTTTGGCTGCAAAGTAGATAATCAATCTGGTTTCGGTATTGACCATCTGGTGATGTCCATGTGTAGAGTCGTCTCTTGTGTTGTTGGAAAAGAGTGTTTGCTATGACTAGCTTGTTCTCTTGACGGAATTCTATTAGCCTTTGCCCTGCTTCATTTTGTGCTCCAAGGCCAAACTTGCCTGTTATTCCGATTACTCCTTGACTTCCTACTTTAGCATTCCAATCCCCTATGATGAAAAGGACATCTTTTTTTGGTGCTAGTTCTAGGAGGTGTTGTAGGTCTTCATAGAAGTGGTCAACTTCAGCTTCTTCGGCATCAGTGGTTGGGGCATAGACTTGGATTACTGTGATGTTGAATGGTTTGCCTTGGATACGCATTGAGATCATTCTGTCGTTTTTGAGGTTGTACCCATTATTGCCTTTCGCACTATTGACTATGAGTGCAACTTCATTTCTTCTAAGGGTTTCTTGGCCACAGTAGTAGATATAATGGTCACCTGAATTAAATTCACCCATTCCCGTCCATTTCAATTCGCTGATTCCCAAGATGTCGACGTTCAATCTTGTCATCTCATCTTTGACCACATCCAGCTTGCCTTGGTTCATAGATCTTACATTCCAGGTACCTATACAATATTGTTCTTTACAGCATAGGACCTTGTTTTCACTTCCAGATACATCCACAGCTGAACGTCCTTTCGGCTTTGGCCCAGCCGCTTCACTCTTTCTGGAGCTACTTGGAAATGCCCTCCGCTCTTCCCCAGTAGCATATTGGACACCTTCTGACCTGAGGGGCTCATCTTCCGGTGTCATATCTTTTAGCCTTTTAACATTGTCCATGGGGTTTTCTTGGCAAGGATACTGGAGTGGGTTGCCATTTCCTTCTCCAGTGGACCACATTTTGTCAGAACTCTCTGTCATGACCTGTCTGTCTTGGGTGGCCCTGCAAGGTATAGCTCATGGCTTCACTGAGTTACGCAAGCCCCTTCACCACGACAAGGCAGTGATCCGTGAAGGGGGATAATTGTTACATATGTAAAATAGAATGTAAGAAGAATAGATGGCAAATAATATTAATAAAATGAATTAAGAATATACATTGGTATGTGTGTCTTTGTATATGTTATGTCTCTGAAGCTAAGAGAAAGGGCAAAATATATGTTAGGATTGATGTCATCTAGGCTGATATGAAACTAGGTCTCCATAGACTTGTGATACTTGCATGTTATATTACAGTGAATAGTGTTAATGGTGATAATGCAAGAATTTTGAGTAAATTTGTGCAACATTCTATGATATGTTGTATTCTAATTGTATTATCCTGAGAGAATAAGAATGCTCCCCTAAGGCTTTGCTTCTGACTCTTTTTATAATTTAGTGGTTGCTAGGCAATAATTAACCACAGACAATGCTAATTAATCTATTGCTTTTCATTATTTCCTTGGCTGGCATCTTCATTGCCCAGGTATCTGCTTCTTCTCACCATTTCTTCTTAGAATGCATGTGTGATACAGTTGCCTGCAGATTATGTTGTCTTTAAGCATTTTGCTGTCTTTAAGCTTTTTATTGTCTTAAACAGCTCTTTTTAGATTTGTTAGAGTATCAAACTATATTAGAAATTTGATTGCTTTTCCAAAAAGATGGAGGAGGAAGAGGAGGAGGAGCAGAAGCAGAAGCAGAGATGAAACAGCTATACACTTCGAACTGTGTGAAACCAAATAAATTACAATATGCTGAAGAGTGCGTAGTTACAGCAATCAGAAATATAAAGAAGGATGTTTAGTAGAATGATGAAGTGAAAGAAACTATGGATGAGAAAATGCATGTAAGAAAATACTTGTGCAAAAACTGACGGTGAAATAACAATATTAAATGCAGTAATATATACAAAGAGAAAATATAGTTGTATAGAGTATAGTCAACAAATTCAATGAATAGTTAATATTAAAGAGGAAGAGAATGTGCAGAGCAATTTTGATGGAAATAAACTTGTTCTGGAAATAGGTGAAAAGAGCTAAAGAAGGAGACTTCAGCAGAGTGAACGAATTACAAATAATGTGATAAAATGATAAAACTGAAATGAGGGAATCCTGGAAATGGTATTATATAGATGCATATGAAAATAATAATGGTATGTTGAGGAGTGTTGCTGTTGTTTCAGTTTGCCTAGATTGAAACAACAGGAAAAATATATTATGAATAGAATTAAGGGTTCCAAGGGTAAGAATTATGATGATTCTGAATGAATTCATTCCTTTTTAAAATTTTTATATATTCACCTCTATGATACTGACTCAGCAGTTGCTGATGCAGAAGCTTTGTGACTAAATTAAATCTTCAAAGGTTTTGCAAGATTAAATTGCTGATTTTGCTGCACCATTACCATTACAGAAAATAACTATTTTTAAATCCATGAAAATAGGGAATTCCTCTGGTTCAAATACTGCAGATGTCCTATAAAAATTATTTAAGATAGACATGGGCTTTTCCCTGTTTCTTTCCATAGATTTATGTAACAATACTATTGAAACTAGGTAAATCCTTGGTGGAGTGTGGAAGCTATTGCCCAATTTCTTTGCTAAATATAAATGTTAAAATTTTGACAGCAACTCTGACAGAGAGATTACAAATTAAGTCACATTTAATAATTCATCCAGTACTATCTGGTTTTATAAATATGACAAGCTTCAGATAATATTAGATTGTTAGAGATCAGAGAAATTTGAATAGACCATTCTGGCTGTGAGGTCTGAATGAGGAAGAGCAGGCTAAGGTTCAAACCAAACAAGAGTGCCATTGAGTCCAGGATAGTACCAACTTTAGCTCTAGATAGGGTCATGCTCCCACTGAAAGGTCAGGCCCATAATCTGGGAATGTTCCTGATCTCACAGCTCCTGGTGGGATGTAGGAGGTTATCTGTTACCAGGAAAGTTTTCGCACAGTTTTGGTCTTTTCTTGAACAATTCCTTGTTGCACCCTTTCGAGCAATGGGAGATTTTGACAAGAGTTACTAAGTTCTTATCACCTCATACCCGGACTACTGTAATTTGCTTTATATGGAGTTGTTGTTAAAGACAATCTGGGGTAGAACATGAGTGTTTCCATGGTAATGATGAAAACGCATTACTATTCTATTACATTTGCATTGCAGAGTTATTTTGGTTGGTGGCTTGCTTCTGGGTACAATTCAAGATGCTGTTCATGACTCACATGCTTCAGGTCTCATTACCTTTGAGGCTACATCCAGATAAATTCTGCCTGCCCAAAACATGCATGCAGAGAATATATCTTAAAATTTCCTACTCCTTATAGGGATCTTTAAGATATATAGAAAAGCTTATTCATAGGCCCCCTCCTATGGAATAGCTTAACCAGTGAGACAAGGAGAAACTCCTTCTCTCTTAAAATTTTGGAGGTAAATAAAATGCTTTGGAGAATGAGCAGAGAAGGGAATGACTAGTATGTTTGTCCTAGGTTTGGAGATGGATACTGTGGGTAATAGGGACTTATTATCATTTGGTTTCTGGTTTGCACCATTTATATTCATTTTTGCTTGAATTATGGAAGTTGGATTTGTTCCATTGAATTAAACCACTTGGATTTGTTTGACTGAAATGGCATAGAATTATAAACAAATGATGAAAATGAGTCATAGGTGCTGCGAGACTATTGGAAAATGGGAAGCCTGCTTGCTACTATACGTAGCAAGTATAACTGAGAAATGTTAAAATATGGATGTGGTCTGCTTATGAAGTGTCTATGTGACTTCATTGTGTGTGTAATGGTCACACTCATGCCGATGGTTGGAAGAATGCCACTATTGTTCCCAGCACACAGGAAAAGTAAGAGTAAATGCAAAAATGACAGGGGCATTAGTGTGCCTTCGAAGGTGTTTAGCAGAATCATTATTGGAAATGTACTGTATATAAAGTGACAATGAGCAAATTTTTACATTTGCTGATTTTAAAAAAAATGACAAAGTGAATTGAAAGGCGATGTTTGGTTGCACAATGCAACAAGAATATATATTGCAAGTAAAACAAGAGTAGGAATAAATAAAATGGTTAGCAAAAGGTTCAATATTGAACAAAGACTAAGATAAGGATGTTTGTCTTTATTGATATAAACTTCCAGAAGCTTGCATGGATTATGGTTGTATGAAATACAACCAGTCAATCAGAAAATGCATGCTGTCCTCTTAGTTGCATAATCTATTTATGGTTAAATATAAAGAATAGTTCTGGTGATGTTAGAGAGTGTTGGATGAGGTTAAGTGTAGATGGGTACTTTGTAAGCAGATGATGCTGTATTGTTGGCTGAGAATTCAAATGATTTGCAGCAAAGGTTAGACAGACTGTTTGATGCAGTGAGGGTGTGTATGTGTGTATGCATATGTATGTGTGCTTTAGAGTCAGATTGAACTCTTGGCAGCTACTTGGAAAAATTCCTGCAGTTTTCTTGGTAACCTTTTCAAAAGTGGTTGAAAAAAATGGTTCTTCCTAGGGCTGAAAGAGAGTGACTGGCCCAAAGTGACCCAGCTGGCTTTATGACTAGAGTCATGGTCTCTCAGTTTCTAGTTTAATATCTTTAACCACTACACTCAACTGGCTCTCATGCAATGAGAAATACATATCTGAAAATTAATGTATTCAAGGCCAAGGTAATTTGTATTTGACAGGGAAAATAGAGTGTGCAATTGCAAGTTATACAAAAATAGTTAAAAACTACAGCAAGTAGATGAATTTTTGTACCTTGGCAGAAAGTTCACTAAAGATGGGAAATGGATGAAGAAATTGTAAGAAGTGCAAATTCATGTTACATGCAGTCTGTAATGAGGAATGAATGTTTGTCAAAAGGAGCAAAAAATGGTAATGCATAAGAATGAGCTCTTTGTTATATAATAGAGCTGGGTATGTCAGGAAAAATACAAAAGTTTTGTAAAGTGGGTGACGAAGCTAAAGTAGGAATATCCAACAGAATGAATGGAATGCAAGTGATGAAAATATCTGTGATGCAACTGAAGGGGAGGAATGCTGGTAGAAATATTTTAGAGATGCATACAGAGATAGTAGTGATATATTGAATGCAGTGGGAATGAGGTACTTAACAGGTGTGTTTGGTAAATGAAGATATGTGTTCATGAATGGATGAATGTGGAATGAATAGATGTTGAAAACAAAAGTGAGTTACCATATGAAAGAAGTACCTTAAGATGGTTTGGTCATAGTGAATGAGATTCAAATCAAAAGAAAAAAAAAATTAAGGAAGAGTGAATGGTCAAGAGGAAGGAGAAGACCAAGAAAGTCAGGTTGGATGATACTGATGAGGTCCTAAAAACAGAGATAATGGGGGGAAAAAACATATGAAGCATTGTTTAGAGCTGAGGGAAGCAAGAATGGCTTGTATGCAAGGATAGAAAGGTGTGGAGAAATAAAGTGAATAATATTGGTGCAAACTAATTTTAGCTAGGTTTCCTTATATTTTTCTTATGTATTTAATTTCTTTGGCTTAGTATTTCTTAATCCTCCTCTACAGACTGTATAACATTTCTTATCCCAAAAAAGAATAGTAGTGCTGGGTATTTATGTATATATGCACTTATTTATATTTGCGAAATAATTATGTTCCCAGTGCAATATTTTTTTCATGAATTAACACATGTATTTGTTCAGTTTTATATAAGGCACAATTTGCATTTTAATTTAATTTCCATTAGGCTGTGACAAACTGATGTTTAAAAAGTCTGCTTATTCTTTTACCATTCTAGCAGTTTATTCCAATCTATTCATCTGTCAAGGTCAAATTACATATTTATTTTTTATGGCTGAAACTGAGGTCTGTATCTGTTTTGTTGTATTCTAAACAGCATGGGCACTATTCCAGACTGGGACCACTGCCTGTGTAATCTTTTCCTCATAACCCCAGTTTGGTCATGAAAGGGATGGAGGGAGACTTAATTAACATCAACATATTTCAGAATCCCTACAATATTATGTTAACTAAAATGAACATTACACATTTATGACATGTTCAATTTAGTATGAAACATGAGGGAATAGGAAGATAGGAATATGACAACATGGCATTGTAAAACTATGTATTATTTCTTACAATGTTGCACAGTATATTGTACTAGTAATGAGAAATTCAACAGGAAATTTAGAACAGGAGTAGGCAATCTGTGTAGCCCAGCTACTGTTTTGGTTCCCAGAATATCCATATCATAGTGCTAACATTCACTGGCAAAAGGGCTGCCCTTTACCAGCAGGATTTGAGCAAAGTTTCACTAAAGTGGACTGACTCTTACAAAACACATAACTCTCCAAAGCTTCCCTAGTAGTGCCGCTATCCGATCTTGCACTCCTTGACACGTGGATCTTTGAAGACCAAATTAATCATTTAAAAGGAAGCTTCCCAAGTGAAGAAATGTTGCCTTCGCTATGTTAGGAAAATAAACATTCTGTGAGATATTATATTATAAAATATAGAGAGAGTAAAATGGAATCAAAATAAGATTTTTGTTCCTGGCAGCCTACCAGACCATTGAGAAGTTGGATACATGCATGATAATTTTGTGTCCCTGTACCTAATTTGAAGTATGTCCTGACAGATGAAATCTCAGATAAGTAGTCTTAAAAAAAAAAATCCACCTATAAATTCCTACCGACTGGGAAAGAATCTCTTGTATATTTGTCTGTTGTTTGCAGTATAGTTAGTTGGAGCATAAGAAATGACTTATTCAACTCTATCTACAAATAGTTGATCTCCTCTCTAAATATATTATTAGTGTTCCTTTGTTTCTCCTCCTCCCCCCTTTTTTGCGCTCTTTCTCTCTGTTGATGTATTGCTATGTTAATTATCACTGTTGTTGTTTGTGTATGTGCTGTTTTACTGATTTTTAACAGAAAAGGAAGGTGGGATACATCGTCTGTAATAAATAGAAGGAATAGGTGAGCTTAAGAAGTTTCTGCAAATGCAGCAAGAGAAAGACCTAAAAATGGAGGTGAGATTGATATGTTCTTAATCATCTGTCTGTCTACCTATCTATCTCTGGCCAGCCAGCCAGCCAGCTAGCTATCTGCTATCTCATCTAGTGATTCTAGGTAGCTTATATCATAAACCATAAACACATCACAAATAAAGACATATCAGTAGAAAGCAAGCCAAATTTTTATCTGAACAGTTACTATCAGTCATGCTGAACTCTCCACTCCAAAGGCTTTCTAAAAAAGTACTGTCTTCACAGCCATCTTAAATTATGTAAAGGAAAGGTTCTTTACAACCTTGGGAAGCAGAGTAGTCTAGAATGACGCCAATAGACTGAGAAGCTTTCTCAGTAGTGGGGGAACCCACAGTATGCCCTCTAATTCTATTTTTATTAAGTGGGCAGATTCTACCTGAAGCTGACTATCCCCAAGGAACTAAGGGTTTAAGCCAGAAAAGATACAATTCAAAAGTTTGCATTAAACAGTTAAAGTTTGGTGCCAGTTGGTCGGTACAACTGCATTTTTGCTAGTTGTAGCTTCTGAATCAAGTTGAGGGCTGCCTCATGTAAAGTGAATTACAGTATTCCAAGTACAAGAGGATAAAGATGTAAATTACTGTCACCAAAGCTTCCTTGTTATGAGAGGTTGCAACTGGTGTACCAACAAAAGCTGGACAAAAGCCTTTGTGGCCATAGCCTCCACCTCTCTTACAGAAGGTGTTGTGATTCTACGAGGAGCCCATATTGCACATGTGCACAGGGTAGGGGCACTCTTTAAGAGCTAGGGAGGGAGCTGGCCTGAAACTAGAAGGTTTCTGAACAAACAGCAGGTCTATTTTGCTGTGATTTACTGTAAACCTGTTATGTCCCATTCTGACTTTCACAACCTCCAGGCACTGGGTCAAGACATTCATTACATTTCTTGTTCAACCCTAGATGAAATGTTATCCTCCAACCAATGCGTGAACTTCCCCAGCAGTATTATTGAAAGACTGAAGAGAATGGTGGAGAGGGATGAAACCTGTTCTATTTCAAGGTAGCAGACACAATTGCCAAGAAGCAGAAGCAGATAACAGCAAAGTTGAAAACAAAGACTTAGCAGGTAAAGTACCATTTGTAGTCTGAGAAGCAAAAGAGTAGTCTAGTTACAGTTCCAAAAGTCACAAAGCCAAATTGGGTAGTCAGCCAGTCCAGAAGTCAGGAGTTCAATAACAGGATATACACATGACACAAGCTAGGTTTTCAGATGGTTGTTTTCCAACAGAGAGTGAAGGCAAAGCAAGCTACATAAATCTCTCTGCTGGCAGCTGACAGCAATTATTCAGGTCTCACCCTTTGTTTTGCAAGGAGTCTCCTTGATTTATGCTGTTCTGCTCACCTCTGAGTGCATCTGGATCTGGGGCTTGGGAGTCTTGCCTCATCATCTGACTGCTCCAGCTGATCAGGAGATGCCTGTGGCTGATCAGCCTCAGATGCATAATGCCTTAATGATTCCTGAGGCTGACATTCCACAGACTCAGCTGGAGCAACATTGTCAGAATTAGAGTCAGAGTCAGACTCTGAATTGTGGCTCATGACAAGACCAAGGAGTTCAATCTCTCTTCTGCAACCAACAATTATTATAATCACCTATTCGGAAAAGAGTGAACCCACTCTAAAACAGTGTGTCTAGCTTCCAACCCTCATAGACAACCTAAAAGGATACCATGAGAGATGATAATGTTGCTGAGAGATCAAACAGGATGAGTATAGATGGACTCCCCCCATATAGGTCCTACACAGGTCATCTACAGGAATGACCAATGAATTATCCATCCCATGTTCAGACCTGAAAGTAGGCTGGAAGGGATCTAGATAAGCTATTACATCTATCCATCCTCTGTAATTACTTCCCAACCATATTCTCAACAAATTTCTCCAAAAAGGGAAATTTGAGACAAGCAATACTTGTTAAGGAAGACCAATCCCCATCCCTTGTCTTCTTTATGAAAGCTCACACAAGCCAGTTAGGGCAGGGACCAAGCCTATAGGTAATGAAGTTCATCTCACAAAGAACTCAGGCTACTTCTTCAGAGCACCCAGGTATGAAAGAATCCAGTTAACCTTTCCAGATATTACTTCTTACGTTACATGACATCATATTCTGTTCAGCAAGCATTTAATTCCAAATAAGTATGAGTTATTTTGTTCAAAAATGCCTTGCAAAAAGGTCATAGAAGCCTGAAGGAAGCTCTTCCAACCCACAAAAAGGGAGCAGGTAATCTGAAAGATTGCTGCCAAACAGTGAATACAATCTGGGCAGAAAAATCTTGGCACTTCACTGCCCTTATCAGTACAATGTAGACTCAAACCTGGACTTATGCTCATGTTTGGTGATATTCACACTTGCCAGCATTGCTCCAGATGTCTCTTCTGATGTTTCTTCTCCTAAGAAACGCCCTTGGATTGATGCACAGGGAGTGGCTGCTTTGGCACAATGCTGCCAAGTGCATTCATCTTCTCTGTATTCCAGAGACTGTCTAGGAACTCATCTGTACTGCCCACCAAATTGTTGGGAATGTGTGGCATGCTGGAGACCAATAGGATCTATTAAATTCTTTGGGTGGACCATCTTCAAAAAACCTTCCCACTCTGAGGTTTGGCAGTGCCAACTAACTTCATGGAGGGCAGAAAGTGCTCTGATCATGGCAAAACATGTGTGGTAATATCCTTCAGTTTCAGATCACATTCCAAATACTCTGAAGAAAAGGCTAGGTGTTGTATGTAGCCCCAGTGCATGTCAGGCACACAGATTCAGAAGAAACCCATAGTTTTCAAGAAACCATGAAATCCCAAGTAAACCGGACCAGACAAAATACTACAACCCCAAAAACTGGACAGAATCAATTACTAGCTCAGCAGTAAGGTCAACAGTTCAGGCAGGATGGTGCTGAGCAGCACGGAAGATAGTACACCAATATTTTTTCCAGCTTATCCTTATGCCTCATCTTCAGTCATGTTTGGAAAAGAGTACTTGGTTACCATCAACTTCTCTTTGAGAATCATTGCCAGCCCTCTTCACCAGCTTTGGTTGGGGCTGACAGAGCATATAGTTTCAGCTTATAAATGACTTGTTAACTGCAGTAACTACATTTTACTGCATAATCTCCCAACTGCAATTTGCTACTGTGGTTAATAAAATAATCAGTAATATTTTAAATTTCCAGCTGATAAACACAAGTTGGTAAAAATTCTAACTGTTTGTAGTATTCTGTAACCTTGGTTTAAAAAGGATAGAATTATAGATATATTATTATAAACCTGGGAATGTAGTCAGCAAATATTGTCTTACTTAAATATCCCATTTCCTTTTGAATTAAGATAAAATGCAATATAAAATTGCAACACACTCTTTCGGGATAAAAATAAATGTCCTCTTTTCATGAGACAAAAGGACTTGAAATCTTAAATACCATCTAGATTATTCTAAACATACTTGGGAAAGCAATTAAATCAATGGAATAAATTTATATTTTCTTATAGGTTCTTTCTGTGGAGCTATAAATGCCATACACCATGGTAAATAAGTAAATTATCTAGTTCATATTCTAATCAGGAAAAGAATGCCTGGTATTATTTCCTTTCATGATTAGTTTTTAACTTTCAGTTTTGCTTTTCAAATGTTTTATTTCATTCTACTAATTTTTGAACTTAATCACACTTACCAGCATTCTGTTTCATTCTTACTGAGAAAACATGTTTAATTTCTTTCTCTGTTTTGAATAAGAAAATACAGTAAATAAATAACAAAATGTCCCTCCATGTAAAAATTAGTTTTTTGTTCATTTTTGAATTGTAGTTATATATGAACATTGACCAAGATGTGATTATGGATTGTTAAAAAAAATATCCCTGCCCAAATTCCTCCTCTGATTTAAGAGTTCTGACTCAACCTCCCATTTGCGGTACAGATGCTTGAGATCTGCATTGAAAACATTGCCAGTTAATCAATAAAAACTTATTGGGCAAGGTGGGGGGACCCTTAACACTAAATTTTCACATGGAGGGACATTTTGTTATTTAGTTTTTTTTTTAATTTACATAGCCCCCCATCTCAAATATATGACTGTGGGAGGCTCACAGCAATTAAAAACAATATAAAAAACAATAAAAAACTTAGATATAAAAATGGTATAAAATCATATAAAAACCATATAAAACATATGCTCCATCCATAGCTGAAGTACCCAAAATCCATCAAAAATAATCAGCACAGCCACCGTGGATAACCCTGCATGCTGCTTTATAGCACTGCTTTGAAGGCTGCCCAACAGATAAAAATATTGTTTATATAAGATGGTTTATGTCATCTGGAGAAGCTTTTCACAAACTTCCTTTTATCAGCAATTTGTGTTCAATAACACAGATTCACTGAGAACATTTCACATATGTTCTGACATAACCTGATGGTACATATTCTGAAACTGTTAGCTTCTTATATTATGCCTGCTTAAAATACACATATACAAGCTCTCCACTTATTAATTTGTTCTCTGATTCTTTTCATGCCCTGGATGTTGCAATGAAATGATTGAAGAAAATAGTCTTGACTATTTTCTCCACATTATCTACAATGCTTTCATTAACCATGATATTATTTTTCAAGTATTGTTTATGAAAACATTTGACTTTAAAATAGCTTTAGGAAATGAGATTAATTTTGCAGTATGTTGTTCAGTTCCTCATACAAAGCATGGTGTGTCCCCATTGCTTGTCTTCTTTATTTGTCAGGCACTAGCCAATCCTTAATTCACGTTTGTTTCTTTTTTAATTAGATTTGTTTTGGGTTAGCTTATCATATCAAAAGAAAAGAAGTCTAAATAGTTAGCTATTGCATAGCTCCACTAGCACTTCTGCCTGCCTCACTCTAAGGCTGGAAAAACTTGCAAAAACCTAAACATATTTGCAAACCTTTACAGCCTTATAAATGAGCTGAGAAGAACAGAGAGTTCCTTTCTAAGGCCTCTCCAGCCCTGCTCAGCACTTAGGATATTGTGCAAGAACTTGCTGAGGCTGAGAGAGAAAGAAGAATATCTATAGTTACAAACCATCAGCAGATTGGAGAGGTCACTACAGACTTATAAAAGAAATTAATTTTTAGCCCGTCATGTAAACAGTCTGGGGGAGAAAAATTGAAAAGCTTCAAAGAGACCCCACCTTAATGAACTCACTAATAAAAGAGGGCTGGAGGGTTCCTGTATCAGTTCTCAAGATTCTGTACTCTAGCCACTAATTCTTGGCATTAAACTCATTACTAGAAAGTCCATGTGAATCTTGCTTCCTTGATCATGCTCTACACTATTGGAGCTTGTCTGATAAATACAGAAAAGATCTTGGAATTATTGATTGAAGCAGAATATGCCTGTGATATGATATGGCTGCAAAAAAGACAAATATATGTTTACTCTGCATCAGTAGAACCATAACTGCAACATCATATCAATTAATAGTTCTATTCTACTCTAACCCTAATCCTAACTTTTCCAGCTTTTACTTATACCTTTAGTGAATAGCAGGTACAACAGGAACCTTAAACACTAAGTGGGATGGCTCAGGACCAGCAATCCTCTTTTCCCATAATAGACTGAACAGTCTTGTTAAAAGGGCAGTACATTTCCAAAATTCCATACATACTAAACTCAACTTTCCTAACTTCCTTGCAAATGCATAATACTACTTGGCATGGCATAGAGTTCCAGGTAGCAGTTCCTCAAGGCCCCTTCCTTTTGAACTGGATCTCTAATCAGCTTCTCTCAGCTTTTCTTCCGCTTGGCCCTCCCTTTTGAAGAAAGTGAGAGTCTGCTTCAAGTAATCTGTCACCTAACCTTGATGATCATCAAGCAGGTTCCTTTGTACCCTAGGATAAAATTCATCTGGCCATGCAGATTTAAACTCATTCAGAGTGACCAAGTTTCTGTGAGTCAGAAGTTTCAGTTTTACTGCTCTTCAAATATTCTCTCCTCAGAGAAGACTGAACTAAAAGAGGATTATGTAATTCTGCCTTTTCTTTGTTACCAGTAACATTGTGTGATCTGCATTGAGCAAGTGGTTCATGTCTTGCCTTTTGTTTTGATAACGGCAGAGGCCCTTTCTCTTGCTGCTAGCAGTCTTCATCAACCTCAGCTCATTTTGTGTTGTAGCACTTCTAATGCCATCTCTGTAGTTCTGATGATTTCCTGATAATCTTCTTGGTGCCCTTTCCCTTTTTCCATTTCCTGTTTTATTTTTACTTTATCAAGTAAAATGATACTTCCCTCCCCCTCTCCCCTTCCTTCCCCTTTGAAAACAGAGATTAGCTCTTATTCCTGTGCATTATACCACTTTACCCAAGCCCAGTCAAAATTCCTGAGTCAAAATTCATAGAGTTTAGGATACTATGTGATTCAGAAGCCAGATCAATTCTTGTATGGATCAGTCTTTAGATTCCATATACAAAAGAGAAATTTGACTTCATTTAATAACTCATCGCAAAGTAATTTAAGGAAACAAACCAAATGCCATTCTAATTTTTTTTTAAAAAGTGAGGGGAACTACATATTTCCATCCTTAATATTTGAGAATGAGCTGTATGAATTATTAGTTCCATGCACTAACTGCAAAATATATCAATTAAGCTTGTACACAGAAAGAATAAAATCTCTCTAAGTACAGTAGAACATTTCATTTACATTTGCTAGACATTAGGTTACAGGTCTTTCATCTAAATAACCAAAAATTATGACTACATAAAATGATAGCCCTTAATAGGTACCAATTAACATTTTATTCTGGTGCAAGATCTGCTATTAAAGCTATATGTTGGAAAATGTTCATGAATAATTTTATTTAATAGAACCAAAGTTTAAGCTGAATGCTTATCATGCTGACACTATTGTCAACTTACAAAGGCTGACAATAGACAAATATGATATAATTTTAGGAGCATTGTACCTATGGCAGTAAACTCAAACATGTGATTTGGTTCACCATCATGAAAATTGTCCATTAAATTACCTTGTCTATGACCCAAGTGCTCACTCAACCTCAGTGTAATCATTCTTATCTTTGTCTAGGGCTATACTGTTAGACAGATAAATCCAATTAAATCAATCTTACTTTCAGTTTAATGAGAATAGAAAAACACTGCATTTTGGACAAAAAAATAGGAAGCTATCTGGAGTACTCCTATTTTGTTTCAAGAGTCACAGTGCAAGGTTTCCTCCAGCAAGTGTTTCCCATTGCTGGAGATGGCTTCATCCATTGTATTAAGTCAGTTTGCAACTGCTTCTTTGAAAAGCAAAGGAAAAGGTTCCTCTGCTTTAAGTTACATAAGAAAAAAATATAATTTTTCCAAAATTAAGAATTTTGGAAGCTGAGCAGTCTATATATAAGTATAGTAAAGGACCGTCTCATTCCCGTTACATCAACCCGTCCCACCCGGTCATGCAGAGAGGGCATACTACGGACCCCGTCTGCAAGAGAATTTCATCTGATGGGGTCTAGGAGGTGAGCCTTCTCTGCAGCAGCCCCTGCCCTTTTGAACACTCTTCCCCCAGAAATTAGGTTGGCCCCCTCCCTCTTAGACTTCAGAAAAAAACTGAAGACTTGGTTTTGTTATTATGTATGGGGTGGGGATGGGAATGGTCACTTTTGGGGATGGCTGATTCCCTAGTCCTGCCTGACCAATATTATCTGGTCACAGGCTGCAACAATACCACCATTGCTTGGATTTTATCATATTTAATAATTGTATTTTAGGCTGTATTGTTTATGTTTTTATTGGTTTTAAATTGTTTGGTTGCGAACCGCCCAGAGTGCCTCCTTGTGGGGGAGTTGGGCGGTGATATAAATTTGATTTATAAATAAATAAATAAATAGTAAATAAATAGTTTTAGACATATTTCACAGAAGAACTATGGGACATGGCAGAGTATTCCCAAAACAATTCCTATGGCCTTATACGCACATCCAAATAAGATCAGGGTTGGTTGGCATCAGCACCTGGCATTCTTAAGCAGTTGCATGGTACCAACATCTCTTTTAGTTGTGAAATTGCTCCATGCTCTGCTTCTGCTTTTCTAATTAACTATTAGCATAAGCATATTGCCAGCAAACTACAACCCTGACGCAGCTATGCCTTGCCTAAAAGAAACCAACCTTTGCCGGTTTGCTGTGCTGCACTGGTTGCCAATCTGTTTCCAAATGTTATTCAAGATACTGGTTGTCATCTTTAAAGACTCTTGAAACAAAATAGAAGTACTCCAGGTTGTTTGCTATTTTCAAGCTGTACAATTTTAGAAGGCATGGCACAGGGATTCATACTTTACCCATAAAGCAAATCTCGTTTCCCCAGTACTCCGTTTCCACAGAAGTCAAAGCATGTTTTGAATTACATCAATATATCCTGAGACCTTTTAAGCTTCTGGGTGCATTTACCCTTTTTGTAAACATAATTAAATATTAAAATTTCATGATACTCTGCCTATGTTTGACAACTGCAACAAGCAACCCACAGATTAATAACTTACAAAAAATTCAGTATATCAGGCAAAGCAGTACAAAAGTTCCTTCAAATACAGATTGTCTTTAAGCAGTGATAAATAAATTAGTTTCTACTTCTGACTCTAAAGTCAACAAGGTTAAGTCTAACAAGATGAATGGAGTTGGCTGAGTTATGGACTATTTTTTTCCTGCTGAACAAAGAGAAAAATATTATTGCTGCTAAGAAATTTCCCTTAAAAGAAATACTCCAAAAGCAAAAGAAAAAAGAAAAACAAAATTTAACCAAAGGGATTGAAACCTGTTTAATACTTTCTGGTGATTTCAACTTATAGTAGAAATTCCTGTAACAAATACAATGGAGCTTCTACTGAAAACATTCCCTCATACTTTTCCTTAACCATAACAGCTAGTTAGGTTTATCCCACATTCTGATATAATTAGCTTAGTAGGCAATATATGCAACTCAAAACTGAATCATGTTCTTGGTGTTCTCTGAGGTGGCTTCTTTTCCTGCAGATGTTTCATTACCAGGCTAGGTAACATCATCAATGAGGGAGTAGAGTTTCCTGTCTGTTCATATGTGGCAGCTTGCCTTACCAACCTTGAGTGGAGCATTGTCTCTTCCTTGGTTGCTTTTTGGGTGGGTTATTATTTCTTCTTTTCTTCTTCTTGTTGGTGGTGCTGGCTTCTGCTTATCTATGTGATTGTTAATAGATGTGTGACGAGAAGGGATATGTTTAAGTCTATTTTCTATTCTTAACCTTCCTTTCTTAAATGGTTTGCATCACCCAGAACTTGAATGGTTTGCAGTATCCCAGAAGTCCAATAAACCCAAACTCCAAAAAGGAAAAAATAAATTATCTATAAAATATATCCCAAAATAATGGCTATCTACCATTAGATAGATAGCGTCTATCCATACGACCACAATTACAGAATTAGCACACCCATGAAAAGAATTCATCTTCCATATATCAAAACATCTCTGAAACTACCAACAGATTACTGCAACCCTTAGGCATCACGTAGCCCATAAACCAATAAAATCTATCCAAAGCATCCTAAGCAAGCCCAAAGACCAATCGACAAAGAAGACAAAACAGGAGCCATTTACAACATAAGGACTGTGAAAACCACCATATGGGAAAGAAAATGGAGAGAACACATTCATGAACATCAACTGCAGTCAGAGGACATGAAGAAAACTTCTTAATTTCACAGCATAATGATAAGTTCAACCACAATTTCAAATGGGAAACTGTAGACATCTTAGGCAAGCCAGGTCCAAAAATGCAAGAGCATTCTTAGAGGGCATGGCACTATGATGAAGCAGGCATTAATAGATTCATTGAGATAAGCTCCAGCTAAAAACCATTCAAGAAAGGAAGCAACCAAAGGAAAGAGACAGAGTTAAACACATCCTTTTTCATCTTACAACTATTAACCAATACCCAAATAAGCAGGTACCAGCATGGATAAACAAGAACAAGCAAAGCAGAGATAATACCTCACCCAAAAGCAATCAATCACATGGTTACGGCTACCATCTTGACTTTTTCTTTCTTTTATATTCTTGGTCCAGGCAGTTGTCCTTTTTTGCTATTTCTTCTTTTGTTGTCTCCCTTTTCTCTCAAACTCTCAACTTCCAGCAAATTATACTTTAAGGATACCAGTTATGGCATCAGCAATTATAGTCTAACCTTTGGGCAAAGAGTATTGAGATTGGCCTGGGAAGCTGGTGGATGGAACTAATAGCAGTATTGATCTACTACACTAGCCAATGAAAGAGAGGGGGTGTAAATCAGCAGTTCATGTGTCCTGTGGAAACCAATAATGATTATTTTATTTTATTTTATTTTATTTTATTTTATTTTATTTTATTTTATTTTATTTTATTTTATTTTATTTATTTATTAGACTTGTCCCCACCCATCTCCCCACAATGGGGGACTCTGGGCGGCTACACTAGATTATAACATCTAGTGTAGGAGATCAGATCTTGGGAATGCACCAGTGGTACAGCAGTACCTACTCCTGAACATAAATAATATTATATCCCCTTTTCATCTTAAGGAAGTTTAGGAAGAAATCACCAGTAATTAATTTTTGTAGGCTAATGGTACATGATTCTTTACGTCTTTCATGTACCTTTTCTTAAAGGCATCCTTATTTTTATTTATTTTTTGCTGTTTGTTTCTTTTATAGGAAGAAATATATGTCTAATTTACTAGTAAATGTCTAATCTGCTTTCTTTAGTCTGGAGAATAGGTACAGCTTTCAGAATATGCAAGTTACTTTGCATGCAAACTCTGTATTTATATATTTAAATCTTCAAAATTGAATAAGTTCGTTAGTGCTTCATAGATTTCATATGATTATATATATATATATAAATTTTAGTTCTCTGCTCCAACTACCTCCTGTTAGTTGGTATATCCATAAGCATATGTAAATCCCTGTGTTCCATATAATTATTTTTTTAAGTAAGAATAAAAGTAAACAAAGAGGACTGTTCTTGCATGAAATAATGTCCTCTGGGGAGCTGTGAATATGATAAATGTAGTAAACATTTACGTATTATTCTGATAAAAATGCAATCAACAGCTTGAATACCTCATAGCAAACTTTGGAATTATAAAATAAGAGACTGCAACATGGTTTCCAAACAACCCTTATTAGAGTGTCCTGAAGACAAAATAAATGGAAAGATGACACAACATCAGGACAATTTCTTTCAAAGAAGCTATCCTATAAGAGACCTGTATTCAATTCATATCATGAAATGTATCACTGCATGTTTAGATGCAATGTATTAAAATTAGAAGTTTATGGAACAATCAAAATTGCTTTTTAATCAATTGTAAAGAACGTGATTTAGAAAGTGATTTTTATTATTGATCAGCTTTATTATTGATACCAGGGAAAATCCCAGAAAAAAATAATCAAGCTGTGGGTTTGCAAGGACTTAGAAAGAAACAAGATATTTACTAAAAACCAACATTTGTTTGTTAAAAAAATAGGTTGTGGTAGACATTTTTTTTTAAAACAAAGTGATTAGTAGTCCAAGGGAATGCTGATTATGTACTTACAAAGTTGATCATAGCCTTGGCCTTGATTAAATGGAACAATGTGGGATGGATGGTCCCATGAACTCACAGCTGGTTGAAGAATCATACCTAATGTGTGCCCTTGATAGATTAATATAAACATGGAGGGAGGTATATAGTGTGGTACCTCAGGGTTCTGTCTTGGGCTCAGGGCTCTTCATCATTTTTATAAATGAGTTAGATGAGGGGATAGAAGGAATGCTAATACAGTTTGCAGATGACATAAAGCTGGTGGGAGGGGGAGGAGATTGCTAACATGTTAGAAGATAGGCTCAACATTCAAAAGGATCTTGATAGACTTGAATACTGGACCTTATAGAACAAAATGGTGTTCAATGGTATGAGATGTACAGTTCTGTGCTTAGATAGGAAAACAGATACATAAATACAGGATAGGTGGTATCTAGCTCAGCAACTTGTAAGAAGGATCTGTGTGTCCTAGTACACCATAGATTAAGTATGAGTTAGCAATGGGCTACAGCTGCCTAAAGAGCTAATGGGCTGTATCAATGGAGGTATAATGTTGCAGTCATGGGAAGTGATAATGCCATTCTAATACTGCAACTGTCAGACTGCGCTTGTGTCCAGTTTTGGTCATCACAAAAGAAGAAGGATACTGTGAAGAACTGGAAAGAGTATGGAGAAGATGGGAGGGTCTTAGATGCAAATTCTATGAAGTACAGTTTAAAAAACTGGATATGTTTAGCTAAGGAGAGACATGGTAGCAGTCTTCTAATACTTATAGAGCTGTCACAGGGAAGAGGGTGTGGATTTATTCTCCATAGGGCCCAAAGTAAGACAGAAACCAATGGGTAGAAATTTGAGTGAGAGAATTTCATGGCTCCTGGAAATATGGGTGCTCCATAACTGGAAGTGTTCAAACAGCCATTTGTGTGGCATGGTCTGAGGATTTCTGCCCGGGGCAGGAGCTTGAACTTCAAGGTCCCTATTAAAGCAGTGTTGTCCAAACATGGCCACTTTAAGATCCAAACTGCTGTATGATTTTATGATCTGAATCCCTCCATTAATTGATTTAAAAAACAAGCATTTAGGATGCAAGGAAGAATTTTCTTTCAACACATATTTGTGAAGTGTTTTATTGAACATGACATTATGTCTTTTCACCACTTTTGAGCTGATTGGGAGGTATACAGGTTTATGAGCAAATTTATGAGACCATGTCTCTAAACATATGCCCATTCAGGCTCCAAAAGCTTCTATTTCCATAGCTCTGGCTATGGTCATGATAATCTCCTTCATTTTCTTGGTGTCCACAAGTCCTTATAATAATAATATATGCTCTTTCCCATACTTTGTATCCAAACTCCTATTCTAGGAGGAAAGGTCCTACCTGAAGGTGTATACCCTGAGCAAGATAGTCTGTTTTATAACCCCACTTCTAGCATGTCTGCCTTGATAGCTGGTCATCAACATTAATCTCCATGCAAGTTGTAATGGAGGTGAGTACAGGGCTTGATAGAAAATTTACATAATATGTCATTATTAGAACAGCAAATAACAACAGCAATAGTACACAGATATTGATCCAACTAGAGTGACATGCAAATATGAAAGCTGGAATGCATTCTCTGTTGGAAAAGAACCTTGAGTTCTTTTTAATAATCTGGGCTGTGCATGTCTGGAATATATATGTATAGAAAATTAGTGACAATATGTCACTGCACTATCCTTGGACTGATCTTATGTCTTGAGATGGCTCAACTAAAGTTCTGCCCTTATTAAATATATTGGAAATAGTTGTTCTGTACAGTATAGGTACATAATCCAAACTGCTGACATATTAAAGCAGTGTTGTCCAAACATGGCCACTTTAAGATGAGTGGACTTCAACTCCCAGAATTCCCCAGCCAGCCATGCTGGCTGGGGAATTCTGGGAGTTGAAATCCACTCATCTTAAAGTGGCCAAGTTTGGACAACACTGTATTAAAGCATCCCTATTTAAAATAAATGCATCACCGTTCAGGTACAAATAAGTAATATTTCCAGAGTAATTATATGTTAGGCCTACTAAGTGGGTCAGACCCATCACAGCTTTCTGCACTTACTTTACTCTGAATTGCATAAGGTAAAACAAAACCACTCTTATCTTATTCGAACAGTTCAATTCCTGGCTTCTTGTTTAATCTACCATTGGTGCCTGTGGCTGAAGTCATTCCAGGTATTGTTAGACATCTTTGTACTTGGTTTCTGATCAAGAGATATCTATAACCTCATTCCCTAAAGGCCCTTGGATGCTACAGTGATAAAGCTGACACTGTTACTAACCTTGCTAGGACAATAAGACAAAGATTTGCTTCTCTGCATCTCTTTAGTATCTTCTACAATATGCAGTGGGAATGGTGAATCATATTTGTGCTCCATCTCAGTTGGGCATGATGGAGGTATCTGTGACAGTTTTCTGTTGACCTAAAAGAAAATGAAATGAAAATATATATATATATCTAGGGAAATTACACGTATTTTTAAAAGCATGCATTTGGAGGTATATTCAGAATACTTGAGAGAAAATAATCTCATCTGCTGTGGCTGTTCAGTGCAGCCCGTCAGTCATATCAGTACTTCAAGGTCATGGTACAATGGAATGCCAACAAGCTCTGGCTCTTTGCTCAGCTATTAGGAAGTAGAAAAGTGAAGGCTGGAATAGTACACCTTGTTCCCTTGTTCTTTGGAGAGCTTTTTGACATTGACATTGATTACAGGATAGCTATGTCAAATATATATCTGATTATATTGAAGCACAACTGTAACTAGATTAGGATACATATTATCAAGGGTAGCTATATTGGTTTCACCATATATAAGAATCAAGATAATATTTATTGATCATCAATGCTATTGGACAAAAGTAAAACTGGTGATGTGAATCTTAAAAAGCACCATTTAAAATGTTGCTATTTCAACACATGAAAATAACTATTGTTATCAATTGCATCTTTATCGTGTTCAGTGTTTTAACTTCTGAGTCTAGGTATACAAACACATTTAGGTTTGATTTCTTTTATCCTGGTTCTCATGAACAAAGAGGCAGAAGGAAAAGGCAGAACAGTGTGGGGTGGTGATGCCCCAGGTGCAATTAGAGGGGCAGGCAGTCACCAACACTTAATGAGGACACAATAGAAGTGGGGTGACATGAGACACAGCATGTGTCACCACAAGCTCTGATGCATCATTCAAAACTTGGCAAGAAATTGATAACCCTACTGCCAAAATGTCTTGGTGTCCCTACGAAGTTCTGGGGTTGCATGCAAAGTTTGGTGATGCCATAGTGATGTAGGCAGTTGCCGATGTTTCTCTGCTATCCTGCCACATACAATACCCAGACAGATATTTTGTTCTTTTAGCAGACCCTGAAAATAGAAGAGTATTGGTGGGTGGGAATGGATAGGAATGAAGCCAGATATGCCCACACAGTTAACAAGTGCATACAATACTGTTTGTTATTATACAAGATTAGTGCAAAGTGTATTTACATGACATCTACCTTTTTTTGTTGTTGTTGTTTTGTGCCTTTGAGTCAGTCTTGACCCCTGGCAATTGCCTGAACTAGTCCCAGCAGTTTTCTTGACAATGTTTTTCAGAAGTTGTTTGCCATCACCACCTTCCTAGGCCTGAGAGAGACTGGCCCAAGGTCACCTGCCTGGCTTTGTGCCCTAGGCAGGACTAGAACTCATGGTCTCCTGGATTCTAGCCTGGTGCCTTAACTGCTACACCAAACTGGATCTTATATCTACTTATAGTGAGCATTAACATGTACGCTAATACATCTAACTATACAGTGCATTAACTAAACTTAACTAAAAGACTTAAATTTATACTCCTTTACTTTATAAAACAACGACTTAGCTGCTAATTTATGCCTCCTCCCACACCTATTTATCTTTAGCACAGATGTAGGAATGCTAACAATTTCTCTCCTTGCCCAGTTATCTAGCCCCACCACCTATGTTTGCTATCCTCCACCTACAGTCCAGGGCTGTCTGTTCCTTTCCTCTGGCTCTTTTTGCAGATTCCTTCTTTAACTTCAGCTGCCTCAGGCTTTTTCTAGTTGTTCTCCCTGGCTACAGATCCTCCAGCTACTTGATTTCCCATCTTTCGCCTCCTCTGCATCATATCCAATCACCTTTCACTCCAGCAGCATCTCCTGCCAAACCTAGAATAACCCCCCTCCTTCTGTCTACCTGCTATGGCTTATTTAATATTTCTTGCTTTTGAAACCTATATGTCAACTTGCAAGTGATACTAAGGACTTTAAATTTTTTCTTTTCTCTGCAACTGCCTATGTGCCCAAGCTGTGCACTTTACAGTCAGACCACTACAGATAAAAAATATTGACCTTGACACTTGCACATAACATTTTTCAGTTTCAGGGCAGTTCATCCTTCTGCAAAGGGATCACATGTTTTCCCATGGGAAACAGGAACAGCTGTTATGTTGGCAAGAAGGAGAAATGGTGGGCAAAACATAGATTCCAGATTCTTGTTATTGGTTCCAGGAGAGCCCAGAGCAAAATTGTTGAAGTGAAGGAGAGCGGAAGTTCTGGAGAAAACCTGCTGAAGGAAGAAGAGAATCAGTGACGGACAATGTAGTCATCATATATGTGAAGGAATATTATGCTGACCTTGGAGATAGAGAAGAATGAGGCAGCCATTAAGGAGAGACTTTCAGAAAATATTGCAAAGTCCTGAAGAAGAAAGTGTGAGAAACTCAAAATAACCCTACCTTAATTTTGTTTAGTATAAAATGGGACAGAAAGAAACATGTATAGCTTTCAAGATTCTGTTATTCCACCCTACCACAATAAAGAGCATTCCTGGAATCCCTGGCATGCCTTTTTCTTGATCTTGTCTACCTCAAAGGGCTGTCAAAAGATGACTTCCACTGGAAGCTGAAGGAACCAGTAGAGAGAGATTATGTTTGGCCTCCATTTTAGGAGAAAATGCCTAGCTAAGAAAGAGAAAGCTATAAGTGTTATTACCTCTTACTTAACTTCAAATAGGGAGTTGCAACAGAGTACAGAAATAACAATGGATATACAGTATATACCTTGAACCAACGATGTCACTTCCTTATGTGTCCAGGAGAAAGAGTGTTAATTTTCCACTCATTAGTTAGATATTCATAAATTGTGCCTATTTCTTGACTGTCCCTGTAGAAAGGGGGGGATGAGGGGGGGAGATATGAAGGGGCAGGAAAAGGATTGAGTTATTTACCCTGCCTGAAAATGAAACTAAGTGCTTACCTTTGCTTACTATGATAAAAAAGGAGGAAAAAGTCACAAGAAATGTTCTGTATACTGTGAGTAGGATCATATCCTGTAAATCCACAGAGTTGTCATGACATGTGCAATCCATGTTGCATGTTCACCCTTGATGCAGGAAAGTGTATGTATAAGAGGAGTTACAAATGAAGGTAATGACTGCTTTTACTTGGGACATAATATTGATTTTTTTAAAAATAAGTGTTTCATTTAAAAAAATCGAAGCATTTTTGGCTTTCATCAACAAATGGAGATTTTCCATCAGTTTGGTGCTTTTGCAAATGTGTTTTTTGATTGCTGGAATAGGCCTGTCATTGTGGTTTGCCTTAGTTATTTTTATTACAGGATTTGACAAGAGAATATTAATGCTTTTTATCAGTTATGTATGGGCCTCTGAATAAATACATAGTGATGGAATCAGGGTGAGGTGGGAAGGTCCAAGTAAGTGGCTGGTATACTATATTCAAAAAGCAGGAACAGGCATTTTGGGAAGGGAGGGGGAAGGGAGGAAGTGGGAGTGATAATTTCTAGCTAGTGGGCATACAGTCTGGGTTTCACTTAAGATGCTCTTTGGAAATCTTTTTTGAAATTGTGTTTATTTGATTCCACTAATGCTCATTTTGGATTGCAAAGATGCCACATGATTACTTTCTAGCTAAAATCTCTTACTATTTTCAGAAAGTGGGGAAACTACTTTCAAAAGAAATCTGCAAAAATTAGTTCTTGTTTTTCTAACTTATCTGTAAGTATTCGTTCTCCATGCAGTGAGTACCCAAAGGTGTTCATTTGCATAAAATTCAGGCCAGATTAATTTAATGTAAGAAGAAAAAAAGCAGTAAAAAAAAGCAGATCAATGTTTATTCTTCTGCTGATGGCAAACAGCCACAGTATCCAGGAAGGGAATCAAAAAAGTCAAGATGGGGACTCCAACCATGCAATTGAAGACACACCTCTTTTTAATGTAATTGAAGACTCATCCCTTTTTTATGTGTGATCACATGGTTGAGGTCACCATTTTGACTTTGTTTTACTCCACAAGAACACCTCTGAAAGCAGGTCACATTATTGGTAGTTGTCAAAATAGAATTTTTCATGAATCTTTAGAATGTCTCTGTCAGTCTCTTTGAACTGCAACACATAGAAATGGAGCTTATCTCTTTGCATAAAGGAAAATTCTAGGGTAACATATTCTAGGGAATATGTGTTCCCAAGTATGTCTGATTTCATCTCTTTAGCCACTGCAGTGCACAAATGCTGCTACGTTTGTTTGTGTGTTTTTTGGCAGTGGTGGTAGGGAAAGCTCATTGCTTTAGTCTGGAGAACTACCCAAATTTCCCTGCCCTTGGAATGTCTTTTCTGCTAAGTATATAATTGGCCTAAATGTTCAATGCACTTTCCCAGCAGGCAGCATTCAGCAGTACATAAGGGAAAAGAACATTTTTTGTAACTTTGGAATTTGCATGATTAAATCTAAAAATGCCAGTGTGGTCTGAACTTTGTGAAGAGTTGGAAGAGGGTTCTGCTTATTAATTTATTTTACTTGGAAGAAAACAGAATCTTAATATTGCCCCTTTAATGGGGGCAACCACTGATCCAGCAACCCAATAAATTGTTCTTTTCCCCTCTTTACCCCATCCCCATTTTACATTTCACTCCTTACATTAAAATAATACCATCGTTAAGCATATTGAATATTTCTGGCTCATTTTAAAACAAGGGAAACATTCTGAATGGATCCTTTGACTCAGCCAACTGCCACTGATTTTTATTACTCAGAGGCTTGAAAGGTATGTGGAGAATTGCCATTAATCTTAAGTTCTGCACAAATCAAAAAGTAAGTCAATTCTCTGTATGTGGCATTTTTAATTACTCTGGACACTTAGTTTCAATCATTTAATTCTTTTGGGGTGTTCTTCCTTCAAACTCCCTCATAAAAGGGTTTGCCTTCCATAGCATCCTGCTGACTTTTTAAAGATGATCAAGAACATAAAATTAATTGAGTGACCTAATGACAGCTTCATCTAACACAATAAATAGAAAATCACATCCTTAAGGGTGAAGGTCTGAGCTAGCTATTCCAAAGATCTGCTTAAAAAAAAAAAAAAAAGGAAGTTCAGGAATAACATTAATATTCAACAACTTTGGATTCCTCTGTAGCAGCAGCTAAGAAGCTAAGTCTAAACCTGGTCAGAACTTCAATGAGAGAGCAAAAGGGAATATCAAAGAAATAAAAAAGAAAAGAATCATGGAAAAACGGCAATAGCAAAACCAGTCCTATATTGTTGCCAAGAAAATTGCATGGATATATCCATAAAATCATCATGACTTGAGCTTATCAGAAAAACAAACAGGCAGAAAGGATCTACTAAATTGCTACTAAAAGTGTCATAAATCACTTAATTGTTTCCAACTATCACCTTTTTCAATAACAGTATTTTGCTAGGTTTCACAGTATGTTTGACTTGGTGTCCTAAATAAATATTCTATTGTCTGGGAAGCAAAATGCCAGTCCACCACCAGCATCATCATCACCACCACCACCACCATCCTGTTTGAATTCAAGTCTCATTTCGCATGTGAAGCAGAGGACAATGCACATTAATAAATTAAAACTAGAAATGTCAACCAAGTATAGCATTCCATGTCAATTGTCTTATGGGTAAAACAAAAAGTAGCAAGTGTGTTAGAAATTAATGAAAAGAACATCTTTTACTCTTAACTCTCAACATTCAATTACCACTGAAGCACAGATAGCAAAAGCAGTAAGATATTTTCCTTACCAAGTCATTAATGACTCATGGGGGGGGGGGGAGCAGGAAGAATGGAGAAATCTAACAATTTCAAGTTTTAAGTGAAACCAATACTTATCGCTAACTATAGCAGTTACTGTTTTATTCATTATGCTGCAAAGACTAGTGGAGATAGGTCGCAACCACTGACTTTCTGAGTATTGTAAAAGATAATAAAAGTGGTCCCCATGTGTATCCAAAAGTCGCACAACCTTGAACCTTTCCTCCTCCTCACTAATTTCTTTAGCAGACACGGGGGGTGGGAGAAGAATTTACTGAAAGCCAACAGAGAGAGAAAAATTAGTGTTTTTTCCATTCCTAACAAGATAGATGTGAAACATATATAGAAAAAAACCTTCACCGTTAACATTTTTCCACCCTCTTTGAATAAAGTTGAAGCCTAATAACATATTTTCCTGTATTAAACCAACAAATAAACAAACCTATTTATAAATTCCATATTGTTAACCTGACAATTAAAACTATCCACTTAATCCACTTAATCCTCCAACAAAGTTATTGTTTCATTAGAAAAACTATTGTCACATCTGTCTATAACCATTTCCTAGAAGAAGGAGGGCCCTTCTGAGAACTGTCAAAACAACAACCAATCAATATGGAGCCTGCAGAACTAACAACCAATCATTCTATCAGGAAACTTAGTAGCAGGAATGTAATTTTCTATATAAATGTATCTTTTTCACTGTAACAGTGTTCCACTTTGTCTCACAAATTGGAACATAATCATTCATATGATAAATTGTTTCTTTCCTTCTCAGTGTTGTGCTCCTTTTCCCACAACACTACCAAGACTAAATAAACAATGAAATAAACAATGTTTGGCTATTTTTTAAGCAGCCATTAAAGCAGATATTTATGAATGTCCACTTAATGAGCACTACATGACTGCTGAAATATCTTATATTGGCTACATTTCTAAATGGCTGCTCATTTCATCTGATCTGCTTCATCCTTTCTAATGCTCAGATAGCTTTCTTTCCATTCCTGCTATTTGTCCTTTAAGATTTGTGCATTAGTCCAGTTTATTGCACATTCAGTTAGGAGATGAATTTGCATTTAAGTCATACAACCAGGAGAAATTAATTAATTTTCATTAATTATAAGAAATGGTTAAAAATGTGAGAAATATTTGTTAGATCCTCTCCTGTTTCTTGCACCAGTTTCACATATCAAAAACTGCATACGTATACAGTTGATATTTGTTTCTTTCTCACAGGTGTAAGCTCTTTTACAGGTTAAGTTGAACACATTTTTGATTTTCATTCATTCAGTTTATCAGCTGTGTGGCTAACAAGATTTAAAACATCCCAGTACAAATGCAACAATAAAAAAAATGCGGGAAACACGGAAAAAAACATGACATTCATACATTTATATTTAAGGTATGCTTATACCTCAGTCTGGCTTAGTGCCTGGAAGATGGTTTTCTTAAAGGCTGGCAGGGTTAAGGCCAGGGAGCCAGGAGAATGTTCTTCCATAGGGGTACACGTCTTCTATTTAATTAATGGGACTGGTGACCATCCAAGTCTTTGGATCTTGTAGAGATAATTGGAGACATGTGGTTTCCCAAGTTCAGGCCGTGTGGCATGTAGAGGTTTATGGATGACCACCAGCAGCTTAAATTACACCAAGAAGCCTGCTAGTAACCAGTGCAACTCACCCAGTAATGTGTGTACTAATTTGTACCCATAACTGTTCATCCTGCTGTGTTCTTGACCAGTTCTTTTTCTTGGTGGTAGTGGTGATGGTGGTAGCGATGATGATGATGGATTGCTTTCCATTTTTATTCCCTTTTCCTACTCAGAGACCCAGAGGTAGCAGGGCCTGGGTAACCCTAGGGCCAGGCCTAGTTAGTTTTTGAATGGATATCAATCAGTGAGTACCCAGCTATAGGCCACACTAGAAAGCTGGGGGAAAAAGGCAATGGTCTGATATTGTTGCCAATGAAACTGCACAGTTTTATCCTTGAAGCCTCCAGGGACTGAATTCAATTTGAAGGTGTCTGCATCTATTTTTTCCTATTCAGAGGGAAAAACAGAGAAGCCAACTCAGGGAAATATGGTGATAAAAGAATCATGGTATCACACCTATCGATTGATTTCCCTACATGTGTGTATGTACAATGAAATAATACAATTTGAACCTATATTTATTTAGATATTTTTAAATGTTTATACATCATACAGATATGTGGATTTTTCTGTTTTGCTTTATCCCAAATTGTGTGTGTGTATTTGTGAAATGTATGGTATAGAGGATTCCTTCAGATATTTGTGTTCCCAGCTGTGTCAGTTTTACAATATCAACAAGCATCAATATCATGTTTGGGACCCAAAAGCAAGCAATGCAGCTCCCTTGAAACCATGTATTAAGATTTCATCTGGTCACATCTTCACAGCTGAAGAAAAAGAAATCAATAGAGATGTTGTTTTCTTCATAAACCATCTAGTCCCACAATAATTTCAAGTAGACCTATAAATCCCTTCAGGCCAAATATAAACATTTTTACAGCTTTAGATTTTCAGTCATATCGGCTTCTGTGCTTAGTGGGGATGATTATATAGTTTGGTGTAGGGCAACAATAATTAACTGCCTATCATTCATAGATTACAATTAACAGAAATTCCTCAAAGAGTTAGTATTAGGCTTACAGCCTGGAAAGTACCAGAATACTTAAAACATATGCATATTAAACATGAAGACCAAATATATTGGAAGTCAAAACAGAATACTGCCTGTAAAAAAAAAAAAAAAATTCTTAAATATGCAATAAATCACAAAACCAGAACAAACTCTTTCAGGGAAATGAACCCTCTCAGGAAAAGTAATATCCTGTAGCAAATTATTATAGAGAATTAAAATAAATTAATTAATTTAAAAAGCAATTAAATGCAAATACAGTAGAGCCATACTAATTTGCACTAATGACTGGGAGACCCATTGCAAATTATTGAGTTTTGAAAATGAAGTAGTGAATAAACACAATGAAAAAATATCAAAAGAAAAAAGAAAGAAAGAAAAAAAGGAATGCTTCATAAATTACACATAGTGTAGTTCCTCCCTTCCATTTATACCTGGTATACTTACATGTATGCATGCATGTATGACTGGTTAATTAAAGAATCTGTGATCCTTTCAAAAGAAATTATATAACAGTAAACAACTCTATTATAATTAAAAAAATGCATAAACTTTTGAAAAAAGTAGGATTTATAAGCTAAGTGACCCCTTTTCTGGATAAGGCAGTACAACAACTTTATAGTATAGATAAGAAAATTATCTAGTATACAAAATAAAGTGAAGTAAACCTAATACCATTTCCTGTTCTGACAGAAAAAGACAAATATTGGCTCTGAGAAGCTTGGCTTATTTGTACCTTTCTGACAGTTATTTCTTGCTTTCCAACATATCTTAACATTGTTCTAAGGATAAAAGGAGTGGGGAGAGAATATAAACATAACTTCAGGTTCCTTGAACAAATTTAGAATACAATAATTTCCTGTATAATAGTAGTTTCAGCTGTTAAGTGCTGAAAGAATTATAGCCCTAATGAGGCCACCCCACAAAAAAAATGTAAAAGTAGTGGTAGGCAAACTTTTAATGAATTTGATGGGTAACATGTTTGGCCCTCTCCAAGTATTGTGCTGGAAGAGCTGATAACCCAAATAAGTGTATCAGATTTCCTTTCTTTTTTTCCCCCTGGAAGTTTGAGATTTTAGGGTTTTTCATATTTTTAAAACTCTGTTACCCCTACTTAAGATGTATACTAACATTTCCACCACCCTCGCCTGAAATGAAGACCCAGACATGAGTTAAGACTTTAAAGGGATTGGAGATTAAGGCCATATTTATATTAATGTAACCATAACAATCTGGCTATTAAGTGAATGGTCTCCAGGGAGGCTAACATTGTAGGAGCAGAGGTGCCTGAATAACGGAGCACTCCTTGATCTCTGTACATGCCACCCGCTCTCCGTGGCCTAACAAAATGAAGTACCTTTCAACTGCTAAGACATGACTGGCATTCAGAACAGGCTTCCATAGTCCATATAAGTATTTATATATTGCCTTTTTTTCTTTGTACTATCTTTATTATCTTTACTTTTGCAATCTGACAGTCAATCAACTTTCAGAGAGACCACAATGATAAATCCCCAAAATCTCAATATGCCTTGCTTTGTAGCTGTGGCATGATAATTAAAACAAATTGATACAGGAGACAACCCTCTGCCACCCCCCCCTTACCCCAAAGCTTAACCTTAAGCCCTAAAGAAAACCCCCAAAAGATGCATGTAGAAGCTCAGAGGAAGAAAGAAATCAACACTTGGGAGATGACCAGATTACTACCTGGAAAAATATGTGGAAAGGATGGGACCAAGGAAGTCTTCTGCTTCCTCATCTGGCTCTCAGTGGAAACAGTTTCTGCAATTATGGCTGAGACAATTGTCCACTGGTGCAGTCACATTTGCATTTACTTTAAACACATTTGCTTGCTTGTTATGTGGATTTGTATGATGCCCAATGAGCCTAGATTCTAGGTGGTTTACAATGAACAGAATAAAATGCAAATCAAAGCACATGCAATAGCAACATCATCTCAACCCAGACAACAACCAGCACTTCTTTCCAATCAAGTGGCACTTTTAAAAACACTTTTAAGACTTTATTGTATGGTATGGTTTTCAGATTGGGAGAATCCATGACAGACTTTTTGTTATAATTGGAAGCAGCTAACTAAGGATTAGTTAGTCTGCCCTAATAGAAACTGTACTTTTTCTGTTGTGTTGTTTTGTTTTAATGTTGCACTTTTCACATATTTGGTTCAGGTTGCTTAGATTTTGTACTTCAATATGAATACTACACTGAAAAATAAAAATGTTCATGTAGTCTGACAAGATAATGACATCTAGTAACTCTGGCTTTCTCTGGCTTTCTCACACACTTATATTCCTCATAATGGACGAGAACAGAAAATCCTATATTACTTTAATCAGATTAAACAAGGTCACAGAAGTTGTTTGCTCAATAAGTAAAACAAAGGAATGTGGGTTTCTTTCCCCATTTCATATTCAATTGAAAAAATATGGACTTACTTACCTATCATCCCTAATAAAAGAAAAAGAAAACCCACACATCTACAATTTGATACTTAATAAGGATACTTTCTACCATTTCACTGGGAACATAAGATATATTCACTTGTATTGTATTATATGAATACACACACATACACACACACACATACAGAGGCCTTTTAAAGAAGACACATAATAAGAAATATTTTTCTGCTGAAGAGCTGGATTTCTTTGCAGCAAAGTTCAAGACTGGCCATCCTCCTGAAGGAAATGAATAGCATTATATGTGGACTTTATTCTTAAATCAGACTTTAGTTACATATTTTGTATAATGCAGATTTTCCATTATTGTATTTTTTATGCATCTCCTTGTCTCAAAAAAGATATGAGGTGATGACTTGCGCACTGCACGGCGTTGCTTCAGGTGTATGCATATTGGTTGAAAACAAGAAACGTGTATGAAAAATTCAAGACATGGATTACTGTTTTAATTGTAAATGGAATTGACAATTGTACAATATATTGTTTTGAATAGTTGATTTTATTGTGATCTGATCTTGAATAGTTTGGAACCCATCCTTTCTCTCCACTGCTCCAAAAGCAGAAATATTGTTTGCATTCAGTTGAAATAATATTATTGCTGAAATGAATAATGGAAAAGAGATAAAGACACAGGGACCTGCTGTTTTATGTTTGATGTCATCCTCATCAATAAATCAGGAGGGTCCCTTTGCAAGGGCAAATGTTTCATATCATTTAGCCAGATCGTTCATCAGAATGAATCTGCGTAGCTTGCTGTTTACTTAAATGGAATTACATTTACTATAGAAAATACTTCAGCATTTTAGCCCAATGGGGGAAAAACAACATAATGGAGTTCATCTCAGACAGCCATTCATTAACTGAACTCAGGGAAGCAGACAAAATTTATTTGGGCAACAGCATGATTAAGGACGTGTAATGTTGAGGAAGTATATAATATAACACCCAAAGCAAAAAACAGCTAGCCCATTTGTTGGATTACTATTGAGAGTTTGGAATATACACAATGCCTCCATAAAGACTGTGTATTGTGTATTTTGGTTCATTCTCCCATGGTCTTAATTATACTTATGTTGAATTGTTTTTAATGGTTATTTTAGATATGTTTTTAATTATTTTTTTTTATTGTACTCCACTCAGAGTCACGTGTGTGAGATGGGCGGCTATATAAATTTGATAAATTAAACAAATAAATCAATAAAACCATTGTCTTCTTTGTTCTAAGGGTTTCACCATTTTCTTAGATAGAAGGCATTGATTACACCTGCTTTTCAACCCTGACATCCAGTTGTCTGGCCTTAAGTAACAAAGAGCTCATATTGCCAGGGTCCATAAACTGTGCCTCAAGGGATCTGTGTGTACCCCACAAAATCATTGTGTTTAGCCTCATTACCTCATCAAAATTTGAAATCAAATTTTTGCAATGTTTAAAATGACATAAAAAGGACAGTTATTAAATATAAGGGGAGTAATCCTATCATTCTGGTTCATTACTGTAACGCTAATTAAATTTCAGTAGGTAGCAGCAGGTGGATAACCTTGCCTCAGCTTGGACATCATACTTGGAGGGGAGACTTCCATTGAATACTATGTTTTCGGTTACCCCAAGAAGTTGAACAAAACAGAACTTTTTTTTAAGGCATTGCAAACCATTTCCGTATTGTTGCCAAGACTACTACATGAACGTTTACATGAAGTTACCAGGAGCTGAGTTTGACGTAAAAGGAGACTTTACCTTTAATGTTAATTAAATGTAAATTAAATAAATTTTTAAAATGAGGTTCCAGATGCCTAGAATATTCCTCCCAGCAGCCTTGCAGATGGTCCTGTGGCTTGTCCCTACCCAGCAAGGAAAGACTCACTTTAAAAAGGGCCTCTGAACAGCTACCTGTAAATGATAATAATGCAAAAATAATTGTGTTTTGCTGCACCTATTGCCATGATATGCTCTTATTCATGCTATGTTGAATTCACTCTTCTTTTTCCTCCAATGGCACGCTAGGCATCTGTTCTGGCATTTCAATCCCAAAGGTTCTTCAGAGAAATAAGGGGCATCTCAGAAACAACAAAAAGTGAGAGACTGAATTGAAGTGGTTTGATCCAAGACACTTCTCACATGCCCATTCCAGGCAGCAACCAAGCGTTAGTCAAAATGTCCAGGAAAAAAAAATCTTCCTCTGGAACACCACAGGGTTCATTAGTCACCTGATTGATCTAATAGGTCCTACCTCTCTGTGGGGGGATACAGCACCAATGAGTCAAAAAAATATCAGAGAGTAATCTGACCATGGCAAAGGATTGATGGTGAGATCTTACACTCCAGCTGATGTTGCAGGCTGCCCCAAGACAAAAAACAGATCTAAGGTATAACCCCTAGTATGTGTTGGGCTCTTGATGATTGGTTCACATCCATGGCTGCTGTTGGCCAGGTCAGGAGACAGACTCTACAAGAAGACTAGAACTACAATTATTGAGATAGGCTTAAGAGAATCTTGCAAGCCTGATTATGTTTTCCCTTCCCTCCTTCTTATACTCTAGAGTGTCAGGGAAGAACCAGTCAGAATCTCTCTAATGCTTTTCCTGTTCCCTGAACTCAAAGCGTGTTTTTGCACATGTTGTTGCTATAGTCTCTAAATCATTGGTTCCCAACGGGGGCGGTACCGCCCCCCGGGGGGCGGTGGGAGGATGCTGAGGGGTGGTGAACTTGTTTTGGGTGGTAGGGGGGCGGTGGGCATGTTTTGGGTGGTAGAGGGGCAATGAGCATGTTTTAGCATTCGAACTTAATTTTAAAACTCCCCCCAAAATTTATTAAATTGATTATCCGGTTTACACCATTTGTACCAGCAATAAAACAAACTTACGCGATGGCTGCCCTCACGCACTTCTAAGAATGGTGAGACGAATTTGTATTCTAGGTAGGCTGACCTTGAAGAACTTGACACTACGATTCTTCTCCGATCCCAACCAGCACAGCGCGTGCGTCAGCTGTCTTCCCGCACGATTAATTGCAGTGCGTGCGTTGAGTGTCCTTTCAATATGAATGTTTGATTTGACCCGTGTTTCCTGAGTTGCTTTTCGTTCGCTTCATTTCTGTTTTTTCCCCTCAGTTTCGATTTACTTTCATTGTTTATTTGGCCAGTCGGCTAGGTAAGTGCGCTTATTAGTTCTTTATCGTGGTCGTGAATTATTAATTTTGAGAAATAGTTATCTTTCCCTCATCATATTTTGCAGCCGCCAACAATGTCGGTTAATAAAAAGAAGTGTTGTCAATACAGTTCCACGTACTTGAAGTTCAGATTTGTTCCTTCGCCGTCGAACTCGCAACTACCCATGTGTTGTTTACTTTGTAACAAAGTGTTATCTAATGAGGCAATGAAACCGTCTCATTTGCAGGAGCATCTGCAAAAAATTCATCCTGACAAACAAAATAAAGATTTGTTGTTTTTCATGAACATCAGGGACAAGTTTCTGAAAGCACCGTCTGTCTCAGGCTTACTAGCAACCTCATCAAAAAAATGCGACGATGGTTTGATAGCCTCTTATAAAATAACAAAATTAATTGCTAAATCGGGGAAAGCTCATACCATTGGCGAAGAGTTGATACTGCTGGCTGTCAAGGAAGTTTTAGAAACGGTTTTACACCATCCAGCCGCATCCAATGTTATAAAAAATGTCCCATTAAGCAATGATACAGTGCGACGACGAATTGATGAGATGGCTGAAGATGTTGAAGCTTCCTTATGCAAACTTTTGATACCCACCAAATTTTCTCTTCATGTTGATGAATCAAACTTGCCAAGTACTAATGAGGCTTTACTGTTAGCGTACGTCTGGTTTGTGAAGGAAGGAAAAATTATTCAAGAGATGCTTTTTGCAAGAAGCTTGATTGCAGGTACTAAAGGTGAATCTATTTTTAATACTGTCAAAGATTATTTTAAAGAGAAAAATATTCCTCTTGCGAACATTATGTCTGTTGCCACCGATGGAGCTCCAGCAATGGTGGGTTGTCATCGTGGGTTCATCACCCTTTTGAAGAAAGAGGTACCAGGTATTTTAGCTGTTCACTGCATGATTCATAGACAGCATTTAGTTGCAAAAAACCTCAGCGACCGTTTGCATCAGTCATTACAATATGTCATCTCTCCTGTGAACAAAATTCGCAGTAATGCTCTCAACGATCGATTAGTCGGGCAGCTGTGTAAGGACAACAATGAAGAATTCAATCGCTTGCTTCTACACACCGAGGTTCGCTGGCTTTCCAAAGGTGCCTGCCTCAATAGGTTCTGGAATCTTTTCGACTCTGTACTTGAGTTCCTTGAAGAGAAAGATGTAGCTCTGAGAGACAGATTGCTACAATTTAAGATTGATGTTGCTTACATGGCCGATTTATTCGCAAAATTCAATGGAATTAATTTGCAGCTTCAAGGCGAAGAGCTCAATTTGATCACAACAAAATCTGTTATTTCTGCCTTCCTAAAAAAACTCACTTTGTGGAAGCAGAATTTTGGTCGCAACGAGTTCAGCCAGTTTCCAATCTTGTCGGATCTGCATAAGAGCAGTGAAATCCCCTTCGAAGAAACACAAGTTTACTGTCAACACCTTGAGTCTTTGCACAAGGACTTTTCTGAGTGTTCTGAGGATATTTTGTCCCTGGAAGTCCCTCAATGGGTCATGAACCCTTTTATGAATATTGACACAGCAGAGGTTCAGATTCAGGAGGAATTGGCCGAACTTTCAACTAATGAAACTTTGAAAGCCAGCTTCCAGAATGGTGATCGTCTCACAGAATTTTGGCTTCAAAGTAACATCAATCGCCTCTACCCAGGACTGTGGACTATCATCAAAAAAATTTTAATTGCCTTCCCTTCCTCCTACCTTGTCGAGCGAGGATTCAGTGCTGTGACTGATCTAATTACAAAAAAGAGAAGTCGACTCCAAATCGTGGAAAGAGGGGACTTGCGCCTTCATCTCTCTAACAATATTGAACCGAACATTCAGAAAATGGCTCTGAACCATCAAGCATAACCATCCCACTGACATAATCAAGCATGTTTCATTGATATTACTCTTTTAGCATATTTTTTGCTGTTTTTTTAATTATCTAATTAAGAATAAAGAATTTTTAAACATTAAAAAAGCATTTGCAAAAGAATAAAATAAATAAAATTAAAAATTAAAAAAATTAAAAAAAGAGCATCAAAAAAATAAACGTATTTACAGCATTTTGAAATAAACGTATTTACATAAAAGAGCATTTAAGCATTTTTTTTCCCATTAGTCATTTTAATTTTAATAAAAGGAATGCAATTACCTTCCAGGGCAAAAGTATCAAGTTAAATCGAACAAATTTGGTGTGTAAGTCTACTGAAAAAAATTACTTAAAATTTTTGCCTTTTATAATTCAGTAACTCCCCCCCCGCCCATACCCTAAATTACAGGATTTTCACAAAGGGTGGTGTTGAAAAATTTTCTGCTTCTTAGGGGGGCGGCAGCTTCAAAAAGGTTGAGAATCACTGCTCTAAATAGTTCTCCAAGGTCATCTCCATGGCCCCCTACAGTTGCCATGGTAGCCATGAACTCCTGAGCTGTCTATGCCACCTGGGGGTATGTTAAAGTCCCCAAGAACTATAATTCTTGGAGATTCCACTGCCATTCTAGTGATAGAATCTAGTAGTTCAGGCAAGGATATTGCTGTGCAGCAAGGGGGACTTACAGTAGCAATAAACCAAGCTGCTTTCTAGAGCCAACTTTGGCCAAAACATCTCATGTCCAGTTATCTGTGGAACAGAACCTGTGAAAGCCACAAAGTTCTCCCAGATGACAACTGTTACTCCATACCCCTGCCTTGGGCTTGTGACAAATTTGAAATCTACATGGAGCTATCTCTGGAAGGGGAACTGACCTTTCCAGGCCCACCCATTTCCCCATTATATATATAAGTCATGGATGAAGGTGATTTTATTTCATATTGACATTCGATAATGGCATCTGGAGCCAAGGGACACCAAGGATCCAATGACCTAGCCTTGGGGATAAATCTTGAATCTGGAGGTTGGGACAGGGCTCAACCACAAAAAATGCATTAGAAGCATTGAATAGGGAGCTTGTTAACTTCAAACAGACATAAACACCTTATGAATATGAAAATTAATGTTTTTTACAGGTAAGAAAACCAACCTGCTAGACAAAGAAATACATATTAGCTGGACTTGTTTCTATCCCTAATTGTCCAGAAAAATCAGCTTCTTAATGTTGACATAGTATGGAGTGAAACACTCATCTCTATAAATCAAATGAGTCTTAAAAAATGAAAGGAAATCCTAATGAAACCAAATTTAAGTGGGTCTATTCATTATTAAGTTTATATTTTCAGACCAAAAGAGTAAAAACCATTAGATTAAGTAGTAATTACAGACAATCAAATAGATGTAAATGTGAAATATCCAATCTATATTTTAAGCAGTAAATATAGAGAGAGCAAAATTATTTTATCAATATCTATTCAGACCTTATGAAAACTTTTTTTGACAAGTTAATCACTTTATATAGATGTTCCTGTAACAAAATGGAAACAGATGCATATCTGAAGAAATGTCTGAAAAATGTGTTAATCATTTATTTAAAAAATGATTAACACATTTTGCAGACATTCAAAATTTTATTAATTTTTATTGAAAAATTATTCTTCAGCTAAAAATGCTCTGATGGTGGGTAATAAAGGTGGCATGATAGTTCTTCTCTTCAATCTTCCACTTTAAAAGCTGTACAAAAATAATGAATAAATAAACAAGCAAACAAACAAACAAACAAATATTTCTTGGAGTACCTTTTCAACATTTTGATCATACTAATATTTTGGGCTCCAAAATCCACACAGTACTTTTAACATAAATTCACTTTTACATGTATCATTTTGCCATTCAATCTTGTTTTATAATCCGTTTGGACAATTTTGCTATAGCAGCTTATTAGATAGTCAACAATATCATCTTTCTCTTTGCATAATCTACATTTGCTGTTTTTGCCAGTTTTTTCCCCCTCATTTTTGCTTTCATGACATTTGTTGGTGATCCTTGTTCTTGAGCTGCAAATATTAATTCTTCCATTTCCTTCTTGATAGTTCAAATCTGAAGCCATTGCTACATTTTGTAAGTCTTCATTTTACTTTCCATTTTTGTTTTAAATATTGACCAAACAGAAATTCATCTTTCCAATTTTTCATTTGTTGCTGTAACTGTTCAGTTTTGTATGCCATCTTTGATTCTGTCATGTTCAAAATGTTTTCTTGAAAACATTTATTAACATCCTCACATTGCTTGCTTTTATATAATCATTTAGACCTCTGATTTCACCCTTCATTGTCTGCTTCACTGCGACAGACCACAGTTACCAATTTTCCTCAGTAGATACAAAAATCTGTGTCATTTTTGGTACTGTCATGTATTTTGGGGATGTATACTCTAAAATGTCTAGTTCAGCTTGTGTCCAGTCAACAGTACCTGGTATGTAACATATTACAGGAACAGCCCAAGTATTAATGGCTTTGGCTGTACTACTGATATTTAATTTTAGTACTTTTCTAATATGCTTTACATATTTGGATTACACACACACACACCCAACTTGGCCATTCAAAATATTGTTTGTTTCTAAAATATCCAAATACTTACAACTTTCTTTCATTATTGATGTTTTGATTTTAGTGCCATTCTTTAGTAGATATGAGGTTCACATAACTTGACATTTTCCACTTTTGACATATCTGCCCATAGAATTTTTTTCCAGAAGTTGTGAGGCTCATTCAAGGTTTTTTTTTTTTTTTTCCTTTTGCAAACCTGACACACAATTGTTCCTAGTCACTCCTTTAACTGAATGGATTGAACTAAAGCAGGGAGGGTCATTGGATGTTGGATTACTTTGTTATGAAATAAATGAAACCAGCATCAAACTTTGATACTATTTGTTCACTCAGATTCCCTTCATATGCTAGTATGACCCACGTGAAGCTCTGATAATGTTCAGTAGCAATATGGAAAAACTGAAAAAATCCAGACAAAAGCAAATACTTTTTGACATAAATATAAACTCAGAAATAAGCTCCACTGAATGAAATGGAACTTATTCTCAGAAGAATACAGTATATGCAAGACTGAACCTTCAGGTATTCATACTGGCAGACTGGAATGAAATAAACTACCTGCAAATATTCCTTTTACCATGAAGGGCTTCTTCCTGAGAGTTGCAAAGAGCACAGTGTAGCTTTTGACTTTAGTCTTCAGTTCACATATTTTATTTGCATTTCTATTTGGTTGGTTTTTTGCTAAAATTCATAAGCCAAAATACTTGTTTCTAAGTTCTGCAGTTTCTATTGTAGAGAAATAACAGTTTCTAGAACAGACTTTGAAGCAACTCGTTTAGTATCAAGTATGAAACACCTCAGTACTTCATTACATTAAAATCTGAGCCATATGATCAGTATCCTCAAAATCCAAATTTAAAATGAACAAAAGTCCATTTCCCACCCTCACCCCCTGCTTCCCAAAATAAGTATTTTTATCAGGCTAGAGATATATGGAGTCCTCGGGAGCCTCTCTGCTTGGTTGCTTTCTTGCAGACAGTCATTACCTGGCTAGGTAACATCTTCAGTGCTAGAAGGGTTGCTCTCTGTTTATATATGGTAACTTGCCCTGTCAGTGTTGGTGGGGAAGGTTTTTTCCCCTTGGTGGTTCCTAGATTAGGCTGTTTACTGCTTGATTGTTTGTCTGCTGTTAATCCTGGTGTATCACTGCTTATCGGGGGGTTGAAGGAAGTGTTCTGGTATAGTGATATATGCACACTTGAGCAACGACAGATTCAACTTCATGGGTTCCATCTTCCTTATAATCTATTCTACAATAATGTTAGCAAAAACCCAGATCTAACAGTAAAAAGAAACAGAATAGCATGTAATGCACTTCCTTTTACATTTGGAGAACTAAGGGATATTTACTTTGCATTTTTATTGTTTCAAGGAATGTCACTTGGCTTACAGCAGATGTTAGCCTTTTATGTTTCATAACTCATTCAATTTTATTAGCAGGCTGACCTATAGAGAAAACTAAAGAGATTGGTAAATTTTGAAATAGAAAAGACATATAGGTGAAACACGATTAACCCTCTAAATATATCCACACAAACAATTTACAGTTTTCTGCTTGACAGGCATTAAACGTTAAAGAAACTGAAAGCATAAAAGTCTAATGAAGTGTACCAAACCTGATATATTCAGAAAGGTAACACTGTCATTGAGTTTGCATGCCCTGTGTGTAAAATTCCTTGGGAAATTAAATGTGGAGGTTTTAATTTATTTTAAAGAACATTTGCAGTTAACTCATACAACTATATATATAGTTATAACTATATAACATTAATTTCTGAATACATATATATTCAGAAATTAATGTTGCTAAGTTCATTGGGCCATGCAAATAGGTACAGGACTGCCATGTAAACAAATCAAGTCTTTATTTCAGTTATCTCAGATTGATGGTAAGTAGGTGTAGGTATAGGCCTGGTATGCCTGCATGCATATTTTGGTAAGGTATTATCAATAAAAATTAAGACTTAGATCACTGGTGAGCAACCTAGATTGCTCCAACTCTAATCCTAAATATCTATACTACTCTTAAGGTGGTTACATTGACCACCAGGAGGCAGGCACTATATGTCTAGTGTCATTTCATTTAGGACTTCTCAGATGTAGATAGCCAGATCTTATTCTATTGTGGTGGATTGCAGGAGAAAGCAAGGTTCTCAGGAAGGAGGGGGCACATTCCAGGAAGGGCAGAGAGACATGAGACAACACAGTCCAGAGCAGGAGCATGGGAAGTGTAAGAAGTTTAGAATAGTCACTCCCTAGAATCTCGTAGGGTGTTTCCATTAGTTGCAATAGTACAGATTTAGTGAGGGTGAAAAGTATACCTTGCTTCAGTGATTAGACTTTCAGAAATTGTATGCTTTATCTACTGATACTGTCAAACATTGGCTTGCCCACTGAGTTGCTCCTATTAGTAGACAACTTAGGTTGGCTACTTGACGAGGGGACAAAAGTGGTGGCAGATGCAATTCAGATGTGGCATACCTATCACATTGTTGAAGGTGTGGGCAAGAAAAAGGGCAATGCAGAGCTTGAGGAGCCTGCACCTGCAATCACCTGCGGTGCCCAAAGCAGTCTTGCCTTTGCTCTGTGCATGCTCCTATCATAAGTACAGTATAATAAGAAAAGGGGAATGGGAGCATCTTATACACATTTTTGACAGCCATTCCCACATTTTTAGCAAGCTGCAAAGCAACCAAATAGAAAACTGGATCAATTGGATCTACATTTCAAAATTAAGGTTCACTGTTGTGATGAAAATTTTGATCTATGTCAGATTTACTGCTGAGTTCTATGTAGGAAGACAAGACTTTAGAAACATTATTTACAATAAGTGTATGTGGCCAGTTAATATCTCTATTTCTTCCCCACAGTTCTCCCCATGTAAGCATTATCCCACTTGGAGCAGTTTGTTTTCTTGATGCAGTCCACAAGGTAATACGCATGCATTTATTTACCAGATGCTGAAGCATCAGTGGGAAAATGTTGAAGTCTCTGTGCATCTGTTTCCAGGCAGTGGTGTCTGCATTAACATCTTTGCCAGAAGGACTCTCAACAAAATGGATCCAATAAAGGATCTGAATTTAACATGAGCCTTTAGTACAATATTGAACACATAATTTTTTGAAATCGCTGCATTGAGCTCCAAACAACATGTGCAATGCAAAGTGCCCACAAAGTGCCTTAGAGATAAAAGCAGTCAGGTGCTGAGCTGACTCTTTTGAACAGAAGGTACTTTTAGATATTCCTCTTCACAAGTGATACACTGGGAATCTGAACAACACAATTCTAGAGGATGAAGGATGCTCTGCATTTAAAGTAAACCTGTTCCAGGAAAGAAAATGATAGGAAATGGTGAGGAGAAATGAAAGATTATGCACAGTTGTATTTGGGAGAAGAAAAGTGCACTGTACTGGGATAGAACCTTGCCATAATGTGAATCCTGAACTAGTGGTGATACTAGGAGAGCCATTCACTTCTGATTCAAAAATCTGCTTCAGAAAAAAGGCTTTCTTCAAGAACAAGAATAGGAAAAGGAAAGCTTTCTTTAATAACTGGAATTTCGAAAATCCTTGTCTGGATGTATAGCCCAATCTTTTTGCCAAAGATTGAGGCTCATCCCTCACATTGTCTGCTAACCCAAGCATAATGAGTCTCTTCTTCCAGACAGATAGTTTTGCCATAATAATATTTCATTCAATTTGGACCTTAGCTATAGCAATTAATGGATGAATAACCTTTGGGATCACACATAAAATACTCATTAGGACTTTTTTTCCCTACATTGTTTGATTCTCAAACATCTAGTCTCTGACCTGACTGTGAAGGATCTGTGTTTGTGGGTAGGGGACAAGGGAGGATATAAAGGGAGGTGAGAGGACTAAGCAAGCTTCTTAGCTGAGAGACTGGAATCTTAAGAGATTTAATATACATTGATTAAAAGGAATAAAAGAAAAGAAAAGGACAAGAAAAGACTGTTTCCTGAGATCTGGCACCCTGGAGATTTCAGTTTATCTGACAATCTTCTGGCAAACAATATTGTGAGTGAACATCTTCCTTCTATGATACTTCTCCTTAAGTTTCCTTTACCAGAGCCATTATTAAGTCAAACCTCACTGACTAGCATAACTTTACAAGTAAAAGTTATAGGAATGCAACATGATTTTCATATAGAAATTAAGAAAATACCGTCTATTAAAAGTGACTTAATGTTAGCATTGTAGCTTAGGTTAAGGTGCCATTAAAAATTAGTAGGTTTTTAATTATCAGTTTTATTTCATTAAACTATTTGCTAACATTTACACTCAGAGGTAATCTAATTAAAGCACTCTGATTACCCACTTTCTTCTATAGAATGTATGCTAAATAACCAATCCAATTAATGATTGTGTTCATACATTTTCACTTGCTTCCAGTTTCTAGTTTCATCAAAATCAGCTATAGTTAGCTGGACACACACTCATCAGCTGCTATCTCTTTTGTATTGAAGAATATAAGCATACCTTAGCTGACATGTCTAAAATGCTTAACCCACTTTGGAGAAATTCCCTTGTTTTTCTAATATTTGATTTTCTATTAATAACTTGTCTGTTCAAGTTGTTTAACTCATCTTTCTTCCTTTAAGCCCATGACAGCAGGATACTTAGTCATTCTTTGACAAAAGAAATCTACTATTTCTACTACTATTGGCAATGATGGATTAGAACTCCTAGTAATAAAATATAGAGTTGGATATTCTAACATAAAATAATCAAGGATTTTTTTTTCCTCATGAGATTAGCTAGCACTGGAAACTTATGATCCTTATTGATCCACATTATCTCTCCACCAGGGATGGCTCAGTTGTGATTTCCATTCTACTGGACAAGTCATCTGTCATTGCAAAGGGATAGAAGGCAGTAACTATTGGCTCTTACATGATACATATGGTTGGCAAACTAGAATACCGATTAAATATTAACCACATCAGACACATTATTTCCATTTTGCTTTGTCTTTAATTAGAATGGGTGATAGAGGGAAAAAAGAAATAAATGAATGAGCAAGTGAATTAATGAATGAGGCTTCATGATTGTTTCTGAAGTAATATTTTGACCAATATGTAACTGTCACCAATGTAAAAAAGTCCCCTGTGATGTTCAAGCTGCACTCTCCAAACACTGACAGGTGTCGTGTACTTTGCAAAGTTTTCAATCTGACAAAGATTGAAAGGCTAAATGAAATAACTGCCAATCTTGCTTAAATATTAAGAAGTATGATTTTCACAAAGTCTGTTGCCAACATCAACATCTGGTGTTGACTTTGTTTTGGTATATCCTTTGCTGACAGGTTACCCATTTTATTACCCCTCATTCTTATTGTATTAAACACAAAAAAGTTTTGATGAAAAAATATTCTAAGCAGATGTACTGTAATTTGATCAGTGCTTTTATCTGCATCAAATTTATTTATGATTCTTTTTAGCAGTCTACCCACCATGTGATGTATGCAATGAAAAATTGCAGCAAATTGGACAAGTTGGAGATACAATCTTTTTTTAACTGAGGACCACAGCTGGGCTTTGAGTAGCAATCTACCAATTTCCTAATATCTGCCCTCTGATTCAGTTGCTTCACTGTCAAATGGTAGAATTGGTCCTGAAGAGAGATACAGTACATCTTCTATCCATAGCTGTACTAGTAACTTCAGACACTATCAGACACCTCATTATGTTGATCTAACATTGGTGTTCAACTACTATCTTCCCATATCATCATCCTTGCACGGCTGTGGCAATTTTCTTCCAGCTCAGCTGCAGCACATTCAAATTGTAGAAGTTGTACTTGCAGTTTGGACCTATGCAGAAGCTATCTTACTATTTCCAGGAATTCTTGCCCTGTCTTACACCATCTGAACTCTGAGGTTTCTAGTAGAATTGCCAAACCACTTTATCAGCTAATTTGATCTTAATCCTTGGGGGTTTCTAGTCAGTATCTTGACTAGAAGATGATACTTTAACGCTGTAAAAAAGTATCAAGTTTAGAGTTCCTTGTTTATATAAGAAGCATGCAGTGAACTTGTGCCACACCCTGCCCCACAATATTAGGCTTCAGAGAACCATAATCTCCCATTTCCCCCTCCCAATCTCTACAAAGCGACCCATCACCATGGTTGGAGCAGTTAAAAAGTGTCTGACTGCAAAATTATAGTGTTTTGTCAACATCATTGCTTTCATTGAGAATATAAATGTAGGAAGAATCATGTATCTGAAAGCATTTGAGGAGTAGAATAGCAAGTTATTGTTCAAACTTTCTGCGTGGAACATACAAAGGAGTTTTTGTTTCTCTAGGAGATACCATAGCTCACAGGGTGGGGCATTTATGGAATTACAGTCTTTGATCTCACCCATTTGGTAGGCTGGAAGAATGCTGAAGGCTTTTTGGTGTTCCTGTCTTTTCTTAATATTCTGAGATTCACAGAAAATTGAAGATAATTACGTGGACATTTTCAGAATGCTTTGGGAAACCTGGGGCGTGAAAAAAGCATAGCAAAGGAATGGCTTAAAAATCAAGACTGTTTATATTTGCATAGCACAGTTCTGGATTCTGGTTTCGGTTCATACCAAGGTATGGTAGAAAGATAGGAATTGGTTTTTACACAGAGAGATGTGGTTTTACTTACTTTGAAAGAAGAACAGAGGATAGGACATTTAACAATGTCTTTACCTCAAAATAATAGTGGATTATATAAAATAGTAGTTTTTGTCTGTATGTTCTTTGTACTATCCTAATCATATACTTCCGCCCTATAAATCAGCTATGCAGTGGTGGTTTGTTTTTGGTTTTTTGTTCCTCCCCCCCCCCCCAGAATTTTGAGACATATTTTGATTGTCATTATAAATTGGCTTATCTTGCTCCACACTTCTGTCCCATCCAGTGAAATAAAAATACATTCTGGAGATATATAGCAAGGCATTTCCGGATTTCTCCAATGACAGTAAATGTGCTTAGCCATTGATTATCTAAATGAATGTTTGCATCAGCTTAACCATAACTGTTTTTTTTTTTCCACTGCAAGCTTAAAAATAAATAACCAGTATTATAACTGACGCTTGAAAAGGTAATGAAGTGAAATAAAACTTATATTTAGGCTTCATTAGCTCTTGGTTATGTCTTTTATTAATTCATAATTAAAAATCTGATCTGAAAAGACAAGGGAAAGTCTGTGAATCATGTTCAGTGGGTGTGAATATAGAATTTACTATAGAGATTCAGACTAGTATTTAATTATTATGTCAAAGAGGGGTGAAATAAGTGTCAAATTGTTCTTTATTGAAACCTCTAAGGGTCTGAGAAAGCATATACTTTTGCAAAATGTATGCAGTAAATTTAGCTATCTGGGTAGGACAATATGATCAGTTATAGTTTCATTTAAAAAACAATAAACCAAGTTGTCCTTGACTATTCAATTTTCCATACTTTACACCACTCTCCATCCTTCTCCAAACAACACTTAAAATGCCATCCATTTTTGTATAATAAGGATTAGAACACTTTTATCTAATGCTTAATGAAAAATGCAAGGCCAATGTCTATATTCTGAACATTTTTGACATTTGCTTTACTATAAGGCCACTCTGCATTAGAGTTCACTAGGACCTACACTTCCTATCTATAGTACCTGTTTCTAGTACTGTAGCTTACTACAGAATATAGTAACATGTAGTAATATTTCTACTCTAGCCTTATAATTATTATTTATGTGGTGCTTATTAGGAATGAACAGATTAGACCAGTTTATTTAGTTATAGATTTAATTTAAATCTCAGAATCATTTCAGATTGGAATTCCTATTTGGATCAGGTTTATTTCATCCAACTGATATGGACGAAGTAAATCAGAAACTTCATTTAAGTCAGGTAAAAGGACATTTTTTTGTGCAACCTCCCCCCCCATCAGATTGTTAAATCATTTCAGAGGGAATCAAGTTGATTCAATCATACAAAATTTGATACATCAATTAAAATGTTGACTCAACTTTAAGAGCTGAACAAATCAGCTCTGAATCAAATTTATGAATGGAATTTTTGTATAGACCTAGTGATTCTATCTGAACACTGAAAAAAATAACAGTATGGTAGGCAGGTTCAGGTTATAATCAGAAAATAATTGGCAGAATCTTATAACTGGATGTGCGATCAAGTGCATTCATACTTGAGATGTGGTTTGGCACCTCTGGCCTCTATCAAGCGGGCCTCCCTAAATTCTTTCCACTTAGTCTGTACTGAATTTCCCTGATTCCTATGGAGAGCCTATTTGGTAAATGTTTTCACCATCCACTTTTCCCCAAACAAATTCTCTCTAGCAAATTACTCTGGAGTAGGTAAATGGCCTTCCCTGCTTTCCTTTCTTTCTGTAGCTTAAGTAATTTGGGGAGGGGACATATATGCCCAATTCGAAATCCTTTCAGAATGAGAATTCTGCAAGTCAAGTCTTTATTATATACACCAAACTTTTTAAATTATTTTATTTTTTTATTATTGAGAAGGAAAAAAAAACACATAGAAAGTGCTTTAACAAAAAAGTGAAAGAAGTACAATAAAGAAAAAAATGTTAATATGTCATTATAACAGTAAACAATTGCAATTCTATATATACTTATCTAATGCAAATATTATTCAAATACATATTTATTTCTAATACATTTATGTGACTATCATTTTTTTTAACCTACTGTATTTTGTATAAATGATTCCCATATATTTTTATACCTGTCCATACAAAGTCTACATCTATAGCCGATCCACTCGTAAGTAGCAAGTACAATCAGGTCTTCAATCCATTGAGTACATGGGGCCATACATTTATCTTTCCAGTGCTGCAACATTAGTCTTTTGGTCATAGTAAGGGCATGGAGAATCCATTTATGTTGTCCAGATGTCAAATTCCATGTACTAGGTATGTAGTTGAAAAGAATATTATCCTTTGAAAAATTTAGCTTTTGTCGCACAATCATATTTATAGAGTCCACTACTTTCTCCCAAAACTTGGTAAGTATAGGATATTGTAGAAACATATATTTTAAAGAAGCATTATCCTTATTACATTTCCAACAAAATGCTGTTTGTTATGTACATCAAGGTTAAGGAAGAGGATGAGAATTGGAAGAGAAAAGACGAAAGGGAAAAAGAAAAGGACATCAATGACTTCTAAAGGGATTATCTAGCCACTGTTGCTTCAGCAAGAAACAAGCACATTCCCACCCAGAGAACAAGAGCACAAAAAAACTATTTATTTATTTATTTATTTACTTATTTACTTATTTACTTATTTATTTATTTATTTGCTAGATGCTCTAATCAGTCTTGACTGTGGGTGGGGGGACATGTCACATGTTTAAAATGGGTGTGGCTTTAATCACATAGTCACAGCGACCATCTTTACATTTTTGCCCCCCCCCCCCAATCCTGCCGGCTATAATCTGTGGCAACCCAGAATGGCAGAGAAAACCCTTTCCAGTAGGACTAAAAACAGTACATCAAAATTGCAACAACAACAGCAAAACCCAAGATAAAACAGAAAAATATGATTGCAATAAAATTTGCATCAAAAGAATACACAAACATCAATACATAATAGGACAAAATGGAACAAAGAATAACAAAGAATAACAAAGGCATGGCACCTCAGATCATTTTTCATCAAATCAAATCAAAATTCTTATTTCTGTCTAGCTTCAACTAATTCCTGGATTACTATACACTCCTTGGGTCTCCGGCCATCCTCTTGATTGAGGTGTCACTAACCTGGCTTTAAACCAGCCTATTTCTTCCATGAGAAAATAGTCCCAGAAGAAAGACAAAGATTCCCCTTCCTTTTTTGAAAAACTCACTTGAGAGAGGACCTACCTGTTCCTGATAACTTCTTTAGGGTCTGATTTTTCCAGACTTTGATTGTCTCTTCCCACTATCTAGATTAACAGTTCAGATTTAGGTTTTTCTTTAACTCCTTTATGTCTGAACCTTTTTGGGTGAGACATCTCATTAACAGCACTTCTCAATATTTCAAATAACAAACAGAATTAATTTTGTTGCTTATAATATGAGCTGCAATCAATCTCCAAGAAACACGGCTATATAATGAATAGGTTTTTTTTTTCCCTGCATGGCAATGGATTTCTCAGATGTGATTAATAACTTGCAGATTGACCAGCCAATGTATAAAGATTTGTCTTTTTATAGGGCTGAAAAATGAATGCTCTGGATAAAAGAACCACAGCATGGGGATGAGCAACATTTATAGAATTAATAACAGAAATGAGATAAATGTTTAAAGTGTAAAAAATACTTCAGTCACAGCTTGCAGTAGTGTGACCCAGTACTAATCATATCACAATAAAAGTGCTATGGTGATCAGTCACAACACAGATATTCGATACAATGGATGCCAGAGGGGGAGGCTTGCATTTCTATGCAATAATATGAACTGATTCAATTTATGTTCTAGGGAAGCCAAATGTTATCTATACAACTAAAAGTATTTCAACAACTTTCCTCCCCCAAACATACATAACAGTAGAAAAAATGTACATTTTTTCTACAAAGAAACCCTCATTTGGGAAGGTTCTTATTCATCTGGTGAGATCTTACATTGCACTGCTCTGCATACAATAGACCAATGTTTATTATTATTAGGGGTGAATAAGGATGACTGCTGTGCATGATTAGTAAAGTAATTTCAGATTAATGAGGTCGTAAAAGGACAATTAAATAACACACTTCTTTTCATATCCAAATCATTTGGCTCATCTCTGCGCTAGAAAAAAAGACTACCCAAATTATGTGGAACCACTTAGTGCAAAGTTTTGCCAAGTGGCCAAACTTCCTACAAACACCCTTTGTAATAACTTACCTTAATTGACTTTAAAAAAAAAAAAAAAAAAAAGGTATATAAAACCTGATAGCCATTATGTGAATCGGTGAATCCCCTTATTGTGAAAACCATTTTGTGACATATAGCATCCACAATAAGCTCTCTAGAGTCCAGGTAGACCCACCATCTCCAAATGCTTGTGTATCCTTAATTTCAGCTATTACTTATTTAATGAAGAAATGCTGATCCATTTATGATCGTATGTGCAACTTAATTTGAGAGTTGCTTTGTATTTAATGACAGTTAGGAACTCAATACTGTTGCATTTCCAGAATCACATATAAAGCAGACCTTTTTCTCTTTGCTGACTGTTCATGAACAGATGCATGTACTTTCAGCGTGGATGCATAGTTTGTTCATGTGCACAATCATCTTTTGCTTAACTTTTTGACATTTCAGAGTTCTAAAAGGCTCTGATGCATACTTCTACATTGTGAAGTCATATATAAAATTAAGACAAAGAGTCCAAAGTGTTTCTGCCCATCAGAGCAACACATCAGCCAGCTCCTGTCTTGATGGGGCAAAGATTTTACTGATGCTCTAAAGTGACCCCAAATAATGTTCTATTCATCACCCCAACATTATTTTTATTAAAAAGAGACAAGTCATTAAATAAAACATGTATTTAGTTGTGCTCATTAATGCTAATCAGGAGTTCATTAAACCTTAAACACATCCATTAAAGTAGGCCAATAAAGAGCTTAGCAGTAAAAGAGCAGTAAAAGAGTTCCATACACAGGAAGATATGGAAACCCATGGTAGACATAACTGTGAAATATACACCTCCTGAGAACTTTCAACCTGGATATGCCAGTAGAAAAAAGAATACTATTAGTTTTTCATTATTCCGTTTATAAAAAATCTAGGGCTTTTTAAAACTGGATTTGAGGTTTGTGTCTATAAGATTTTCCCATTAGACATGTTTAATAGGTTTACAGCCATATCAGTCTCCATTTCACTCATTTCAATATCTAGAAATTATATAGAAAAGCATCCTGTTATATTCTAACAGTGTACTATAATAGCTGTGATGTTCGATTAAATTTAACTTCACATTAAAATTTGGATCTATTATTGTCTCTCAGGCTAGCCTACCTAAAAGCATTGTTGTGAGAATGAATACTGCATGTGCTGTCTAGAGTTCCTATGTAAAAGGCAGATCATAAAACTAGCTATTAATTAAAGATACAGTCCTTATCACATATATTAATTGTATGAGACGAATATCCAATTGCATGAATATGTATGAAGCACTTTTTTGTTGTTCATTAAAGCAGCCATGTCATTTGCAAGGCTCACAAATCTGCTTCAGAGGCTGTTTCCAGCTGTCTCTACAGGCATGTACATGCATGGCTAATGACAAGAGTGCTTTAATTATTCAAAATAGGTGTTTCATATTTATTTCTGCAAGAGCAAAGCACCTCTTTCAAAGATTTTGAACAGCTTTAATAAAGTTGTTTATGAAGAGCCAATTCAAATGAACCAGACCTTATTCAATGAGCCAATACTTGCCACTGGATGCCTTTTTGAAATTCAAGATACTATAAATGTGAATAGTGTATTTCATTGAAAGGTTCAGTTTAATGTTGAAGTAGTTTCTTAAATAAGCTTTCATCAAAATAGAATTAAAGCTTGGTTATTGTCCACCTTTCTTAATTCATAGTTGAGTTTTCAAAATCTCAGTTATGACAGACTTCTGGGGAAGAAATGGTGAACTGAAGATGGTTTGGGGAAAAACGGAACCAATGACTGAGGCGAAATGAAGAACTGGTGAGTAGAATGGTTCTTCAAAAACTCTCTGGACAAGGAGAGGAGATCACCCACAAGTGCTCAGTTGCTTTTTGTGAGGACACAGCAGGATAGTGGTCTCCAGCAGGTTTTGAGCTCTAAGAGATGAGGAAATAGCCATCTTGCTCAAAGTTGCTCAAATAAACCGTGGTCAGTGCCTTTGAAAGGACATTAAGTTCATATACTTCATTTTGTAATCACTTTCAGAAATTCCTTGTTAACTGCTATTAGGAACCTTTGGATTGACAAGTCTGAAAACAATAGATCCAGAAGTTAATTTTAAGAGTGTCTGCCTCTATAGACAGACTGTGTTTAAAAGATGTTATGGAAGAGGAACAAGACTGAGACTGATTTGAATTTGGATTTAAAAATGACAGGCTACAAGAATTATATGGGAAAAGATGCTACACTAGATATACAAAAGAAACCGGCTGATATCTTAATAATTGAAAGGGATATACAAAGAACAAACCAAGAGAGTGACCTGGGTAATTTTCCTATATTGGATTTACAAAAGAGGCTTGTTAAATGTTTGAAGGATTTTGTGAGAAGGGCAAAGAACAAATGAAAAGAAATCAAGTTTTAGGACATTATTTGAAGGGACTAAAGATCAAGATTGTTAGAAATAAAAGGAAGGAATATAAAGTTGGCTTCTTTGATCAAGGTTAAAATAGATATGCTGTTATCTCTGCTAACCCTTAATGGACCTTTGCTGACATCAGCAGTGAAATGATGGGGCTTTAAGGTTTTGTTTATAGATAAGAAATGGGATATGGGAAGAAGAGATCATTTGTTGTATTTTAGGAGAAGGTGATAAGCTATTAAAATTGCTTATACTTATTGTGATGAAGGGGGAAGTCATTTCTTTATATATATATTTTTTCCTTTACTATATTCTTATTTTTTTTCAATTTTTCTTTTTCTTTTTTATTTCCCACACTTTTTTTTCTTTTACTTTGTATTAGTCTTTATTGTTGTAATTTTTAATAAAATTTCTATATAAAAAAACCTCTGTTATGGCATCAAGACTGAAGAAGCTCACAGTAAAGCTATACAGGGAAATGATATGACTCTAACAACATTGTGAAGCATACTTAATATCCTGAGAACAGATGGCTGTAGTCAACAACATTTCTGTAGCATATATTTAAAAAAAAAAAAAAAAGTGTGGCAAAGAGGAAGGGGAACACCCCCTCCCCCCAAAAAAGACAGATGTGAAAACTTTAACTTATTTTATCATGTCTTCTTGGTAGTCACTAGGGAATCTGGTGAATTTCTGGCAGTGAAGTATATTGTGTATGAAGTTTGTTGAAAAATAATAGCACTTTCCTTGAAAGTTCTGCTCAATTCCTTGTTAAGATGGAATCTCACATAGAGCCGATAGGCCACAAAAGGGCATTTGTTCCCATTTAGCAATACTGCAGGATAAAAAGGAAACATTTCATAGCTGGATGGATAGGGACAATTTGGGTGCTATTAAAGAACCAGCTATTTATCCTTATGGTAAATCCTACCACAACACATTTCACAGAAAGAAATAAGAAAGAAGAATAACTTTTTATTTCCTCATAGAAAATAACCAATATGAAGAAGAGCCTATTTACTTCAATGTTTGTCTTTAATATAAATGAAAAACCACTCCAGCAAGATAGATGAAATAGCAAAAAAGCATTAATAAATTACTTTCTTGGCATATTAATGCAATGGAGCTATCAGTTACTTTCAGAAGGTAGTAGAACTCATTCTATGCCCTCTAAGGACTGGATGGAGGTAAACAAATGGAGTATTTACTTTCTCAACCTACTCTATTTAAGATTAAATTACAAGCACCCAAAATGGCTTTAAATCTCTTCTATTTATTATTTTGATGCTTGATGTCAGCATATATTCATTTCAGATGCCTCATAACCCCACATTTAATCTACCTTTTGTTTACTGAAGTATAATGTCTAATGTTACATCATTACACCTATTAATTTCAACTGGCTAATGAAAATGAACATGTAGGGTAAGGGGCTAATTTTAGATGACAGTTCTGATGGATGTGTACAACTTTTTACTGTTACTTAGACCAGAAAAACAATCTGAGAGTAGAGTTTAACGCAATAGCAGGGTTCTGATTTTTTTAAATGCTGTCACCAGCTATGGAGCAAGAACTGCTTGATATTCATACATATCAATTGACCATTCTTTCATTTACACTGTCTCTTTATGAAATTTCTCATTCCAGCTGAAATAAGATAATTTGGGAATGTTTTTTTTTAATGTATCACAGTCATTCTCTTTAAAAATCTGAACACAAATATATGAAGATTTATAACATCTGTACATCTGAATCTGCATCTGCAGTTCTATAAATAAATATATCTATATTTATATAGATATAAATAAAAGATATTTATTCCCTCAGCATTCTGCTCTCAGCTAACCTTTGTTGGCTTGGGGGTTTCAATAGAGCAAGGAAACAGGGATGCTGCAAAGATGTGTTACTATGCAATATCAAGGTCAAAAGAGGTCAATCCTGTTTCATTGACTGAGTACCTACAGTCTCAGTGGAACTGTGATATGAGTAGATATTTTTCTTGCAACTGTTTTTCTTCCTATTTTCTCCCCTTCAGTTAACCAATAGTTACCTTATGGTTGAAATAACCTTAAAATCAAAATGCTCTGGTTCAGCAGTTTATCTGTTACCTTTCACAATTTAACTGTACAAAGTCTAGAGAATATCCTGAGAATAATTCTCAGACTGAAACCACTGTCTACTCACATGTATTCTTGTGGGCCTGAATTATATGGTAGCTTGTCTTCTAAGGCAGCTCTTCAACAGAGCTTGATTGATTAGAAGAATATGGATCAATATAAATCTGGTCTGTTCTATTGTCCATGTTACTAAGAAATTATTCTGGATTTTAAAAAAAAACACAAAACAAAACTAGTGAAACATTTATATCCATTGGCCATTCAGAACATTCTCTGTGATACTGAGTTTCTATTGTACAATCCCCATCTGAATATATTTATTCCCTGGATTACTTATTTTTTTGTTTTGTTTTTAAGCAGATTTTCTTAATGCATCCTGAATGTAAAAGTACATTGCATATATCCCATAGCTTGTGGGATAAAGGCAACAGTATCTTGGCTTGCAAGTTAGTTCCAGGGCTAGAAATCCTGACTTTCAGAGAAAAAACATGAGCAGGCTTGGGATAAAACTGGGCTTTGGTGAGCTTATGGCATACAGAGCCAGAAGTAGACTAACAGATACTGTCCTTACCCCAAGCAGAGGATATTGCATGTAGCATGGGTAGAATAGGTTTGAAATCTCACTCTACACTTCCTCTATCATACTAAAAGGTGTTGTATGGAAGCCTTGATCAACAAAGGCTTGACTGAAGAAGTTAATATCAATATCTATGGCCTATCTGTGATGTCCACATCTTATGGATGGTTTGCAAGGTAAAATGTGGGCAGGAGATTTGTATATTTGAATAAACATGAAATGAGATAGAAGCTGAAAGGATGTATTGAGAATAATCTACTTCAATAACACTACAGTGGAAGAATCAAAGCAAAGAAAAAGAGTAACTTTAACAACAAACTTGGCAAGAACTATCCAAATGAAGGTTATAAAACAAGACAACAATAAAACAATTCCTTTCACACCTGGGAGCTTTGTATCCTTATCACAGGCAGCAGTGGCAGATGTTCCCCAAATTATTCCAGCTAATGCATGGCACCATTTCAAGGCTGGCCTAGGTTAAAGCTCATCTCTAGAAAGGATTTCTGAGCCTATATGGATTCTATTGCAATCACTCATACTTCTAATTAACCATACTTATTGTTTATGCATCTTGTTTAATTTGTATTAAACATTTAGGCAACATAGGACCAGCTCATCCATAGGTGGATGGCCTCGGAATTAAACAAAAGTCATAATACCTTTAAGCTAAGCTGCAGGAGAAAACAGTTAATTATGGGAAACAATTGCAGGAAGACAACAAAGGCTTGCTTCTAAAGATGTAAGACTTTGGGCATTTTATGCACAAGAATACAAAAAAGAACCGTTTTTATACAGAAAAGTACAGATTGCACCACCATTATAATCTTCTACTGAAGTAACACTACAGTGGAAGACTGAAACTTGGAATGTAACAGGAGTAAGTACTAGACCATGAATGAAAGGGAGGGAGGGAGGGAGGGAGGGAGGGAGGAAGGAAGGAAGGAAGGAAGGAAGGAAGGAAGGAAGGAAGGAAGGAAGGAAGGAAGGAAGGAAGGAAGGAAGGAAGGAAGGAAGGAAGGAAGGAAGGAAGGAAGGAAGGAAGGTGAAACTAGGATATAATACACCTGAATGAAGATGGTCTGAGATTGTGGAGTGGAATTGGTGAAGACTTGCTGGCATAAGTGTCCATGGGGGGAGGCAAGTTACAGAATGTGCATTGTGACATAAGAAGCTCCATTCCTATGTACTTGCATACAACATTACAAATCATGTACACATCATGGTGGAACTTGTAGTGTCATGATGCAGTTTCTCAGAGGCCCAAATATGAAAGACTACATTTTTACACAGACACACACAACTATATAAGTTTTAAGACACTAAGTCACACAGATGAGTGGTGTGATATTTGCTCCTCCAGATGTGGTACGCTACAAGTCCTAGCAGTCCCACCTTGGATTGAGAATGAAGAGGGATACTCAGAATAGAAGCAATCAATATCTGGAGGGTCAGATGTTCTCTATCCCTGACCATTATCCTATGCATATCTTTATTCAACAATACATTTCAATAGTCTGTTGTAAATGTTTTCAGATAAGAATAGGGCTTCAGTTCAAAAAAGAAAAGAAAAGAAAGAAAAGAAAAGAAAAGAAAAGAAAAGAAAAGAAAAGAAAAGATGTAATTATGAATCCTTAATTCTAACCATGTTCTCTGACTGCTCTTATTGGCTAAATAATAGTAACTATATACAAATGAATGATGATAACATGATTTGTTTCAAAATGTTCAATAAAATAATTGAAATTTGCTATATCACTATGCAAAACATTATTCAAGTTTAAATACCCTGTTCTTTGCAAAATATTAAAAAACCAAAATTCTTTAGGTTGCTACAATAATAAAATGATGTAATAAAAAGCCTAACATGAAAGAGCAAGAGACCCACAACTGTTTTAAAAGGCGAATTGAACACATCAATTAGCTCCAGCCATAATGAAAATTTTGTTCATTTTGCAGTGCATATTTCTCCATTTATTTATTTTATTGATTTATTAACATTTCTTAAACTGCCCAATAGCTAAAGCTGTCTGGACACTTTACAATAAAACACATTAAAAATACAATTCACATAAAAACATATAAAATGAAAACAACTAAAATGCAAAATTAACACATAATATAAACTAGGCAACAGTCAGGCAGTCACCCCAAATCTAGTAGTTAAAATATAATTAAAAGCCAATGAAGAAGCCTGGAAAAACAGAAAGGTCTTTGCCAGTACCAAAATGATGCTAATGTGGGCACCAGCCAAGGAATTCTCTGGAGAGGGAATTCCTTAAATATCTTATTCTCTCTATTATCTTATTCAAACTTTATATTTAACTCTAACCAAATACTGCTACTCAAATTGTATTATGCTGATAGTATGAGATTCTATAAAGCAGAACTGGGAAACTTATGGTTCTCAGATATTGCTAAACTACAGCTCCCAGCATCCATCATTACTGGTTATCCTGGCTGGGACTTCAGGGAGTGATAGTTCAACAGCATTTGAATGGCCACATACTCCCTACCCTGCTTCAGGTTTAGTGCTTCAAGCAACATAGGCAGAACTTTTGGGTGTCTATTATTTAATGGGTTGTTCAGCATTCTATAAAGCTTTAATATTAGACCATCCCCCAAAACAATAGGCATGACTGTATAATTGTATACTGTTCTCAGCAAGTGTTTTCCTGCTCTACTGCACTGTCAAATTCAGGAGTCTTGAATGAGTACCATTTTACAGAGTTCATAGAAATTGTCTTTCCGACATCCCATGTTTCCCCAGCTATTCCAAAGCCTGCATTCTTAAAAGTGTATAACTTGTCACGTTGTATGGAGATGTTTGGTGGCATCCATAGCCACAGTGTGTTTATCTTTCAGTGCTAAGTTCTGTGGGAGATGAGTAGAATGGTGACATGCTTATAATGATCTAAGGTGCCATATATAATCCTCCTGTAATATAAATTTTACATATTTTGCCCATCTTTCTTCAGAAACACCACCAGAAATAGTGTGTGTTTGAATAGTAAATGAAGCTGAAAGTCCACTTGGAAATATTGTAAAACATACAACAAATATCTAGTTGGGAAGGAGAGAGAGAGAGAGAATTAAAATATCTGAATGAAAAGTTTATGGCTGACGAGGTGAAGCTAACTGAAAGTTGGATTGAATGTTCATCCTTATAATTCATATAAATAACTGAAGGTCATGTCCCAGATAACGATCATTTTTTTTCTTTTTGGCAGAAGGGCAAAATATAATTGTATACATTTCAGAAATGCCACAATTGAAAAATTAAATGGCATGATCCATTATACCCATAAATGTCAAAGAAAGAAAAGGAGGAATCAAAACTTAACTAAAGCTTTTCCAGCTAAGTTTTTCACTACTGCTTGCTCCGTACGGCAGCCACTGATAAAGACAAATTAACGTGCTCTGGTTTGGTAGTGAATTGTATTTTTAGAGATAAACTTTAGATATTGTTGGTCATACTATATCTATGAGAAATCCTTTAACAGTTTGTAAGAAAATGTACTCTTCTAATCCTTTTGACGGTAATAAATTTTATCTAACTATATTTATTTTATAGTATGATATCTTATAAAAAAGACAGAAAAATTAATAAAACAGCATTTGCAATGAAAACTTCCTGTATAAAATAAAAATAACACTGTTAAATGTTTGATCTATCTATCTACCTATCTATTTATCTAGTTACATTTATTAATTCATTTGGAAGCTGGATAACATTGCTCTGATTTAAATGGCAATAAAGGTAAAAAGTGTTTGGTATGTGATCTTTATCACTTATTACAAATAAGGTATTTTTCTCTGCAAGCCCTGTTAAAATAAATGGAAACTTAGCCAGGGTGCACCAGTACAAAAAAGATTGCTAGAAGTAGAATGCGTATGAAGGATTTAGGAAAACTGTCTGGTATTGAATATCAGACTAATTGTGGTAGAGATTCTAATGATCAGAAAATCAGATTTATTAACAGGAATATAGTTATGCTACTGCATAAGAATATTTATTTCAAATTCTCTTTGGGACATTCCAGACCATCTGGGTGGTCACTGAAAAAACTGGATCCAAATATCACAAGACTACAGCAGAATATTACACTGAAATTTGGCTCAGATATGATGCTTAGCCTTAAGAAACTGATAAGAGGTTCTTTCTAGCACCGATAGCATAGTTTAGCAATGATGCTTATCTTTGTCCCCTCCCTCTTCCTTCTCATTGCCTACCATATGTTGAAAATTAATCTGTCCAGCAGGGACCAATTATGTCCACATCTTCTCTCTTCATGATATAGAGACTGTAAAATTTAAGACCATATATACTTCATATGTAATTGTGAGTGACAGAAAAAGATGGCAACCTGAATTCAGAATCATCATTTCTTTATAATTATGCAAAAATAGTAATTTAATTCAGACTTCAAGAGCTGGTACACTCTGTTTGGATGAACAAGTATTTTAGCTTTATTTTCTGTCTACATTTACAGTATTTTAAAATCTCAACTTCTGTCAATACTGTTCATAAAAAGATTTGTAAGCTTTGAGGGTATTGGCCTTTTTTTAAAAAAAAGTGGATTAAATTAAATTCTCAGCCATCCTGAGAATGGGTCTATGAAACTGTAGTGGCATGTTTAGTACTGTTTTAGAATAAATCATTCCTACTTAAGACAATGGTGTTTCATATTGTACCATTTCCTTTAGATACTCTCTTTAAACAATTGACTTAGTAGCATTTCTGAAGTGCACTAATACAAAAGAATGTAATGGTTTTATTAGAACTCTGCTATCTGAGTGAAGAAAAAAAGCACATGACAAGCTTAGGTATCTGTGGAGAAAGGCAAATGATGATACATGCTTAATGGCATAATAACACCAATGCCACGATTTACATACTTTCATTAGACCTCAAGCCAAGCCTGGCAGCATGGAATGATGATGTCATTGAGCCTAAGTTATTATTTTGATGTGTGTATCATGACAATTTGGTCTGTGCACTGTTAATGGTTAGCCATAACTAAATAAAAGCCAAATTGATATTTCTGTATGAATTTAGAGAAACAGTCTACTAAAAACCAAATGGTTTCTTCTGGTTTTTGGCTTCTTCTGGTTTTTCTGCTCTTAGCCTGTTGCATATATGCATAGCACTGACTTTTAGTAGCTGTTAAAAGAGACAGTCTTTGAGACTGTCACTTGTACAGAAATCTGTGGTCAAAAGATTAGTAAATATAATATTCCAGAATGTCTGGTATCACATAATACAAAGAGACCTTTTCAGCTACCATAATCTTAAAATATGAGCAGTAATAATTATGTGACCTAGAAATGTCTAAATGTGGCAGAGTGAAGAGCAATAATTTAGTGTGTTGAGAGAAACTACTGGGCTTAAATTCCAAAATGATAATACCATCCCAACATAGTCCCCAGATGAAACATCATACAGAGGAAATGGGGCTGCATAAATTTTTTTGAATCAGAAGTGAAAACCTTGCCTGGAGGATGAAGTTGGAATTAGCTGACTGAAAATCCGAGTTATTCTGCCTCAGAGATGGATTAGTATAGATTGTGAGGGATGGCTTCTCATGACTGGGTATTTTTATATACAGTAAGGAGTAAGACTTATGTTGTAGAAATCTGATACAGTATACTGTAGATATAATGTTTCCATTTTGTTACAAATTCATGAATACGGTCATGCATCAAAGAAGGGGATGACTATCAGGTCCAATTGATTGATGTTTGATTAAGTGCCATTGTGATGGTATGTGGGAATGAGCTTGGGAGGCAGAAGAAAGAACTGTAGAATGGATAAACATCATGTAAAAGATAACTCAACAGAAGGAGAGGAGTGAACAGGGGAAGCATTTCAGAAGGGATCCTCCTTAGTTTTCTGAAGAGTAAAAGGAACAGAAGGGAGGAATACTTTCAGACATGCAAGATTCTGTTAATGTAACTTTACAATAAAGATAGAGCTAGTATTCATTGTTGTGTTTCTTGTCTGAACTATCTTGAAGGGCTGACAGCCATCAAGTCATTGTTGACTCTTAGCAACCACATAGATTTTCTTCATGATGACCGGTCCCTAATCTGGTCCTTCAGCTCTTCCAACAGCAGCCACATAGCCACTGTAACTATCTACCTTGCTGATGATCGTTCCCTTCTTATCTTTCCTTCTATCTTTCCCAGTATTAGAGACTTCTCCAGATAACTAGGTCTTCACATAATGTGTCCAAAGTAGGATAATTTGAGCATGATCAGGTCTGTGTTATAACTATTTGTGGTGGTATGACACAACTCTCTATGTGGAATGTTGCAAGTACACCAGACAGTTGAAGAAGGAAAAAGGGCATTAGAAGAATATCTGAAGGACAATGAAGAAGATGAATTGAATCTAGTATACCATGAAGGCTTACTAAATACTGAAGTGACCAAAGTAGCCTACAAGAAAGATCAAATGAAGAATAGAAAAGACTCACATCAAGGTATTAGATGGCCAGTACACAAACACACACACACACACACACAACTAGCAAGCAAAGCAGATAACAAGACCTGGCAATGGTTAAGAGCAGGAAAATTGAAGAAAGAGACAGAGAGGCTATTCTGGCTGAGCAAGACGAATGCATACAAGAACTGATGCATACAAAGGCAGAATTGAGAAGGCAGCAACAGACAGCAAATGTCACCTCTGAAAAGAAGCTGAAGAAACAGCAGACCACTTAGTTAGCTTCTGCAAGAAAATCACACACTGACTACAAACAACGACATGACAAAGTAGCAACAGTGGTGCATTGGAATATCTGCAAGAAATACCATTTGCTTGCTAGCAAGAACTGATGGGACCACAAAACAGATGAAGTAATAGAAAATGAAGAAGCTGAAATGGTCTAGGAATTTAGAATTCAAAGAGAGAAGCACCTGCCACATAACACCCCAGACTAACAATCATTGATAAGAAAGACAAAAACGTCTGAATAGTGGACATTGTAATACCTGGAGGCAGCAGAGTAGAAGAGAAAGAACTGGAGAAAATCACAACATACAAAGACCTGCAAATAGAAATAGAACAACTGTGGCAAAAGAAAGCAAAGATAGTGCCAATTATAGGGACCTTAGATGCATTCCCAAAACATGTGGAGCACCACTTGAAGACCATCAGCATTGACATAATCACCTTCAGTCAGTTGCAAAAGGCAGCTTTTTCCATGCTTTACTTGGAACAGCTTACATCCTGCAACAATACGTTTAATATTATTAAACAACAACATCTGCCTATTCAGGTCCTCAGGAAGGACTCAAGAGGTAGACAAAAATGCCAAATCCAGTCTAAACATCTGGCTGATTGTGCAACCAATCACATTTTAATAGTTAAAAATATGATTATTAAAGAATACATCCAAAGATTGAGAAAACTGCTAAAGAAAAAATTGAATGGTGGAAACACCATCAAAGCCATCAATACCTGGGCCATACCTATTACATGATACACTGCTGGAATTATTAACTGGACATAAACTGAACTGAAAAGTTTGGACCGAAGAAGAAGAAAACTCATGACTATTCACTGTGCATTAAATTCCCATAGTGATATTGATAGATTATACCTGCCTTGCAGAAATGGAGGCAGAGGTTTACTGAAGTCAAACAAGCTGTCGAAGAAGAAAGCCAGGCATTGGTTGATTATGAAGAAGACAGTCAAGAACAAGCCCTGATACAAGTTAAAAATTGGAGCATATTGAATGTACAGGAAACAAAATATTGAAATAATGTAATAAAAACACAAAGAGAATGCTGGCAAGGAAAGGCATTACACAGTCAATTTCTACAAAAGATCGAGGGAAAAGTGGATAGAGATAAAACCTGGGAATGGTTTATAACTGGAACATTAAAAAAAGAAACTGAAGGCTTGATTTTGTCTGTTCAAGAGCAAACTATTCAGACTAATCCAATCAAGGCCAGAATCAAATGATTCAAAGTGCATATTGTGCAAAGAAGCAGAAGAAACAGTAGATCATATACTCAGCTTGTTCAAGAAGATCACATAAACTGACTATAAATAATGACATAACACAGTTGCCAAAATGATTCACTGGAACATCTGTAAAAATTATCATTTGCCAGTAATGAAAAAGTAGTGGGGAGATATAGTTGAAAAAGTAGTAAAAAAGAGCAGGTTAAAATATTGTGGGATTTCCAAATACAAACTGATAATGCCGTGGCGCATAACACACCAGATTTAGCTATGGTTGAAAAGAAGAAAGTGTAGATAATTGATGTGGCAATACCAGGGAATAGTAGAATAGAAGGCAAAGAATTGGACAAGATCACAAAGTATCAAGATCTGAAAATCGAAGTTGAAAGGCTATGGCATAAACCAGCTGTGGTGGTTCCAGAGGTTGTCAGCACCCTGGGTGCCATACCAAAAAGCTTTAGATAGCACTTAGAAAATCTGCACATTGACAAAATTTCCACTTGTCAATTATAAAGGGCCACACTGCTTGGATCTGCACATATACTATGCCGATACATTATGACATACTAGGTTCTTGGGAAGAACTCGATGTGAATGAAGGTCAACACCAGCAAAAGAACTGGCACCTGTGATTTCACATTTTTGTGTATAATAATAATAATTAGTACAGTGGTACCTCAGGATACGAACGCCTCTACTAATGAACTTTTCAGGTTACGACCATCTCCGGCCGCAAAAATTTACCTCGATCTGTGAACTCCGCCTCGGGGTACGGTCATTTTTCCACCCTGACACATGGTCCGCGGCCATTTTTCTGCCCCTGACATGGCCATTTTTCTGCCGCCCAGCGCGGCACCTGGCCGTTTTTGCGCCACGCCGCGCCGCGCCTGGCCGTTTTCGTGCCATGCCGTGCCCGGCCGTTTTCGCACCACGCCGCGCCGCGCCCGGCCGTTTTTGCACTGCGCCGCGCCCTGCCATTGCCGCGCCGCGCCCTGCTGCACCCGGCCATTTTCCCGCCCCTGACGCGTGGTCTGCAGATGCCAGAACGGATTAACGGTAATTACATTGAACCTTATGGGAAAATTTGCTTCAGGGTGCAACCAAATTCGGAGGGCGGAACGGATTAACCGGATTTACATTGAACCCTATGGGGAAATTTCCTTCGGGTTACGACCAACTCGGGATACGCCCAGAGTCACGGAATGGATTAAGTTCGTATCCTGAGGTACCACTGTAGTAGTAGTAGTAGTAATAATAATAGTAATAATAATAATAATATACCATTGGCATTGACAAAATCACCATCAGTCAATTGCAAAAGGCAGTTTAGTTGGAATAGTTTATTTATATCCTGTGACAATACCTCTAACACCATCAAACAACAACATCTGCCTATCCCAGGTCCTTGAGAAGGACTCGATAGGTAGATAAAAATGCCAAATCCAGTCTAAACATCTGGCTGACTGTGCAGCCAACAATAACAGGGGAAAAATATTTATTTATTTGTTTATATTTCAAATTTGTCACTGCCCATTTCACTGCAATTCCAATGCGTCCCTATTATTACTGTCATATTTTTAATCTTGTCTTTTTTATATATAATGCAAGGCAAGAAGCATACCTAATATTCCTTCCTCCTCCTATTTTCCCCACAAGAACAACCCTGTGAGGTGGGTTGGGCTGGGAGAGAGGGACTGGCTCTGTCACCCAGCTGGCTTTCGTGCCTGAGGGAGGACTAGAACTCAGCACCTTCACCCCTATACCGTACTGGCTCTCATTGCAAGCAGCTACTCCATTGTAAGTCTCTCCTTCCTGGTTATATCTCCTAAAATGGAATATATGCAGGCTGCCCACGCACAAACCAATGCAATATGAGGTGAAAACGGAAACACACACAAGCACACACAGCCCACAAGAAAATATATATGTTTCCTGAGACCATTGCTGGTAAGGGTTGGAAAGCATTCCAGAAGCCCTGCTATGCGAGTTTTCCTGACTTTGCTAATTCAGGTAAGTTGGATTCCTGTCATGCACACATCCTTATAATATTTCACGTGCTGTAATATTAAGCAAATTATTCCATATCATCACCATATGCAGAACATAAAACTTTCAAAACATTTTATCCTATGAGATACATTTTCAATTTTCATACAATCATATCTGTTGCCGCAAATGCCAGAGTGGTTTAACTTCCATTTAGAAGCATATTTTCAAAATGTTTATACCACTACATAAGATTCCCCCCCTCCCAAATGGTAGTTAACAAAGATCTGTGGGAATATGGATAGGGGTGATGTAGATAAAAAGGACCATCGCGTGACAGATAATTGGGCTCTTAAAGTCAGTAAGCAACATTTGAAGGTTAACTGTCAAGTGCAAAGTGCAATCTCAGGCTAAAGAAGAATGAGGGATAATCAGTCTAAGATAAATAATGGTTAATATTTTAATATGCTTAAAGTTTAAATCATTTGTAAAACTAAACATGGGAGGAAAAAATGCAATTAAAAAGATATTACATGTTAAACTAGGGAGTGCTAAGCGTTATCTTCAGATGCCCACTGTTTCATATGGTTTTAAAATGGACTAGATACATTCATGTAGGAAAGGCTAAAATAGCTTCTACTGTAGATGTCATAGTTGTATTCTTCCTTCCTTTAGTGCAGACAGCTTACAAACACCTGGAAACAACATTGCAAGAGGGCTATTATTCTCAGGTCCTATTTGCAAATTTTATGGATGCATTTGGCTGGCCATTATGTGATGCTGAACGCTAGGCTAGATGGGTTGATGGGCTGATCCAGTAGGATTGATATATATATATATTAAGGCAAAGTAATGGTAAGTATTTTGGTAGTAAATAAATTTCTTTCAGAATGAAACCTGAAATCATTGGGTTAAATTGTTCATTTATTCTACCAAAACTTTAAGTTTTCAAAATTTTCTTCATGCAACAAGTATCAGATTTTGGCACATAGAAAGAGTCTCCATTGTGTCTATATAAACTATATAATAAATAAATACATCTAAAATGCTTTATATATGCAACTAACATTATCCTAAAGGAAAAGAATGTAATATGGGATCCACCAGGTAGTTAGAACTACAGCTTCCACAATCCTTGGCCACCATGGTCAATTGTTAGGAATTCTGGGATGTCTGATCCAGAAAACACTTGTGGACTGCTACCTTGCTTACATCTTTCTTAACATAACATAAGGTGATTAAGTAAATAAGTCTCTGAGTTTTCTGTAACAAAAATTTACAAATGTAGTTATTTGCTAATAAAGTACTCAGGACCACTGTGCTTGATTATGATAATAAAAACCAACATAAATAATAGGATACAAATTCCCAGATTCTCCAGTATTGTACTGTACTGATTGTACAGGAGTGAATTGATAGTCTACCTCCTGACATGGTCAGGATAGGATGTCTCTTGTAAGACAATTAGAGAGATAGAGAGATAGAGATAGACATAGAGATGTCTATATATTTGAGTATGATTCAGAAACTCAGTATGAATCTTCACTGCTGGCAGGAATAGAATAACTCCCAATCATAATTAAGTTTTTTTTTTTTTTCCCTCAATGATTTAATTATGCACTACTGGGGAAATAACTTCTTTCTTAGAAAGCACATGCAAAATGTTGTGTAGCACATTGTGGAAATGTTCTGAGCAGATGGGCTTTTGCTGAAAATCTGGAAACAGTGCAGGGGGTGGGAATGAACTGGCATTTCTTTTATGTCAGCCTAAGTAATGCCATCTGGTGTCCAGTTTTGGAACAGGTGGAAGTTGGCTAATTACTGGTAAAATGAATAAGGAGGCCTAGTCTTGGAAAGTCAAATGGTTGAATGGAGCAGCAAATATCTTGTATTTTTATGCTATGGATGCATGATATAAATTGTGTCACAGTTATTCAATTCAGAACATAAACTTTGAAGTGCTCAGATAAGATGGCAAAGCAGAATGCATCCCAGTTCAATTAGCTGGAAAAATCCCAGAAATACAGATAGATATGGCATATAAATAACATTGAGAAATTAATTTTCTTTAAGGCATTACAAAGCAACTGAGCTTTGGTCAAAGCTTTGAGAAATTATTTTTGATATTTCTGGACTATCTGAAAACATGTAATATCAGTGTATATGCTTATGTATTTTGGTACCTATCAAATCTGAAAACTCATACTGTAACTCATGCAATACTTTAGATGTTCCAAATGTTGGCAATCTGTTCAGTATTGAGTCTTCCATCCCATCAGTCTTGCAAAAGAGTACATTCTTATTCTTAGAGAAGAAGCTGAAAATATGCTCAAAGCACCATCATAACTAGCTAGCAATGCAAACAGATACTATAACTCACTTTATCCATACCAAAATGTCTATGAAGTTAACTTATATTAGAATAGAACCCAAAATAGCTGGCTTCAAAATATATTTTAGACTAAAACAATGGGCTGGAAGTAAGTTAAGCATGTAGTTAATGACTACACCTGGCCTATTAATTTCAAGGAACAGAAATTCAACTGAATTAGGTGCATCCCACTCCATATATTCTAAATATTGTGGAGCTTGTTCTTCTTGAATAGTCATTTGGATAGATGAATGCCATTTTAATATATAACATTTGTAAGTAATAACCATACTAGAATTCAGGTTTTAAAATATAGGGATCTATTATATCTATATATGAAAGATTTTTTGTTGTTATATAATAACACAAGAAAATAAGATTAGAAGTCAAAAATACGGTATTTCCCAATTAAACATACAAAACTGAAATAAGGGATAATTAATTTTTTTGTTCTAGAAGGTCCCCAGGTCTGTTGCACCAGAATTCAGGACCAAAATGTGGGTTGATCTAGCCTTAATCATCCTTAGAGTAGAATCATTCCAATCAATGAAAATTAAGTTAGCCATAATTCAAAATCCAATTGATTTCAATAATTTTATTAAATGTGTGTTGTCAGTCTTGACTCCTGGTGTTTTATTGGCAAGTGGTTTGTATTATCTTCTTCCTAAGGCAAAGAGAGATTTACTGGCCCAAAGTCACCCAGTTGGCTTCTGTGCCTGTCTCAGGAGAAAACTCACAGTCTCCTGGTTTCTACCTGCTGCCTTTAAACTACAACACAAAACTGGTTCTCCAGTTATGAATGAAATCTATATCCAATCCTTTAAATTCAATTTCATCCAGGGGAAAAAGCAGCAATGGTTCCAGCAGCCAGGTCAAATTCATTGGAGTATTTGTGTCATGAACAAAGTAACAACATAATACGTACAGAATAGCTTTCTTGAGTGTTGGGTGACCTTTCTGATCTCAGTCTGAAATGGGTTCAGCTGAAATTATCAAAAATAATCTATACTGGATTGGATCCAGCCACAGGTAGAGCAGACCCACTGAGCCAATAACACTGAATCATAACAAGTCTCATAGCTTTTCTTGTCTTTCTTAAATTCAACTTAATTTTGAACCTAATTTTATGATTTTCATGTTTCTTTCTAAATCTGAGTACTTTACTGAATCCACATGAAAACCTTCCTCAAATCTTTGAAGTTTGGATAATTTTTTGTTTCCCTTCTTCCAGGCCTCCTTCATTGCTTTGTAATAAAGTGTCTTCCATGGCATCTGAAGCAGCATATACCAATAGATCAACTACAGTAGATCTAATTGTGCTTTCTAAAGAATAGCTGGTTGTTTTACTAAGGAATAGCTGCATCTCTAGTCAGCAAAATCAGTTAAAGATACTATGTGTGTCTGTGTGTGTGTGTGGGAAAAAGGGGGAGAGACAGAGTCAACAGATTTTATATTTCAGTTGAAGTGACAGGATCATCAGAATGAAATCCATTGCAGTACAAATCTACTGGTAATTCAGGCAGGTTCCATTAGAGTCCATCTCAGTATACGTAATGTTTAAAAAACTACATGCAAATATACACAAGTGGTGTATTTGAGGAGATTGCGAAATAAAATAAGCACTTATTTGGAAATGTTGTGTTAAAAAACTATGTAAGAAAGATAGTTACATACAAAATACTATGGGATGTTGTATTTAAACATGCACATTTGAAAAATATGAGTGTTACAACAGTTATTTGCAATAAGACTATTTAGAGAAATATTAGAATACATAGCCCATTAGCATCAGCTAAATTTACACCAATCTGTACCTTCCTACACTTTACCTAAAGAAGTTAGGTACAGTGATTGGTTTTTTTTTTTAATAAAATATTTCCAAAAAATTTGAAAAAGAAAATAAAAAGGTACAAACAATTTATTAAGGAAGAAATCAGAAGGCAGAACTGTTCCAAATGATTGCTACCATTATAGAAGCAGCCTCATATTGAGTAAGATTTATACTACTTTTTTCCTTTACCTCTTGAGATTTATGCTGAAAAGTAAAAAGAAAAGTCATCATTACTTTGAAAATTACAAATAATTTGTTATACCAAGATGCATGAATTGTCATCTTTGCTTCATTTTCTTTTCTCAGATATTGTCTTCTCCTTCTCCCCATCATCATCATTGCCATCTAGTCCTATCTCATACTTTATTATTAAATCTAAACTTGATGCAGAATCTTGAGTATTTTGGGCAGATAACCATCCAGCTTCTGTTTGAAGACCTCCAGTGAAGACCTCACTACTTCATGTAACTGCCTGTTCCACTAATAACAGCTCATAGAATCAGGAAATTCCTTCTGATGTCCAGCCAAAACCTCCTTGTAATTTTAACCCATTTGTTCTTGTCCTCTAATGGTTTGTGGGAATGACCTTGGGAGATGGGGTAGGAGGGAGAAAGATACTGCCTAAGGAACTGTGGGCAGCTGTGGGCTATACCCTCTCTTATCTGATCATTCCCTAGGCAGCATCTCTTCCCCCATTTCCCAAGGTCACATACCTTTACATGTCCTGCCTCTTGGGGAAATAGAGAATTATTCTATTGCTTCTTCTGTGAGAACCTTTCAGATACCTGAAGATTGCTATCTTGTCTCCCCTTCATCATTCCTGTGATGGTAGCAAAGAGTGGATGAGATAGAGAAAGATATTTATTCTCTTTCTAGCATTACAACTTATAGAAAGGTTCCTTATACCAACTCAGATTATTTATCACTTTATATCAGTTTCATTTATTACAACTAGGAATAGCTCTCATGCTTTCAAGCAGATCAACTGTCTTCTAATTTTTTTTGACTGAAGAATCCTTCTGATTCTTACTTTTTTGAGACACAAGATAAATGCAAAATTTCCCTAATTTTGGCCAAGCTATCTGTTAATGTTGCAGAATATCCTGATTGCAATCCCAGGTAATGGTTGCTGGTATGCCAATCTGATGTTTGTTGATTCAGGTTTAAGATGACACTATTGCTGGAATGGAATAACTAAAAAAGATCCAAAGCACTTGTTATCTAGACTTTACTATTGCTATGAAAAAGACATATAAAAATCTAGAATAGCTCCATAATCCAAAGAAAATTAAGCTTAATTTATTTTAATAGAATTCTAAGGGCCAAAACACTCACCAATTTTAGTGCAGGGTGATTTCTCCAGTAGTTTCCCTACAGTAAATGATGTCCATGTAGTAACAATGCAAAATTAGGCAAAATAAGGTCCATAGAAATTGACTAAATATCATGGTTTGGCAGGATGTAAAGATAAATTAAGAGTTCAGAAACTGCTGAACATTATGAGGAAGACCGCTTCATGGATCACTGCCTTGTCGTGGCGAAGGGGCTTGCGTAACTCAGTGAAGCCATGAGCTATACCGTGCAGGGCCACCCAAGACGGACAGGTCATGACAGAGAGTTCTGACAAAATGTGGTCCACTGGAGAAGGAAATGGCAACCCACTCCAGTATCCTTGCCAAGAAAACCCCATGGACAATGTTAAAAGGCTAAAAGATATGATGCCGGAAGATGAGCCCCTCAGGTCGGAAGGTGTCCAATATGCTACTGGGGAAGAGCGGAGGGCATTTCCAAGTAGCTCCAGAAAGAGTGAAGCGGCTGGGCCAAAGCCGAAAGGACGTTCAGCTGTGGATGTATCTGGAAGCGAAAAGAAGGTCCGATGCTGTAAAGAACAATATTGTATAGGTACCTGGAATGTAAGATCTATGAACCAAGGCAAGCTGGATGTGGTCAAACATGAGATGACAAGATTGAACGTCGACATCCTGGGAATCAGCGAACTGAAATGGACGGGAATGGGTGAATTTAATTCGGGTGACCATTATATCTACTACTGTGGGCAAGAAACCCTTAGAAGAAATGGAGTTGCACTCATAGTGAATAAGAGAGTGGGAAAGGCAGTAATGGGGTACAACCTCAAAAACGACAGAATGATCTCAGTGCGTATCCAAGGCAAACCATTCAATATCACAGTCATCCAAGTCTATGCCCCAACCACTGATGCTGAAGAAGCTGACGTTGACCGCTTCTATGAAGACCTACAACACCTTCTAGAACTAGCACCAAAAAGATGTCCTTTTCATCATAGGGGATTGGAATGCTAAAGTAGGAAGTCAAGGAGTAATCGGAATAACAGGCAAATTTGGCCTTGGAGTACAAAATGAAGCAGGGCAAAGGCTAATAGAGTTCTGTCAAGAGAACAAGCTAGTCATAGCAAACACTCTTTTACAACAACACAAGAGACGACTCTACACATGGACATCACCAGATGGTCAATACCGAAACCAGATTGATTATATACTTTGCAGCCAAAGATGGAGAAGCTCTATACAGACAGCAAAAACAAGACCAGGAGCTGACTGTGGCTCAGATCATGAGCTTCTTACTGCAAAATTTAGGCTTCAATTGAAGAATGTAGGGAAAACCACTAGACCACTCAGGTATGACTTAGATCATATTCCTTGTGAGTACACAGTGAAGGTGATGAATAGATTTAGAGGATTAAATTTGGTAGACAGAGTGCCTGAAGAACTATGGACGGAGGTCCGTAACATTGTACAGGAGGCAGCAACTAAAACCATCCCAAAGAAAAAGAAATGCAAGAAAGCAAAATGGCTGTCTGATGAGGCTTTACAAATAGCTGTGGAAAGAAGGAATGCGAAAAGCAAGGGTGAAAGGGAAAGATATAAGCAACTGAATGCAGATTTCCAGAGAATAGCCAGGAGAGATAAGAAGGCCTTCTTAAATGAACAATGCAAAGAAATTGAGGAAAACAATAGAATGGGGAAGACTAGAGATCTCTACAAGAAAATTGGAGATATGAAAGGAACGTTTAGTGCAAAGATGGGCATGATAAAGGACAAAAAAGGCAGGGACCTAACAGAAGCAGAAGAGATTAAGAAGAGGTGGCAAGAATACACAGAAGAACTATACAAGAAAGATCTTAATGTCCCTGATGTCCACGCTGGTGTGATCACTGACCTTGAGCCAGACATCCTAGAGAGTGAAGTCAAGTGGGCCTTAGGAAGCATTGCTAACAACAAAGCTAGTGGAGATGACAGTATTCCAGCTGAGTTATTTAAAATACTAAAAGATGATGGTGTTAAAGTGCTGCACTCAATATGCCAGCAAGTTTGGAAAATGCAACAGTGGCCACGGGATTGGAAAAGGTCAGTTTACGTTCCAATTCCAAAGAAGGGCAACGCCAAAGAATGCTCAAACTATTGCACAATTGCACTCATTTCACATGCTAGCAAGGTTATGCTCAAAATCCTACAAGCTAGGCTTCAGCAATACATGAACCGAGAACTACCGGATGTACAAGCTGGGTTTCGAAGAGGCAGAGGAACTAGAGATCAAATCGCCAACATTCGCTGGATCATGGAGAAAGCACGAGAGTTCCAGAAAAATATCTACTTCTGCTTCATTGACTATGCAAAAGCCTTTGATTGTGTGGATCACAACAAACTGTGGCAAATTCTTAAAGAGATGGGAATACCAGACCACCTTACCTGTCTCCTGAGAAATCTGTATGCGGGCCAAGAAGCAACAGTTAGAACCGGTCATGGAACAACCGATTGGTTCAAAATAGAGAAAGGTGTACGACAAGGCTGTATACTGTCACCCTGCTTATTTAACCTATATGCAGAGTACATCATGAGAAATGCCAGGCTGGAAGAATCACAAGCCGGAATTAAGATTGCAGGGAGAATCATCAACAACCTCAGTTATGCGGACGATACCACCCTAATGGCAGAAAGTGAAGAAGAACTAAAGAGCCTCTTGATGAGGGTGAAAGAGGAGAGTGCAAAAGCTGGCTTGAAACTCAACATTAAAAAAACTAAGATCATGGCATCTGGACCCATCAATTCCTGGCAAATAGAAGGGGTAGAAATGGAAGCAGTAACAGACTTCATTTATTTGGGCTCCAAGATCACCGCAGACGGAGACTGCAGCCATGAAATTAAAAGACGCTTGCTCCTTGGGAGGAAAGCTATGGCAAGCCTAGATAGCATATTAAAAAGCAGAGACGTCACCTTGCCGACAAAGATCCACATAGTCAAAGCTATGGTTTTTCCAGTAGTAATGTATGGCTGTGAGAGCTGGACCATAAAAAAGGCCGAGCGCCGAAGAATTGATGCCTTTGAACTGTGGTGCTGGAGAAGACTCTTGAGAGTCCCCTGGACTGCTAGGAGGTCAAACCAGTCAATCTTAAAGGAAATCAACCCTGATTGCGCATTGGAAGGATCGATAATGAAGCTCAAGCTCAGATATTTTGGTCACCTAATGTGAAGAGAGATCTCTTTGGAGAAGACCCTGATGCTGGGAAAGATTGAAGGCAAAAGGAGAAGAGGACGGCAGAGGATGAGATGGTTAGATAGCATCACTGAAGCAATGAGCATGAAACTGAGCAAACTCAGGGAGGCAGTGAAGGACAGGAAGGCCTGGCGCAATGTGGTTCATGGGGTCACGAAGAGTCCGACACGACTTAACGACTAAACAACAACAATGAGGAAGAGGCTTTTATTTTCCTCCTCCAGTAGTTCAGCTCATGAAGTTTGCATTGGTTTGAACTAAAGTTTCAAGAGTTCCTCTCAAAATGAGCCTCCATTTTTCAGGTACTGTTCAGCCTAAGGATGGAATAATCTCCGGGGGAGGGTGGGAAGGAAAACACCATAGCTTATTTGTAGACCACATGTTTTGAATGTATATGGCCAATATATTTGTTTGAAAGAGTCAGGTACTAGATGTGAAATGCATCTGTCTAGGAAACTAAAGAATCTTTGCCAGATATAGCAAAGAATATGAGGACAGACAAGCAAATAATTTTTATTGTATATGGTAGCTTTCTATTTAAGAAAACTGAGCAAAGTGCTGCAGAAAAGCCATTTGGAAGAGATCCTTAGTCAGTAGAGGTAAAATTCATCAGTACTCTCTGTAGTGAAGGGAATAGTCTACTTAGAAGGGGAAGAATATTTTACTGCACTAAAGATTGTGTATTATTAAAGCAAAGACTCTTGAGTTATTCTGTTTATAGTCATGAACATACAAGGCACTTTACAAGGACCATAATATTCAGCTAGATGAAGTCAGTGAGGATATGTTCAAAATAATGTGTCTTTTAATTTTAAAAGCTGAGAAATTGGTGTTTCTATGTGAGGCTGAAATCTATCCAAGTTTACAGCCAGCAACAATCTGGCCAGTCAACATAATTAGTCATTTCTGGAAAATATAAAGTAAGTTGATATTTGTAGCATGCCAATTTTTTAATCACACAAAGAGATGGTAATCATCATTAAAACTATTGCCTAGATGATGATGATGATGATGATGAATGTTGAAGTCAAATAGGGTGGGTGGAAGCCAACCTGTTTACCTACTTCAGGTCTAAAATTACTCGAGATTACACTCGTTGAAATTAATAAGTGAATTTCTTAACATAGTAAGATTTTGTTGATTTTTCTTTTTTACTTTAGAGCAATTGATTTGTTTGCAATAATGAGGATAATAATAATGAGAAGAAGAAGTTTGGAAGGATGTAATGAACCTTATCTTCTTTTAGCAACCTTATATTATGCTATGTTATTATAGCTAGTCTGCAAAATAGTGCCTAACTATTATGGAATAAAATATTTGCTGGTATCTCTTTGCTACCATGTAGTGATCGTTTAGATTTTTGTAGGCAATAGTAATTTATCATGTTAGCTAAATACATTGATTTAAAGCTGATATTAAAACAGAATAGAATGAAGTAGTGAGGGAAGTATTTGCTGTTCTTTTCTAATCTTTGGAGACATCTCTGATCCAAACTTATTTCTGCAGAATATTGATTGTGCAATGCATCAATATAGGCAATGTAATTTGTCTGAATATGCTTAGCCTAATATGGGATTTCTAAATTATGGTTGATTGCATATGTTAAGGTATACTCATAAGGAAGTTTTACTGTGTGAATAACACAAGGCAAACAATGTAGCTGGAGCTCATGGCTAATGAGCTGATTGCCTACAACTGATGAGTACTGACTCAGCACAGCGGAAGGGATATAAGCAGCATGGGTGGAACATATGCCTGCTGTGTGTTTCTGAGCACTGTGGAGTGTTGTAGGTTAGTAGGTAAATTAGGTGTGTTGCTGTACATAAATAGGAATTACTGTATTCACCTATAAGGATTAGTCTATGTATATAAATGTACATAACATAACGAGCAGTACAAAAGCAGAGTCCAAGTTGTTTTTCTTCTGGCACCACTCATAGCCTGGCATAAAGCGCTACTCTGACAGCATATTGGTTAAAGCTAGCCATCGTGATAACCACTGTGACATTCTACAAAACATGGTTCAAACATGGTTAAATAAGCAAGAGCTGAGTCTACCTATTGTTTCTTCAGATTCCTGCTTTCTGATCTGCCAAGTCAGAGACATTGCCATTGTGTAAAGGCATAAATACCAGCAAACAATGGTTTTTGAACTTTTCAAGTTTTCAGAAATCCATATGAATATTGTTATTTTCCAAATTTTTCAGATTATTTGATACAATATAGATTTTTGTTCAGTTTTTAGAGAACTTAGAGGTAAAAAGTAAATTGTTGTTTGTCAGTTATCAGAGAAACATATTAAAACAATATAATGTCATTTTGTTCTGGCAACTGCTTGCATTTCATTTATCCACATCACTAAGTTCTTGTTTTGTGAACATCTTGGAAGGATGATAGGAAAGCATTTTCAAAACACTGCAGCAGAAATCACAGAGCTTTTACAATGGAAATGGCTTGTTTCTCTGCAGTTAAAGTATAATGTGATTTCAGAATGCTTTGAGACTGATATTAATACATCTCTTTATGCTCTGATGACAGTTAACATAAATATTAATGGAAATTTCATCAAAACATGATTTCAGACCAAAGTAAAATAGTCTTTTAGTCTATCTTTTGAATGTTTGCTAGCAGGACTGGCTTATCTATTACACACACAGCCTAGGGCCCATGAAAACATTTTATTTTATTTTAAATTAAAATAAAAATGAAGTAGAAATTATACTACAGTAAAATCATGCCTTTTAATACATAACTATTTTCATACTGTCTAAAAAAAACAGGCAAAAATGCACAACATTTGAATATAAAACTGATGATCTCATTTGTAACCTATAGGCATAGCATGGCAGTCATCATAATTAACTGACAACAACGTTATTAACAGAAAATAAATATTCCTTATTTTTCTTTAAAAATAAGAAATATTAAAAAAAATCAGAAAAAAAAGATGCATTTGAAGCATAATTAATACTGTACATAATAATGCGCATCTTGAGCTAATACCTAGCAGAACATTATATTTTTTGCTATAATAGCCTTAATATAAATACTTAGTATAAATAAATCCTTTACATACAAAGTGTAAATATTTTGAGTTGCAGTATTAAAATGTCGTCATATCTATAAATATGCTCAAGTGAAATATGTCCCAATAAAATGAGAGTTTTTTGTTCTTCTGAAAGTACCTTCCAGCCAGAGGGCGTACAATTTATAATTCTTGAGAGTACTGGCATTCAGGGTTAGAGAGAGAGAGAGAATACATTTCACTGATGATGTTATGTAGCCTAATAATGAAGCATCTGCAGGAAGAGATGCAAGCACAATAAACAACAAGGACCAACAAATTGGAAATCTATAGTGTCCACCAAGCAGTAGAAAAAGATTTCCATATTTAAATCTATACACAAGCCCTTATCTGGGATGGGCTTGTGAAATACTGGCAGACTTAATAGTTATGCTCTGTTGATCCGCAGTTGGCAAATATGAGTGATATTAACAAGACAAATATGTTTCACTGTATTTACCAGCTGATTACTGTTACTTCAAAGACAGTAAATTTTTATGTTTGTTCATCTGCAATGGTAGTATAGTGACAGAAGGCAAGCTTGATGTTGGTGAGAAAACAGGCTTGGGAAGTGCTGTGAAGACATTTGAATAGCATCACTACCATTAGCTGCCTTTCAATTGCAGCCTTTAAAGCCACATGCATTTCACACCATGAACATAAGTGATTTATAAGGGCACATATACACTGCAAAGGCATCTGTACTGGGACTTTATGTTTTGTTTCTTTTAAATACTGCAATATGTTGAGTTGCATTAATGGCTTACAGCCTGATTTGATCATCTTTTATATTAGAATTTGCAAAATTCAACAATTTGCCTGGTTTTATTAATGTTGTATAGCTTTTGCCAGCTTTCTTGATATATTTGCCAGTGAAAGTTGGCCGAACAAAAGTAATTCATCCTTAACAAAGCCATAATTTGGAAAATGTTATGGTTTTTTTTTTAAATGATGGTCATTCAGACAATTAAGAATATATTTCAAATTTAAATGTATTTTTACTTAACTTTCCTAATCTATAACAAGAGATGTAAAACATAAATCTAGGAAGAAACAAGTGCTCTCTCTTTTGTGCTGCTAATTCTCTGGCTTGCCTTTTATCTTCAAAAGCTATTATTGGAGCAAATAAACCTTTATATGGAGATATTCTTGGAAATCCTTGGATTCTGGCAAGTTCTGAAAATGCAAAAGCCCTGTGGAGGTGGGAAGCTAAGAGCTTTGCACATATCTCTATTATGTAACAAGTAATGTGATGGCCTATATCAGGGAATTGAAAGATACATGAAAGTTTTGACAAATAAAACTTAATATACAACGTCTGTAGGTGCCTGATAGAAAAATGTATTCTTTAAGAACTAACGATGGAACAAACATCTCATCTGATCCAATTATTCAGTCTAAGAAGGCTGCTTAAAATCTTGGCATAGAACTGCTAAATGAAATTATAGCTGTTGTCCTTCTGATGTCTCTGTTGCAATGAAACAGGCAATAAAGAAACAAGCTTACAGAAAACCTGACTTTGGATCAGATAATATCTAAAATACATGAGCAAGAATCCCTAACGGAAACAGAGAAAATCTGTGAACAAACAAAAGGCTTTGTTTTCAAAGCTAGAGAAAAATCCAGTTTTACCTGCAAAAACGCCTGAGGCGTTTCACCCACAATGAGACAAAGGCCTTGGCCAGAATTTTAGAGGGAAATACTATAAATAGAGGGGAAAGTTGGACATTGCTTCTTCCAAAGTGAAATAGCTGAAGCAGGAAAAGAGGGCAGGCCCAGGCCCAAACGGTGGGAAATAATCCATTCTGGAAAAGAAAAGACAATGCCTCAAAGGAACCTTACTGCAGAGCTACTAAAGAGGTCACCTGATCTGAACTTAGGTCATCTGGACAGTAGAACAGCTGCTCAGTTATTTAGAAATAAAGATTTCTTTGAAGATTGCGATACAAGCTGCAGAGGGTTGACTATAGTAGCAAACAGGAAGCATATAAACTTCTAGGGGATTGCCAAGTCTGTAATAAAATGCAGAGTGAGTGATAAAAAGACTGCATATTAAGGATGCACTTGCCAGATTTGTACTCCAATTTACTAACTATAAGTTATGTTGTCAAAGACAGTAATGAAGTATTTGAGGTTACTTAAACACAAGTAAGAATGGAGATCTGTTCTTGAAAGAGCATTGTTAGAATCCTTTCAGAGAGGATTCCCCAAAGAATGTTGAATACTCTGATAAGAAAAAAAAAAAAAGTTGAGGTTGTAAAGCAACATAAGTGGAGAAAATAGAAAATGGAGCTATTGAAACATAGAACAAACCAGGCAGATATAAAGGGAAGAACTGGCCATAAATCTCAAAATTGCAATGTTCCAGTCAGTGCTGCTCTGTGTTTACATGGTAAATTTCCTTGAGAAACAGTTAGTACAAAAAGTACCGAGAGTGTTGAAAATTTGGGAAATGCAACACAATAGTATATACAGTGATGAAAAAAAATCACACCTTCCTTATTAAGTCAAATGGAGGAAACGGGTATTTTATAATTCTCTTGGATGAAATGTCTTGTTGCTGTTTGTATTTCATAGGGCATAAGGATAATGTGCTCACCATTTGTGTCTTAAGTAGAAAATAAATTTGGAAGAACTGCCAAAAATTTTACATTCTGATAATGGAGCATAGCCTGTGAATACACAAATGTTTGATTAATGGAAAATTGGATTATTTATGAGAGGTTAGCAGAGCAAAGTGGATTAACAGAAAGAAAGAATTTTTCACTGTTGGACATGTTCAGAGCTATGTTAGTTCACTCAGACCTGGCTCCAAACATGGAAAGAAGCTATTTCAACAGCTATCTACCTTCAAAACAGGCCACCCATGAGAGCCATAAAAAGCACTTCTTATGAACTGTGGTACAACAGGAAAAAAAAAAAAAAAATTAAGTCATATTACGGTTTTTTGGATCAAAAGCATAAGGTTATATTTCCAAACAGAAAGAAATTAGAGTGCAGAGTTGAACTAAGTACCATGACTGGTTATGTGCAGGCACAAGGAAATACTTGTGGATCCTAGATATATGTAATGTATGTGGCATATTTTGATGAGGGAGTAAGACCAGCTGAAAGTAAAGTGTCAAGATCTGAATCCAGCAAAAATCAGTGGGCCATAGTGCCACAGCTATTCCCCATCTCCAGTTCCAAACCAATCTCAGTCAGTTTCAAAAATGACTTAAAAGTATAAGATGACATCGTACAAGCTGCAGAATGGGATTTTCAAAAAGCAACAGCTGAGTCTGATCCACTGTTAAGGTGTTCACAGAGACCTAGCAAAGTTTTACATAGAGAGGCAGACAAATCATGCTTTCAGTTATACCCAAAAGGAAAGGGATGGAGAAGCCAAGGGCATGAGGAGATATCCAAAAGCTGCCAATTCATGAACCTGTAGAACTTCAACACTAAATATGATGCAGAATTCTAGTGTTTTAAACCCAAAAAGGTAACAAAGGAATACTCCAGAAATATGGAGAAGACTATGATAATCTTTATCCCAATTATGAAACGTTCTTGAATCAAAACTCTCTTAAGCCACCAGCAGCCAGAGGCATGTAAATAGATCATCTGATTCCCCCCCCCCCCCTTACATGGCAAATGAGAGGAATAAATTATGTAGAACAGCCCCTGGTGCTTATTTAAGCTGACTGGAAGCCTGCAGGTGGCTACCTGCCTCTTTATGGTGGCAAAGCTATCAATTGAACCAATGGAGAGCAAGCTACTATGACATCACCCTTCACTGAAGCTGAATATGTTTCAACTAGTGAAACCATTCATAGTCCAAACCTACAGTGACCAAATAGTCCAAATCTACAGTGATCTTTAAAAACAACATTCTGTTCAACTATTCTATGTTGTTTCCAGAAAGAAAATATTAATTTATCAGTAAAGCATGCTGACATGAAATGCTATTGTGAATGGGACGTAGAAGAGCAAGGATTTATAAGTATGCAGTACTCTTCCACATAATAAACGTTTCCAACAGAAAGAACAATCTTCTGCCTGTCTGTCCTACATAGTAGCTGTTACAGTCCTTGCATTCTATGTTGTAGATGATCCCTATTGTTTCTTCTTGGGTTACTGGGTCTTTTGGTTTGCTTAGCAACATCTACAAGTAGCAGAGTGCATGCACGAACACCAACCAGCAATCAGAACACATGACAAAAACTCCTTAATCTCACAACACATGGACAGACTCAACCACAGGTTCAACTGGGAAACTATTAGAATCTTAGACCAAGCCAAATCTAAAAATGCTAGGGAATTCCTGGAAGCTTGGCATTCAGACAAATCAGCCATCAATAGACACGTAGAGATAAATCACATTTACACACCATTCAAGAGAGACAATAAAAAAACTAGGAAAGAAACAAAAACACGAGAACATATCCCCTTCAGCAGCCATCACTCAAGTAAGCAAGGATCAATACCAGATGAACAATTAGGCAGAAAACAATACTCAAGGACCCACCAAGGACAAAACCACACCCCACCAAAGCTGGCAAGCCAAGCTATTATTTATAAACAGACAGCAAACCTCACACTCACTCACACTATGATGTTACCTAGTTGAGTAATGAAATGTCTGCAAGCAAGCACCAACCTCAGAGAGCATCAAGAAGTTCACAGATCAAATGGTCATTGATGCACTAAGGCATTGCACCAAGAATCCCAGAAGCTTTCAGAGAAGGAAGTTGTGAGTGGACACTGAGAATACAAGAAGGTGTGTTGGACATTGCATCATTGCTTTGCAGCTATGAATTGTTTTAACCATTAAGCAAATGGTGTGAGATTGAAAGGTCTTCATATGCTATTCCTATATCTGTTTCTCACCTTTTGTTACAGGAATTTCTGTGTTTAAGAGATAAGGGAACTTCCTGTATCACTCTTTCTCTTTTATGCTTCCCTCTCTTCAAGGGCTAGTTAGAAGAAGGGAGGCTTTCCTATTCTCATATATCTCTTTATAAACCTACCTTTTACTGTTTGTTAATTAATATCTGTTCGTATATTGTATATACAAACAGATACAATAATACCTTGGTTCACGAATGCTTCTGTTCACGAACAATTCGGTTCACGAACACCACCGTTTGCAAAATTTTGCTTCCATTTGCGAACTCCACATCGGGTGACGAACCCGACCCACGGCCATCTTCCCTGCTCTGACACATGGTCGTGGCTTCCTGTAGGCAAGGGGGACTCTCCCTCCAAATAATAACCGCCTCCCCACCCGCCTTCCTGTCCTCCACGCCAGAAGTCGCCTCAAGCAAGGTTAGTGTTCTCTCTTTTCATACTGTACTGTACTGTACTTTGTTTCATATTTTTGTGGTTTTTTAAAAAAAATATTTAACCTTATTTACATTGAACCTTATGGGGAAATTTGATTCGGTTCGCAACCAATTCAGTTCGCAACCAGAATCATGGAACGAATTAAGTTCGTGAACCGAGGTACCACTGTATTATATAATTAGGCCATGTCCACACTCTGCATCTAAGACAACTATATTGTATTTATCTTACTGGACTTAATTGCTGGGGGTTTTTTCACCCATCTTTATTTTTTTGAATATCAAATTTCAGTTGATTAGAAGGAATTCCAGGGTGCCCTTGGGCATGCAAAATCATACACAAAATTTCCAGCAGCATAATATAATAGATTAATTTGCTATCTTTCTTGAGCACCACTTAGTTGATTTTGGATACTGGCTTGCTATTTTGGGTACTGTTAAATCTGTATCTGAGACCCCTGACTATAATTACTGCTTTTTGCTTGTCTACTGGCTGTAGGATTGAAAAAAAAAAACGAATATTGCTGGCTTTTATAAGACTTTTTGTTCACGTCAGATATGCTAGATTAACAGTGATCCCATTGGGTTTCTTTGAAACACATGTAACATTGGATGCTGGGTAAATCATACCCTTGGGAATGAGAAATAACTGAGAAGTATGTTCACTGACATTTTAATATCAAAGTAAGTAATATTCTGGTAGCAATGTAATCTCCCAGCCACATCAAAACATATCATATAACAATGAACTAAGTATTAAATGTAGTTCAGTAATCACAATCCCAATATTTCCTTTCTATCCCACGGTGTCAGTACAAAACTAGTCCTTTAGCATTACTCATTGCCTATTGAAAGAACAGATGTTGCTGAATGTCATTCATAACCTGATGGAGACATTTGTGCTTATTTGAACATTATGCATTACATTATACATTACACATCAGCACATCTTTTAAGGGTAAATGTCTTTGTTCAGGATGTCTGAACTGGTATCTAGCTATTGTTAACCAGCAAAGCAGTCCCTTGGCAAAAAAGTCACATACAGGTAGTCCTCAACTTACGACAGCAATTGGGACTGGAATTTTCATCACTAAGAGATGCGGTCATAAAGTGCGAACTCATTGCTTAGCGATGGCAATCCCTGCAGTCCTGGATGCCATCATTAACTGAATCCCATGGTTGTTAGGCGAGGCAACTTCCTGCTGGCTTCCTGCAACCAAAGTCAGTGTGGAAGCCAGCAGGGAGTTGCAAGTCCCAGGTCCGCAGGCAGGTAAGTGGTTGCTGCTGGGTGGGGGAGGGATGAGTTGGGCAGGGGTATAGGGGAGGGTTGGGGAGGGTGCACAGGGATGCATGAGAGGTGCCACATAGGTTGGGGAGGGAGTGCCAGGGGGTGCACAAGAGGTGCACTGGTTGGGGAAGATGCACTACAGGCACCACATGGGTTGGGGAGGGAGACCAAGGGTCTGCAAGTGGCTGGCATGGAATGAGGGACTGGGGAAGGTTGCACAGGTGGGGGAGACTTACCCCAGCAACTGGCAATCTTCCCTGCTGGCTTTCTCTTTAACTTTCTAGAGAGCCAGCATGAAAGGTTGCAAATGGCAATCATGTGATTGTGGGGTGCTTGGCAACTGGTTGTATGTGTGAATGGGTTGCCAAGCACCCATATCACGATCATATGACCACTGGGGTGCTGGTGTGGCCAGAACTCAGAGGACCAGTTGTAACCACCATTTATTCAGTGCCGTCATAACTTTGAATAGTCACTGAATTAATTGTTGTAATCAATTAGTTGAGGCATATATGTTTTCTGCTTGCTCACTCTTTATTGCTCCCTTAACTCTTAATCATGTGGTACTCCATGTACACAGAAAGTACAGTACAGAGTATGGTTGTACAAAATGTTTGAAAATGTTTTGTAATGTAGGAACATAAATGACGCATCTTTTGCGAGACTTGTGTGGCTACTTCGGAAGTTGCTCCTCCCTGTCTGTGTTTGCATGTGCATATCCAAGTGTTTTGCTTTGCCATTAGAGCCAGCTGTTTTAACAGTTCAAATGGAATAGTTTCATTTGTCTAGTTTCTGTATTGGGTTGTGAGGTTTCTTTGTCCTCAAATAATTTTTTGGCTTTTTGCAAGTATTGTGATTTATCCATAATAACTGTGGTTCGGCTTTTGTCTGCTGGGAGGATGATGATAGTTTGGTCCTTCCTTAGGCTATTGAGGGCTGCTCTGTCCTCTGCTTTGAGTTGTTGCTGATACTGTGTTCTTCTGATCTGTGGTATGATTGCCTGCCTTATGTTTTCTTGGGTCTTGGTGTTAAGTCCTGTAGTTTTAAATGCTGCTTCTAAGGCTGCACAGAATTCTAGCTGATTAGCATTGTCCATGTTATAGTTGAGGCCTTTCTGGAGGATATTGTGTTCTGCAGTGGATAGTGGTTGGCTGGACATGTTGATATATGTTTTTACATTGAGTCAGAAGGAGGTTAGCAGCAACTTTTCTGACTAATTTTATTAAAAGGCATAAGCTTTCATGAGCTGCCCCTCAATTCACCAGATGCATAGAGTGGCTAGCCTGATGTAGGATTGAAACTAGGGTGAGACAGAGGAGAAGGGCAAGGAAGACAGGTTGGTAATGCAGATACAGGTTATGTGAGAGACAAATTACAAGTGCATTATTAATAATTTTAATGAGATTAAAAACCCATTGTGTTTGTTGAGATCTTCTGAGATTGCCTGAAGCCTTTTGATATCAACTAATTTTTGCTCAATGGTGCTTTTCCCATTTTTCCAAGATAATCACTTTGAGGTTTGCCATGGAGTGTCATAGGACTTCTCAGTGCTATGGGAAGTTGAAATGCTCTGATATTACTTTGTCCTTGTTTTGAGTCCTAATGTCAAACTTGTGTCCATTAATTTTTTTGTGCAATGTGTTCTGCTTGTCCTACATAAACTTCAGAGGGACATTGCTAGTAGATTATGGCATATATCACATAAGAAGAAGAACATGTGAAGACACCTCTAATCTTGTGTGTGTTGAGCCTGTGATGTTGCTGTTGGTGTAGATTCTGGGGCAAAGTAGACATTGGGTTTGTTTCAGGGTCTAGTCCCTATATTGGTATCATGTCCTATTATTTCTTGTCAGTTGTGAGAATATGCTTCAGGTTGGATGGTTGTCTCTATGTAAGTATAGGCCTGCCACCATACTTGCACTGAGAAAGTGCAGTGCCATTATTCAGCATGGTATGTAGCTTATTAATAATACATTTGAGTGGTTTGAGCTGTGAGCTGTAGGTGATAAGTGGTTATGTTCTGTTAAGTTTCTGTGGTCTGTTTTAATAGGTCCTCCCTGGGAATTGATCTGGCTCTATTGATTTGTCTATTGATCTCATTAGGTGGGAAATTCAGTCTCCTGAATGCCTAGTTGAATTCCATCAGTTAAGCATTTCTGTCAAGTAGGTCAGAATAAATATGGTTGCAGCTTAGAACCTGACTATAGATGACAGATTTGGTTGTGTGTCCTGGGTGGAAGCTGGAAGCATGCAGAGATACATGGCAATCTGTAGGTTTCCCATATAACGTGAAATTTATGTGTCCATTATATAGTTTTACACTGGCATGAAGGGAATGGACTTGTTTTGTAAATAGGTCTAGGTCACCATCTGTTGATGGTGGGCTGGAAGTTGTTGAATTCATGATGGAATTTGATGAAAGATTCATTTCCATAGGTCCATGTGATGGAAATATCATCAGTGAATCTTAAGTAATAAGTTTCTTACTTGATGATTGAGCTGTGTAGTAAATCAGATCAAAGAAAGTCAGATATAGAGTATTGGGGGGGACTGTGCTTTGTATTGATATCCATATCCATTTCTTTGTTAAATGTGAAAAGTATGCTGCAGATGTAAGCAGATACTCCAGAACATTTTAATATATTCTTCCTGCAAACTTTGGGTAGTAATAAAATAAGGACAGACACCAATTCCTAAACTTGACTCTTGGTTGCAGGCTGACAAATGTTGTGTTCCCAACTTTCAACTGAGTAAAATGTTGAATGGTGTAATAATCAACTAAAGTTGTGGTTGATATATTTGAGGATTTACCATTTTCAGAAAATTTCCCCCTCTCCCCTGGAGTGTTATATTCTAGTAACAATCTGGGAAGCTTATTTTCAAATGTTACATGGAAGGGAGATGCTCAGACTGATTGTAGAGGAAGAGCTTCTGTCAGAGGGGCCTCTGGTTTCAACTGCTGGAGTGCATAAACTAATTAGGCAATTAAAATCAGAAAAGCCACAGGTCTACCTATAGCCGAAGAATGGATATTGAAATTAATGGAACTGGAGGAGATGGCAAAACTGGCTACTTTGCTCTAGCTTTGTTTCTAACTGGAAACCACTCTTATATTTTTTGCTTGATAATAAAATAAAATAAAATAAAATAAAATAAAATAAAATAAAATAAAATAATAAAATAAAATAAAATAATAAAATAAAATAAAATAAAATAAAATAAAATAAAATAAAATGGAATTTTGATTTTGGGATTTGATGATTGATTTATTTTATACCCATAGAAATATCTTGTACTAATCATATGTATTGTTAAAATAGATTGATTCCATGACCTTTTTGAATGTTAGATAAAAAAATATTTTTTATTATGTAAATCTTTAGATATTAGAGTAAGAGATGAATGTATTCTACATTTATACCTGTACCAAGGAAAGTCAGAAGTTACTTTTCTTTTTCTATGCCTTTTCTTTTCTGATTTTTTTCCCTTTCTTTTTGACTTCTTTGTATTTTAATCTTTCTGAAATTTAATAAAATTTATTAAAGAAAAGAAAATCCACAGGTCTGGATTCAATTCCTCCTGAAATGATAGGAACCAATTATGAATGGTGGACTTCAGTGTCGGCTTCACTTTTCACCTACATTAATAAAACAGTCCCCATCACTAGAGACTGGGGAACAGCCATAGTTATTCATATCTGGAAGAAAGGAAAGAAAGACGATCCAGCCAATTATTGCCCAGTGAGTCTGCTTAGTATAACTAATCAAATCTATGATAGATGCTTTTATTGGAAACTACTGGCAGGATTTCAGGCAGGTCACTCTGTGTTAGATCAAGGATCGATACTCTCCCATTTGACTGAAAAATATATTCAGCTGCATAAGTTCAGCCCTTTTTGCTTTGTTTGTAGATAGACTCTTTGGAAGATAAACTCTTTGGAAGAAATTCAAAGCATCTACAACTGATGGACAGTTACTCACCCTATTACATGCACAAAAACACCAGTTTGAGAGTGAGATGTAGAGGTGTAGAGAGCCAGACACCTCTCAAATTTAGCAAAAGGGTTAAACAAGTTAATATTTTGGCCCCACTTCTTTTTAATTGCTATATTAGTGCAATGGTTGATACCTCAAGCAAGGAAGAGTTTCAAACCCCAAAACTGGCCAAAAGAACTCTATCTGTACTGCTTTACACAGAAGATGCCATTATACTTTTGCAGATACTGGTAGGTCTTAGAATCTTCTGCAGGGAACATCATTACAGATTAACTGTGAAGACAAGTTACAAAGGCCTGCAGAAAGTTCTTCTGGACCTGCAAAGGACACATCATTGAACAAGTCCCTTGTTTTAAGTACCTAGGAGTTGTGCTACATCATTCAGGGAACTCATATCTTTCAGGTTATTCTGAATGCTCAGCTTTCAGGTTGTTCTGAGTGTTCAGCAGCAATGCTCTGCATCCATGTGTGGATATTACTTAATATGGTTTCATTGGGCTTCGGTGACACCACTGTATGAATTTCTAATTTATTGGGACCATAGGATGAAGGAAGAAAAATAGATTTATTAAAACTGAAAAAGTGGAAAATTGGTAAGAGCCACAAATAGATGTAGGAAGGAAGAGGAATTAGACCATTCTGACCTAAATATTTTTCTGTTAAATATGTTAAACCAACACAAATCTACAATGGGGAGTGGGGAGTTATATTCTAAGCATTCATACAGCTCAGGTATTCGAACTAAACATGTTTCAAACTGGATAAAGCATGAACTTTATGCAGAGCCCTAACCCTGTTCTTTCTGACTGCTGTGCATTCAGCTAAGGTCTGAAGGGGAGGTATAATCATGCTGACCTCAGTGCAAGTGAACCTTTCTATGCAATTCCTAATAAAGCATGGTCCCACATCATACAAATATGAATACAGTTTGCCCTCTGACCTTCAGCTTAATCCATATTTAATCAAGGGCAATATTGGAAGGTGTATCAGTGGTGATATTCAGAAGAGCTAGTAGTGCACACTTTGTTTAGCTTCATTTTGTCTGTGGCTTCAGTGCTCAAAAGCTAACCTTCCTATCTATTGCCAGTACAGTAGAAGGAGGGTAAGTAAATATCCCACCTCCATGATTGACCTTTTATCCTTACCTGCATTTTGTGGATTTATTGGAAAAATAGGGTCTTTGATTTTGTGGGTCCAAAGTGTTCCTGACCCTTCCCAAATACGATTTTCCCATTTTGCCTTCTAATCATTACAAAGCTGAAGAAGAATGGCAGAATACATTCTGTTTATGTTTTAAGGATAATTCTGATAACAGATCTCCCACTCCAGTAGCAGACCACCTTTTCACCTGCACATGAGAACATCTACTGACAGCTGAAACTGCTTCTCATACTCATAAGGTTACAATCTCACATGGATAGAAACATTTTGGTTATCTGTTCCTGCTGGATCAGCAAACTCTAAGGGGTTTCTGTCATATAACAATAGATATAGCAATAATAACATAAAATAGATATCAACATATTTCTGTAGTTTCTATTCAGCTGTCAGTCAGTCAGTCAATCTTTATTGATTAGCCTTCTGGCCATTTCAATTTCATAAAAACAATCTAATACCATATTAAATATAAAATCCAATATACAGTTAAAATTATAATTATAAAACCAGAAACTGTCTTAACTCAGTTCATCATCTTTACAATTTATGACATTGGTTGCTCTAAATTCCTCTCTAATTTTTATCGCCTTATTAATGAACTTAGTGATACTCCTAACCACATGTTGATTGTAGCCTGACAATAATCGGTCCAATATAAAATCACAGGATATATAAGGTCTAACTGTAATATACTGCTTTATATACTTCTGTCTTATTTGTTCATACAGATGACATTCAAAGATTATATGGACTAAATTTTCCACTCTACTTTTACCACAAAAACAAAGTCTCTCCTGATATGGTGTGCCCATTACTTCCTGAGTTTCCAGCTGGTTAAATCTTAATCGTGTAAAGATTTTGCGATACATTAAGGGAGTTGGGACTGTCAAATACTTTTCTATACCAAAAATAGTCTTATTTCTGGCTAAGCCAACCGACTTCGTAGCAGATAAGATTTCAATATCTTGTTGAGCACTAATATCTTGTGCTCTTTGTCTAATGATTTTAACTGCCTGGTCTCCAAGGGGTTGAGGTAAAAGGGGGGAGAGGCCCATAGTTGTTGTAGCTTTATACAAAAGTCCAACCCAATTGGTGATCTCGGGAGCTGACAATTGTTCTAAAAAGCATTGTTTTGGCAGTCTAAACTCCTCCATCTCAATCAATCGTCTCCAATATTTTACTACTTTTAATAGGGCAGATACATTTAATGGGAAAATATCTGTTTCTGCCCTAACGGCGCCGGCTGGAACCGTTGGTCCAACCAGAAGAATTCTTCTTAAAAATTTGTTTTGTGGTATTTCTAAGGACCCCAAATTTCTAAGGTTACCAAAGAACCCCAAATTTCAGCTCCATAGGTTAACAATGGGATGATCTTGGCTCTATATACCCTAAGCACTGGAAGTATTGTTGTTGGAATTGAATAAGACATAAGTTTATACAACGCTGCTATACGTTGTGCAGTTTTCTGCGCAGCTATCTTCATCTGGTTTTTCCAACTGCCATTTACCGAAAAAGTCAAGCCCAGATAAACGAAGGAAGATACCTGGTCTACTGGGCAACCGTCTATGTGCCAACGATATTGTTTCTTTTGTGAGCCAAAAACCATTACCTTTGATTTAGCATTGTTTATAGTAAGGTCATTTACATTGCAGTATTCCAATAGAGCTTTTAGTTGTCTCCTTAACCAATCTGAGAAAATGACATTAGAACCGAATCATCGGCATACATCAACATGTTTATGGACCTATTTCTTACTTTTGGTCTATGAAAACTTGTCTGAGCAAACACCTTTGGGAGATCACTTAAGTAAACATTAAATAATGTGGGTGCCAAAATGCAACCTTGCCTTACACCTTTATTGGCTGGGCTATTCAGCTGTTATACAATGTCAAAACATTACATACATGACTAGTAGTAAAACCTGTGGTCTTCGAGGACATTGTACCAGGAATGTCATTTAAGGATAGGCATCACAAATTGTGGATGTTGATAATAAGGTGGCCTTTTCTGAGTGCCCTTGTGTGTATATTGGCTTCCACAAGAGCCCAGTGTGATTGAGTTCAGGGCTGTACAGAAGTAACATGCATACAACAGAAATTGTGAAGACTTCCTCAGTATAGATATCTATACCATATATGTGCATGTTTGTCTTAATATCACTGGGTCAGTGTCCTGCAGTGTGGGAGCTTCTCATTGATGTTTGTGAATAGACTCATGTGTGGACCCAGATCCAGATTCTGGTTTGATTATCACAGGACTCCACCTGTTTTCTTACTAGTCACATCATCTACTCATACTTTAAGCCTTGCATGAGGATTAAAGCATCCTCATACTTTAATCTAGAGCATTATATTCTGTGTTATCAGATGCAATTAGTGTTGGGCAGGTGCATACATAGCTATTGTAGGTATAAATGGCTGACATCAGAGAGACTATAATAATAGAAGAAAAAGGAACAAATTTAAGAAGGGAGCACATCTGCCAAATATCCAAAGAAATTATATTTATTATCATTTTTTCTAATACGATGTACGACCAGTATATTTTATTGAAATGTTCAGTAAAATGGTCTGACCTGAGAGGCGTACTATTTTGATTTCAAAAGAGTCACACTGCAGTGATGAACTGCATACTATAATTACCCCTTTCTCCCTATTTTGCTACCTCTTAAATTGGCTTTTCAGAGTCTTCTATATGTATTATTCAGTATAGTTTAATCACTCAACATACAAAAAGGAAACCTAGGAGAGAAACTGATTTTTATCATGTATGGGTACCCAGCTCATGGGTTCAATGTCTGTTTTACTTCCTTTTCTTTGCAATAGACTCTGGTCAAAATCTTCCTTTCCACATCTAGTTCTAGTAGTCAATTACAGCATTTGGTTCAACATTTCTTCCAGAAGAGACATGAAAACGTTGGTTGTTTATTCAAATGCTTCAGTGCTTTTTGTTTTCAGACACTTAAAAATTAGTTCTAGAGTCTCTGAAAGACATATTTTCTTTTTTAATATTAATTTGTTGCAGTATCTGTCACAAATACAAGTAGGATATATGAGTGCAGATGCTTTCAGCAGGTTTCATTTTTAGATAAGCTTAACCAATAACTTCAAAGAGCACCCCCCCCCCTTTCCTCTCTTCTCCTTCCTTCCTTTGCTATGTATGTACTGTACTTCTGTTCATGGGTTTTCTTTATAAGTTGACCTGGAAAATGGTGTGTAAAATATTGTAATACATCAATTTATCAAGTTATCTCCACTGAGATTGCAAGGGAAAAGATGATTGAGATCACTATATTAAGCTGTTTGCACATAAGACCCCAAGCCAATATCATTTCATTTCAAAGATGTGCTCTCAAGCTTTCATCTTCCTTCACTATCTGAACTGCTTTAAAACCTGCCATCTATTTTTAATATTTCTAAAGAACCATTGCTTGAAGGCATAACCTATCTGCCTCATTGAAACAAACAGAAGTGGATCTCCTATTATTTCAGTGAACTAGCAGTGATCACTAGTGTTGGTTCTCATACTAATTCTTGGAAGTTTGGTGCAGAATAGGAAGAATTATTGGTATAATTAGATTAATCATTTAGACATCTCACTTTTCCATTTATAAAACATTTATGTTAGCTAATAACTTTAAAATAATAAACATGAAACATGTTTTAAAAGAAAAGACAAACACATTAACAAATTTAAACACTGAGGCATTAACATTTGAAGGCTGACTGGTGAAATGCGTCTTTACTTCTTGTTCCAAATGTGGAGAGAGTAAGGGCCAAAGATAACTTCTGAGAAAGTAGACTGTCTAGTTTAGGACCAACTTAGAATAAGATAAATCCTGAATATCTAATAAATGAGTCTTTAGAAGTAGACAGTGTCAAAATATTTCTCCTACAGATCTTAAGCCAGGCAGGTTTATAAAAAGACTGGGTCTTTTTGGACATTTAACATCAAAACTTTTAATTGTGCCCAGAAAGTAATTGACAACCAGCACAAATCTTTCAGCATATGATCCTGAAATAAGGCTACTGAAAGAAACAAGGAGAACATACAATAGAAGTCCTGTTTGGGCATTATGAAAGGATTAAAAACCATAATAAAGCAGTAGGGGTGAATCCTGACCCTCTCAAGTCATGTTGGTAATATCGAATCTTCAAAGGAGTCTGTGCCAGCAAGGCTCAAAGTCATGCAAATTCCTTTGAATGTACAGAAATGGTTCCTTGCTGCAATAATCATGTTAAGACATTTTGAATGCTTTTGAAGATTAGACATCACCAGCACAACTTCGGAAGGGTGAAACTCATCCCAGCTCTTCTGATTCTTTTTAATCTGTTTCAGACACCAAAATAGGAGTATATCATATATTAATAAAAATAAAGGTGCAATAAACAATTTATAAAAGCTGTAAGAAAATGCAGCCAACACTTAAAATAAAGCATTATACAAAAAAACAGCAGAAGCAAGAACAAATGTGTTGTATAATCAAATTACTGACAATAAATGGAGTTGAAGAACACAAGTTTGTTGCAATGAAAGTATTTTGCTCCCTTGACCTTCTTCTGGGCAAAAAGTGTATGAGCGAAACAGTCTTTTCATTAATGTGATTATGTGATCCGTGTGTGTGTGTGTGTGTGTGTGTAATATAAAAAATTAAGAGAGAGAAGTAATAGTTTCAGTTATGGTCTGTCCTTCAATAACTTTTTTCTCTTGGAAGAGCTATATTCTGTTGGTGTCACTTTGCAATAGTATCAGTGCAGACACAAATGTAAATATAATCTTGAAATAAGACAGACTAATCCATAGCTATTATGGAAAATCAATATAAATGTTCTGCTGCCTATCACAGTAAGCGTGAGTTATACCTCAATGCAGAGAAGAGATGTCACAGGCATTTAAAAAATGCCTTTGAATCAGTGTTGACTCCTGGTGACTGCCTAGATACTGTAAGTCCTGCAATTTTCTTGGCAAGGTTTTTTCAGAAGTGGACTGCCATTGCATCCTTCCTTAACCACTACACGAAACTGGCTGTCGTTGGTATGATGGTGCCAGAGCAATCAGCAACCATATTAATAGCTTGGGAATATGTTTTACAAAACATACAGGATTGTAAAATCCTGATTTTTATTGTTAATATTGTTACAATTGTTTTTGCGTACCATATTATCACTATTATCATTAATTCCAGGGCCCTGAATAATATATGAAAACAAATAAAATATAAGAGCAGCTGTGTTGGGTCAGGCTTACTTAGCCCAGCAGTCTGTTCCCATAGTGACCAAGAAATACCATTGGAAATGCCACAGGAGGGACATGAATACAATAGCAACCTCTTGCTCATGTTCTCCACTAAATGATTTTGAAAGATACAGTATATTGCCTCTGATTCTTGACAAAGCATCCCTATCATGAATTGCAGCCTTATACTTTAGATTATGGCTAATCCATTGTTACAACCAGTCCTCTAAATCTATCTTCCAAAATATTCTTACCTCTAAGTAAATGCAGTGTGTAATAGCAGATTCACAAGGCATCTACATGCGAAATGTTTATTTTGTTTGCCCTGAAGTCCTGTAATTTATGATCATTGAATGACAATGCAATGGAAGCAGTCCTCATTTAATTACCACAATTGGGATTGGCAACTTGGTCGTTAAGCAAAGCAGTCTCTAAGTGAAACTGCAACTGTGTTTATGATCTTACTTCAGCTTTCCTTTGCTTTACAGACCTGCGAGGTCATAAATGTGAGGATTGGTCATAAAGTTACTTTTTCATCACCGTCATACCTGCAAATGGTTGCTAAATGAGGCAGTCACTAAATGAGGACTACCTGTACTAACAAATCAAATAGCATGAAAACAATATTGGGAGCAGATTCATAAACTACTTTAAAGAGATAGGAGAACTGGAAACATTTTTGACTGCTACCCAGACTATGCTAGTTTGGCTTCCTGGAGAGAAAGGGCCAGAAAGAGGGTGCAGGGGATGAAAATGCATCTTTTTCCCCTTCTTTTTCACTTTTTTCACTTTTTTGGCAATCTGAACAGGAATAGTCAGCATTAGTACTGTACATATTTCTACTTATAGACTGGATCATATACTGTAAGCAGATATGGAATGCAGGTGACTCAAGCTTTATAAGGCTTCATGGATAAGCAGCAACCCAGAAATGGATCAGAGCCCAGCAAAAATCTTTTTCAATACTTGCAAGATATGTTCCAATAGGTGGTCTTAAATGAATTTTAGAAGCTCTAGTTTATTCTAATGATGAGTGATAGGCTATTTGCCTTAATATTGTCTAAACTGCAGATTAATACAACATGATTAACTGTGTCTAAACTATATCCTCTGTCCACTAAAGGCTGTACCAGTGATAAGCATTCAGTCCCACTTACAACATTTGGGGCTCCAAAAGAGATGTATTCTATGAAATACTAGAATTATTAGCTAAAAATACACGTTCATGCCAAACTCCAAATAAAATATTTTAAATCTTTAAAAGATTTTAAATTTCTACAAATTTTCTTTATAGCAAGTTTAGTTTTTATTTCAGTATGAACCAAATGAATCATTTAGTCTAATTCCTAGATTAAAATAACAATTTCATTGGTTAAGCTGTTAAGTGTTAACCTGGCTTAAATATATTGAAAAATTCAGGCTGCATTTACATTTTTTTTCTTTTTTTGGTTTGTTCTAAGGTACAAAGGATTGATCATTCTGCTCAAAGGATCATTTGATCAACCAAAACTGCCTCCTTGCAGTAAGTAATCCACCAAAGATCCTTTTACCCTTGCTACTTTAGGCCTGATAATTAATGTTAACTGTAAAGGTCTAGCCATAATCCAACATTCTTAAGTAGATGTGTATGGTGGAGAGGGGATAATTTTTGTAAGTCTGCTGAGAAGAGTGAGCTTATTTTCAGTCAGCAGTCTGGAAATGAACTTCAACGTATTGATATATAATTTTGTAGTTTTGTAGATCTGGTCTCTTTTCCATTAATTTAAGATTTAAAAGATGTCATACTAATGCTGGACTGAAGCTTATTCTGCAACATTCCCCTAACCAGTCTTATTAAATTTAATAGAAAAGAAACTTTTTTTTTTTTCAGAAGAGAAAATTTTTTTGGAGAAATCATTGTGATTGTGTTCAGGGTTATGGCAGTTATCTTAATTAAGAAGTATACCCAGGTATCCTGGCTTTTATTGTACAATGTTGTTTTCAATATGCAGCTTTTTATTTTTGAATATAGGAATATTGAATATTCTCCAAGGGAAGGCGTGATGAGGGAACTCTTCCCAATGCTTCTTTTCAGCTCAGAAGCATGAACAAAAGCAATTGTGCAGAGTGATGCAGAGATGACTAACTGAAGAAATAAACATCAACATTAAACTAGTCTTTTTTAAATTTATTTTTTATTGTTTTTTAAATAATAGCAGAAAAAGAACAAAAGAACAAACGACAAAGATAATCATGATAGAAATTGTCAAGGAAGGGAAAAAACAGGAAAAAAAGAAACAAAATATAATATATCTTTATAACAGTAAACAATTTCAATTCTATATATGCTTATCTAATACAAATATTATGGAAGTTTAAATATATTTATTTCTAATACACTTATATAAGTATCATGCTTTTTTTTAACCTATTGTATTTTGCATAGGCGAGTCCCATTTTTCATTATACTTGTCCATACAAAGACTATGTCTATATGCAGTCTGCTCATAGAAAGTAAGCATAATCACGTCTTCAATCCATTGAGTGAATGGGGCCATGCATTTACCTTTCCAATACTGCAATATCAGTCTTTTGGCCATAGTAAGGGCATGGAGAATCCATTTACACTGTCCAATTGTCAAATTCCAGGTAATAGGTATGTAGTTCAAGATAATATTATTCTCTGAAAATTTTAACTTTTGTCGCGTAGTCACATTTATATAGTCCGCTACTTTCTCCCATAACTTAGTAAGTATAGGACAGTGTAAAAACATGTGTTTTAAAGAAGCATTATCCTTATTACAACTCTAACAAAATGCTGTCTTAGTCCTTTTCTCTACAAACGTAGTGGAGTCCAATACATTCTAAATATTATTTTTTGTTGTATAAGTTGTAATTTGAGGTCCATTGACACTCTTGCTATAGAAGTTATCTGTCATTCTCTAGGCAATATAGGAACCTCTAATTCTTTATTCCACTAATTTCTTAGCATGTGCACATCAAATTGATATATTGATAACAAATATCTAAATCAAGTAATAGTCATTTTTTTAGTTTTAAAGGATTAACAAGTTGTTTTAGTATCTCAGATGGCTCAGAAGCTGAAAATGCTGCTAGTCCAAACAATGTTGTTAACAAATGTAGCTATAAATATTGTGATTGGGTTACATCTGATAGATGATATTTTAACACAGGATATTTTAAAATGTCATCTTCATCATCTATCAATTGGTCCAAAGTCAGTATCCCTGCTTTCATCCAATTTTTCCATATCACCATCTTTTTCTCAATTTTTAATGTTGGATTTCCCCATAAAGTCAATATAGCATGGGAAAGGGGATCAAATCTTTTTTCTTAGACATTACATTCCAGAGCTTTCTGACTGACATAATTGTTTCCAGAGATACTAGAATTCTAGTGCATTTAGATCCTAATACTGTCCATCCAACCAAAGCTGCTATATATGTATATTCCAAAGTTGCCCAAAATTGGAAAATTAACACCAATTGTTGGCTTCCGGTATTTAATACTTGACAATAGGTAAGCTTGATGATATAGCTTCAGGTTCAGCCAACTGAATCCTCCCTCATTCATTGGTAATTGCATTTTCTGTAGGGTTATTCTCAGAATCAAAGAACCCTGTAAACATTTTCTAAACAAAGAATTTATTTCTTGAAAATATTTTCCAGATATATGAACTGGAATTCCCCTCAGAATATAAATTAATCTGGGAATAGTATTCATTTTGAGAACATTCACCTTTCCCCAAAGGGTGAAGTTTAATGACTCCCATTTATCAATATCTGAAGAAATCTTGTTATATATTTTATTTATATTACATATTACTGAGTTACATCTTTTGGTATGCACATACCTAAATATTTAATGGATTCGATACAAATACAGCACTGATATTCCTTAAATGAATGGGTAACCAAATTTTCACCTATTGGCATTAGTTCCAATTTGCTATTTTACTAAGGGCATCTATGTATCAACACTGGAATGGTAGTGTGAGGTTTAGAAATAAACAGAAGAATGTCATCTGCAAATAAAACCAATTTGTGTTCAACTGAATTATATACTAAGTGGATCTCCCTATGTGGTCTAATAGCACAAGCCAAGGGTTCCATGCAGATATTAAAACAAGGGTGAAAGTGGACATCTTTGTCTGGTTCCTCTAAATAGTGTGAAAGTGGCAGAAAACATGCCATTAACCTTTACTTTACATGTGGTGATATTTACATATAATATCATGATCCATTTTATGAATTTCAAAGGAAATCCGAACCTGTTTAGTACAACAAACATGTACAGTCTATATGTTTTGTTCCAAGGTTTTCTTGGCATCTAATGATAAAATTACAAATTGTTCTTTGTTTTTATTCAAGTCTATTAAATCTATAACTAACCTAATCTTGTCTGTTGCTTGCCTAATTTTTATAAATCTTGCTTGATTGTTCTTAATAATGAATGGTATCACTTGCTGTAATCTATTTGCTAGCACTGCCCTTAAGACCTTTGTATCAACATTGATCAATGAGATTGGATGATAATTAGCACACTGAGTATGATCTTTACCTGATTTTGGTATAACTGTAATATAGGCCTGATTAAATGCCTCTGATAATATTCCCTCATCAAGTATTTCATCATACAATTGACAAAGTTTTGGCACCAAAAGATCTATAAGTGTTTATAGAGTGGTAAATCTATAGGGAATCCATCCAATCCTGGTATTTTACTACTTGCCAGTTTTAAAATTATTTGTTTAATCTCTCTCTTAACCTCAGATAGTGGAGCAAGCAAAAGTTATTTTTGTGTATCATCTAAGTGTGGTAGGTTAATATTATTTAGAAAGGCCTCTATATCTTCATTCAGTATATTCTCTGGTTTGCTATATAATTCTGAACAGAATTTTAAAAATTTACAGTTTATATCCTCTAAAGTTTTATGTATTTCATTTCTTTCACCTCTAATAATTGGAATCATTGCATCTTTCTTTTGCTTTAAGCAATTAGCCAAAATCATATCAGGTCTTTCACCATTCTCCCAATATCTCTGTGATAAACATGTTAGCATAAATTCTGTCTGCTGTAATATTATAGTATTTAGTTCATATTTCTTCTTCTGTATTTCTCTATACAATGTAGTAGATAGGAATCTAACCATCTGTGCCCCTAAGTATTTCTATTCATCTTTCAAGTTATTTTCCCTTTTATTTTTAATCATAGTTTTGTATGATGCATGACCAATAATCAACCTCAGATATGTGATTTGTATGCTTCCCATTCAAAAATTTGGGAACTTGATGTTTCTGAATTCAAATCAAAAGTATTCCAATATCTTTATCTGCATTTGTTGTACAAATTCTTTATCATTCAATAAGGAGATATTGAAATACCAACTTCTCGATAGCTTGACCAGTTTTGAAACGCACAATTAAAAGTAGCTGTATTATGGTCTGATACATAACAAACATCAATATTACATTCTTGAATTTGGTGATATAAAGTCTGCGATATTAAAAAATTACCAAGCCTTAAAAAAATCTGGTGCACACTTGAATAAAATGTATATTCTGTTTTAGTTGGATACATCAAATGCCAAGGGTCTATTAAATTCAATTCTTCCACATAAGTCTTAATTGTTTCCCTCACTAATGATTGCTTTTTTTGTGCCAGTGTATTTCTATCAAGCTCAGGATGTAATATTTCATTAAAATCTCCTCCTATTACCACTATCATAAATGCACTCATTTAATTGTCAAAAACATTCATAAAACATAATAGGAGAATCTAAATTAGGTCCATAAACATTAACCATAGCTATTACAGTCCCTACTATTTTAGCACATAAAATTAAACAACACTAATTATCAGTAATTAACTGTCAATTAGAAATCTTTTTTGAACCAAAATGGCCACACCTTTAGCTTTCGTCAAAGTATCTGTGAGGTAAACCTGTTCTAACCAATCATTCATTAATAGAGATTTATCCTGTTCCATTAGATGAGTGTCTTGTAGATAAGCAATATCTGCCTTAACTATTTTAAATATGCTAAGATTACATTTTGTTTCTTAGATTCTCACAACCCTTTTACATTAAGACTAAGTAACTTCATTCATTAATTTTATTCTGGCTCACTTATCAATATTCTCCTAATACCAATTCATTTTATAATCTGTACCATTTAACAAATATCTTTTCTATGTTTTCTACTTTCTACTTTTCTATGTTTGAACATTTATCATGATTTCTAATATTGCTCACAGATATAGAACCTCCATAAGAACTCAAATTAATATTCAAATAGCATTGTACTACATATATATAGCATCTATACTTCAAAGAAAAAAAAAGAAAAATATGATTATGTGCAAAAAAATAAAACAACAAACACGTAACATTATTTTAAGAAAACCCTAAAAAGAAAGAAAACAAAGAAATACACAGAAATACATAACTTCCCAGTGAGATAGCACTTTATAGTTTCATCTCTCTTATTATAAATAAATACAGGTAGTCCTCACTTAGCAACCATTCATTTAGTGATCATTTGAAGTTATGATGGCACTAAAAAAAGTGACCTATGACCGATGCCCAAAGTTACAACAGTTGCAGTGTCTCTGTGGTCCTGTGATTACGATCTGGGCATTTGACAACCAGCTTGCACTTACAACAGTTGCAATGTCCAAGTGATCACCATTTGCAACCTTCCCAGTTAGCTTCCAGCAAGCGAAATCAATGGGGAACTGCATGATTCACTTAATGACTATGTGATTTGCTTAATGACCACATGAGTCACTTAATGACTGCAGTGATTCGCTTAACAGCTATTGCAAAAAGGGTTATAAAATTGTGTCCGGCACATGATGATTTACTTAGACCGCATTGCTTAGCAACCTAAATTCTGGTCCCGATTGTGGTTGTTAAGCGAGGACTACTTGTATACAAAACATTTTCAAACTATTCATTCAAGCAAATATATCATGTGTAAGATTCAGACTTCTCCCTCAGCAATTTTTGTGGAATGAGAATCAGGCTGATAAACAGTAAAATTGGCAATGTGCCCACACTTTTTATCTTTAACCATAATAAAATGAAGAGAGTAATATAGAAAAAAAAAATTGAAAGTGTTTTAAACTAAGGTTTTTGCTAAACATCTCTAGGCAAACTCAACATCTCCTTTGACAGTTCTCATGAAATGAAACACATTCAGGCTTATCCATCAGCAGATTTCAAAGATATAATAAAGGCCTCGCCATTCAAAGGATTATCAAATTTGTGAATCTGATCTTGATGATTAATGCAGAATGTAGATGGGAAATGCATGAAATATTGAGTTATATTGAGCTGGTGAGACTTTGTGCTTTTATGAACAGCCTTCTTTTTTCAGAGACTTCCGTAGTAAAATTAGGATAAATTATATCTTACTTTGTCTAGAACTCCACTTCAATGGAACTCCACTTTATTCATTCTTGGCAAAATCTATGTAAAATCTCATCTCTTGTGTTAATGCTAAGTAATTGCATAATAATGAAATTGGAACTAGTTCCAGTCTTCCTTTTTGTTAAAAGAATTTTAATCACATGATCAATCTCAACTGGAAAATCTATACTCGAAGGAGCTTTCTGAAAAAATCCTCCATAAATTCAGCCAGGTTTGATTGACTTGGAGGGTTTTCAGTGCCAATCAGACATAGGTTTTTCCTGCACAATTGTGACTCTAGGTAAGTAATTTGTTAATCCAAACTATTATGACTGGTTTGAGTAATTTTCTCATGAGCAGCCAATTGATCCTCATGGTAAGCCATTTTTTCTTGCATCTGTTTTCAATTACATTTAAGCTGTGCCAGATCTTTTGGATTGGCTTCAAGACTTGTACCTGAGCCAGGATCTCTTAACAAATTGATAGAAGAATCTTCCTTTGCCACCTTACTGGCTCGGCAGATAGTGGAGCAATTGAAATTAAGCCAACTGTTCAACTTTAAGATCTAGTTACCATCCCAATAACTCTTTAAAAAAGAAATAATATGTGATGAAAATTTTTATTTATCCAATAATGAAGTCCTTATCCATATAGTCTGATAATTCAAAAGTTTGAAAACACTTTAATCAGGACAGAGATAAGAGACGTGCATTCAGAGTTCCATCCCAGAGAGGAGGTCAACTTTAAAGTAGTCTTTAAAATGCTATCCTCCCCCCAACTTCCCTCCTCCAAAAAAAAAATAAAAAAAAATCTATAGGACTTCTAAATGAACTAGAAAAACAAGGAAGTAAGATTTTGGCACAGCATTCATCTTGTTTTTATGTTATTGCTTATAAAGGTGGCATAGAATAATGATTAAATAATATCTGAATTTGTCAAAGTGTTTGGAAGGCAAATCATTCAGGAGTCATTTCTTATAATTGTGCTAAAGTTGCTTTTCTTCTTTAATCTTTTACCTGTTCCCTTCTTTTTGTGACACTTAAGATGACTGGCATTGAAAGAATGACTGGTCTTAAAAGGATTAAAAGTTTATTTGTTTTTGAAAAAAAAAATTGCTTTCTAACCCAGCTTACAACTGTACACTCTTTTAATCATAAACTGTTGGCAATGAGTTCTACTACATGAAAATATGGTGACTCTGCTGGTCAATAACTTGGTCCTCCAGGGAATCACAACTCTGGAAACTCTGACTCAAGGCAAAGCAAGTAACTTTTCCGACAATGCTCCTGTGGTTTGAGGTGGTGTGTGTATTTGTATGCATGTGTGTGTTTGTAAGTGTGTGTCTGTATGTGTGTGTGCGTATACAAACACACACACATGCACACACAACACAACATGCAATAGAAAGATTTGAATTTGTTCAAAGCATTTGGAAATAGGGCTTGAGAGTCATACCTGCAGCCACTTCCACAGATGCTTTCAACCCACTGCCCAACTCACACACATACCCAATGCAAATCATTCTATTTAATCCTCAATTGATAAGGACAAGGTGCACAAAAAGTGAGCTGGGTATATTGTGGATGTAAGGTTTGCCCCGTTCGTCTAGAGAAACTCTCGTGACACTTGTGTTCAACAAAGAAGTTTACTCAAGCATAACGCAGCAGTTACAAACAAAGCCAGGACTGGCTTGGCACATTTCATGGTACAGTTTATAGTTCTCCCCTTCCCGTGCTTTGCCCCGTTGCTAAGTTATATATTGCAGGTTGCAGATTACCAACTGCCCCAGTAATCCCCCCCTGCTACTCCAATGGCAGGCTCAGCCAGTTCCCATTGTCCCTTAATCACTCTGCCCTGCCGGCATAGTCGTGTTTCCTCTGGGTCCTTTCAGTTGTGCACAAACCCCGGGTTTTCCCAATTGTGTGCTGATCGTCTTGCCGCGGGCCATGGCTTAGTCCTTTGTGTCGGCGCTCACAGTTAATCAGAGTGGATACAAAACTTCCACTCTGTGGTTTTCCTGTTAAATGGGCACAGGTGGCTCGTAATCAGCCATGGCTTTCACTTCCTCTTTTTTCCCCGGCTTGCGAGCGGGCGGTAGAACTGACTCAGCATGGCTGGGCAAGTTCCTAGCCGTGCCGCGCTGGCTGAACCTGACACTGGATAGTTTGTTTAAAAGGATTGTAATGTGACATGGTTCCATTGTTAACCTTGCAATTCTGTCTTGGTGCTCACAGATTCTGCTATCTACTTCATCATTTTATTCTAGAATTGTGTTTGTTTATGAAATTGGCAGCAATGGATTTTGATATTTTGATAGAGTCATTCCACGGGATGGGCGGTGACAAATGAATGAATAAATGAATAAATAAAATATTCTATCCATGTACATATGTATTTTTAATGTCAATTCATGTACTTCACGGACATATGAAATGTGACGTATGTCTAGCACCAATAATGTCTTCAAAATTATTGATTTTACTTTTTATGTTGTATTGCCAAAGAGCAATCATTCTTTGTAGTACACAGATCTTCAAATGCTTCATGAAGTCAACATTGGTCCTTTAAAAAGGACCGTAGAGGGATTGCCACCACCTAAAGAGCCTAGTAGCCATGCAGAGGCTGGGAATTTTTAAGGTCCTACATTGTTTATAGCATATTTAAATAATCAGACCTTCTACATATTTTAATGAGATCATTATTTCAGATGGGCTCCTGAACTTGAATGTCAGTCCAAAAGCATTAGGTTAGCCAAAGCTTCTTTGTAAATACAACTTCATGAAATAGTGTATTAGTTCATACAATGAAGATCGTAGAACTCTATAACCTTTAATGGACATCCCTTTGTACGTGGAAAAGGATCAGAGTCCATATGGATTACTTCTGAAGTCTATCCATAGAAGGCCTCTGAGGAACAGAGAGATTACCTTTATTCTCTCATCTACCTCTTGTTTGTGAGGGCTAATTTCAATGACACATTCTTTATTCTAGAGAAATTTCTTATGAGAAGAAGTGACTATCTATGAAGGAATTAATATACACAGATGAACTAAGTTACATAGATTTAACCTCCTTGACCACAAAATGTCTTTATTATTGCTACTAGAACAGCCTCTGGCATAGGTAGTCTAATTGTTGTGAGGATTTCAAAATATTTTAAATGAGATTTTGCTGGCCTTCAGTGACTTCTGCATTTGAGGAACAGGGAAGAAAAGTTTGGATCCATTGTATGAGTCCCTGAGGAACTGTTACACACTTCATGGCAGATAAAACTCTTTTTCAAGAAGGCATGCCGCTGTTATTTCAATCATCAGTGAATCTCTGTGTTTTAATAGAAGATAATATATGTAACTCAGGGTTGAACTGTGGAGTCCTTGATACTCTCTGAGCTTAGTTGTTTGATTGCAGATGTTTCCTTACCTGACTAGGTAACATCGTTAGTGGTGGTAAGTGTGGGGTTTGCTCCCTGTTTATATACAGTAGCTTGCCCTTCCAGTGTTGGTGGGGGTGTGGTTTTCTCCTTGATATTTCCTTGGTTAGGATATTGTTTTCTACTTGATTGTTTGTCTGGTGTTAATCCCTGTTTATCTGAGTGTAGGCTGGTAAAGAGGATGTGTTCTGGTCTTTTTGTTTGACAGTTATTTTATAAAGAAGTTTAAAACATAGACTGAATGTAAAAATAACTAAAATTCAAACAGTCTGATTTCAGTTCAGATGGATTTAAAAACATGTTAGTGTATGTCACCTCTGCTACACCTCTGCTACACCTCTGCTTCACCATCAAACATGGGGTAAATTACCATGTGATATTGTAATTAGTCTTGGATAAAATGAATGCTTACCTATATTGATCAGTATTCTGGAATTCCATACTTCTTTCAGCCATAAGCCATGTTCCTCGTCAACCCCCTTCAGCAGTCACATACCTAGGAAATACACTCCCCACATTAGTCAGTCTAATCTGCCCACACAAGATCATTTTTATATATATATGAAATCAGCATCAGAAATTGGTGGGTTGCCAGCTCTTTCTAGTGTTAAGAAAATTAGCATCAAAAAGAGGCATGTGGGAAATTCTCTGGAGCTACTGAATCCAGTTGCCCTTTAAATTGGCATACAAATTTCATCAGCATTGAAACTACAAATTTTCTTGCATTGCTTGAAAAGAGAATGAGATCCTTTCTTTGCCATAGTACTGATGGTGGAACACTCCAAACATAAATATAACCAACTAATATATATGTTATTTGAAGTTACAGTTACCATGGACAGGTTAGCTGTTAAGCAAAATGGGGCTATTGGAAGCAATACTAGATTTATTTGGATTCATCTTTATAGGCAAGACTATACTTTTTAAAAAGTTATTTTTTTAGCCCTCTAATTCATAATAGGAGTAAATCCACACAACTGTACGATGAAAAACCTAGATTCATTTCTCAATTCTTTCTTCTACTTTATTTGAGAAGAGAGATGCCTAATTTATCATTGAGTCCACTGAAGGATTCAGAAATAATAAGAAACATATCTGAGTGTTTTATATGTAATAAGCTTTAGGTTTGCTAGCAGAATCAAGAGAATATTGTTGTTGTTGTTGTTGCTGTTGTTTTATAATGGGAAGTTATGGCATGATGAAAAGGTTGGTAAATGTAAGGGCCAAAATTGCTGCTTTGTTTAGGGTGGCTGAAGTAAAATAAAGGTGATAGGAAGAAAGATGATGTTGAAACCTTGTACCATCAATTCAGGAGCAGAGCCAAATTCATCCTGCCTCAGAGAAAACATAACTAGAGATTAGTGTAATAGTAGGCTTTTGTTCTGAGCATACTTTTCTGGAGTGCATGAAAGCCTGAGCAAATAATGAAAGAGGATGGAAGAACAACAGAGAGTACAAGAGAGAAATAGTAGAGTGGAAACTGCGAATGGCCAGAATATAATATCGTTATAATGATCCCAGAGACACATACATACATACCAACCCAGAAGCCAAGGGCATTTACTGTGAGCCATAATCTGAATATAAAAGTGCAAAGAACTGCAGTATATTGTATATGCCAGTAGGAATACTACCCCCCACCCCCTCAGCATTTATCTTGCATTTTAGAGCTTTGATTCGCCTCCAAGCTTCAATCCCTTGATCTCCACATTCAATTTCCTACCTCCCTGTTCTCCATTACTTGTTCTCCCATTGTAGAATAATGTGTTATTCAGTCATAGCAAATCACCTCTTTGCCTTCCCCATCCTGTTCATTTCCAGTTACTAGTTACTTTCACTGCTGATTCTACTAATCACACTTGAAAAGAAAATCATTAGAAAAACATTTGTTGCTTGGGATTTTAGAAATAAAGGCTGCATCACAAAAGCACATAAAATATATCACTCACATACACAGAGGCACAATATACTTTGTTGCTCTTAGGATTCTTAAATATTTCAACAATTAGCAGGATTGACTGTTTTTAGTTATACATAATAGAGCAAATGGCCATCTGTCAGCAAACACTCTTTAAAGAAAGTCTATGAATTCTTCACATGGTATATCTCCTTACTGATGTGGGAGAAGGAAATGTACTTAAATGAATGTGAAAATAGCTAAGCCTGTCTGATTTCTATCTTGTTCAATCACTGTCCCCTCCCCATCAGTTTAATCCAGTATTTTCTGCGATCATAGAATAGAAACATCACAGAATATGCCACCACAGCCAATAACTCAGATAATAAAAGGAAGCAAGACAAAACACACATTAGAGTGAATAAACAAATCCAATGTTACATTCCACTATATTCCAGGATATATAGAAGAGAATATATGTAGCTCAGGGTTGAACTGTGGAGTCCTTGGTGCTCTCTGAGCTTGGTTGTCATAGACATTTCATTACCCAACTAGGTAACATCATCAGTGCTGGTGAGTGTGCTCCCTGTTTATACACAGTACCTTGCCCTTCCACTGTTGGTAGGGGTGTGGTTTTCTCCTTGGTAGTTCCTTGATTAGGGCATTGTTTTCTGCTTAGTTGTTTGTCTGATGTTAATCCCTGCTTATCAGGGTGTTGGCTGCTGGAGAGGATGTGTGCTGGTCTTTTTGTTTCCTTCTTAGCTTTTTAAATGTCTCTTTGAATGATGTATAAATGTGGTTTATCTCTGTGTCTATTGATGGCTGGTATCTGAGTGCCAAGCTTCTACGAATTCCCCAGCATTTTGGGATTTAGCTTGGTGATGTAGGATCCTCACACTTTCCCAGATGAGTGGTTGAATCTGTCCATGTATTGTGAGATTCAGGACCTTTCATTGTATCTTCTGACTGCTAGTTGTGTTCATGGATGCACTCTGCAAGCCTTCTGCCTGCCTTTCCTATATAATGGCTGTTAAGATCCTTACACTGTATGTTGTAGATGACTCCTGTTTTTTCTTCTTGGACTACTGGGCCCTTTGGTTTATTTAAGATGTTTTGGAGGGCTTTAGTTGATTTGTGCTATGGCGATGCCGTGTGGTTGTAATTGTCTGTTGGTCGTTTCTGAGATGTTTTTGATGTATGGCAGTTTTTCAGCCACTTTGTTGAGCTATTTTCCACCCAGCCCTTCCTCCAAAATAAATATTATTTATAAAGGCAAGCAACAGATGAGATATCAATGACTTATTGGCATTCTATCCCAAAATCACATGAGATATCAAGAAAGAACACCGAAATCCTGTTAATATTTGTGATATCACAAGATGCTGGCCCTTATTAAAAACAAATGTACTTAATTTGGGTTCATGAAGATGACATTAAGGAGGTGTAAAAGTGGGCCATGACATCTTCTAATAATGTGTTGCTAACTCATGATATAAGTTTTTGTAATAGGTTGGGGTGGGAGATTTTGGAAGAGGATAGAAACAGTGACCAAACAATATACTGACTGAAACAATTCCAAATGTCTACATCAGAATTCCAAAACATATTACATGAATAAAGTAAATCAAGGCTATCTCCAGTGATAACTGCATGAACCCATCCAAATAATTTTGTTAGCAACAATATGAAAATAGTTTGCCATTGGGTAGTGGATATATATATATATAACCACTTCTGCATTACCTAGATTAGTTATAGGTTTCAATTTTTTTTTCCTATATAGTAAAACAAGTAAGGTTTTATAAGAAGTAGCATTACTCCCTTCTGCATATCTTTCCAATACATCTGACAGTAGTGGTTAACATATATTTCAAGTCCAATATGTTGAATTGTACACTGTTGCATAAGCTAGCAACCTTGAAAGTGCCTGATATCAACTTCCTCATAGAAACTGAAACATCAAAGATGGCTGCTGTGATACATCTACCGTTATTGCTCTCTTTATAACCAACTACATGTCACTTATACTTGGAAGCCCTGGCTGTAAGTGACATATAGTTGGTTCCTGCTCTTCTTAATTTTACAAGGAACTGTGTTTAAGCTGTTAAGAAATACATATAGTTGTTTTTTTCTAAGAGCAGCTTCCTATTTGTAAAGGGGTTGGACCAATGCCATATTCTGAAGGGCAAATTTGATGAAATTTGGTGTAACTCCTTCCATGACTGATGTGTTCCACTTTTGCATATAAGAATATATGAGTAGAATCTGTTCATGCCTATCTGAGTTTATAATTGGGACCTTGCTCTATCTCTGTTTGTTATTTTATTTTTTTAAGTAATGGTGAGCGATTAAAATGGCTATTTATAGCCCAAGCTTTGTTTACAAACTTAATTGCAGATATAAATTACTACACATTATTGAAATGTACTGACCTGCTTTGCTTATAATAGTTGAGAGTCTGTTGATGACAATATATTATGTTCATTTCCTATTTTAAAGAATGTTAATATATTTGCACCAAGGGTTATCATGTAGCTCTAATTATGTTAAAGTATCTCTGTTAAATGGCAATTTAATCATACTCTCCCAGCCATTTAGAAAAGTTTCAGCTTATACCAACTATCTTAGTCAAACTCTACTTTCTATGTAAACTGTAGTCACTCCAATGCAAATGCCATTTAAAGAAACTGCCATGCAGATACAAAACTGTATAGGTTTTATTAGATCTGGGCTGCAAAAATTTGGCCAACCACTCTTGTCCAAATGTTTGTAGCACAGATCACATTGGCCCTAATGGACTGTTCCATGTTCCATTTCTTCATCAGAAGGAAGAATGTTATCTGTATTTATCAACAAGCATCTTGCTCACTGAACCTGAATTATCAACTATTAAATAATACATTGAACTGATGGTGGGTTTCTCCATAGACACCTCTAGCTGGCATAACCACTTATGGGCATCTGTGAAGAAGGGGAATCAGGCTGATGAAAGCAGGGTCAGGGCACCATAATGCAATTTTTATATGTGCATCACAACTTTGTATGCACGTACAAGAAAAGTGGAGCTTCCAATGCAACACTGTGATGCTGTTTTCATCATTTAGACAAAAGTAGCATGATCCTGTGGACACTGCTGCTCACAGGCCTGTATAAAGTAAAATTTGGAAGGTATGGTGGCCGTTTAATTGATTTAATCAAATCTTGATTACAGTCACAGGCCAGCATAAATTGATTTAAAATATAGATTAAATTTTGTTTTAGCTGGATCTTTATATCCATCCATCCATCCATCCATCCATCCATCCATCCATCCATCCATTCACTCATTCATTCATTCATTCATTCATTCATTCATTCATTCATTCAATTTATATAGCTGCCCATCTCACCACAAGCAACTTTGGGCGGTATACAACAAAGCTAAAAACAGTAAAATACAGTTCTTATACTGTTCCAAGTACTTATGCAGGGCAATCACATTTTAAAGGGTAAAACAAAACATAACACATAATGATAGATCTAAAATACCATAGCCTGTGACTGACAAAAATGAGTTCAGCTTCAGAAAAAGAGAGAAGGAATTACTTGCTTTTGCTATCTAATCACCACTCTGATTTTCAGCCATCATAATGCCCATAGAAATTATCTGTTTCAGTTGCAGGCTTTCAAGATTTGGTATGATGAGTGCTTTGGAAACTTAATATTGGCAAATGACAAGGCTGGAAATGCCTGAACATTATTTCATCTAATTCTTTACTGAGACAGAATCCACAATTTTCAAATACTCTTCATAAATTAGTGCATTTCAGCACTCAGATGAGAGTTCCAAGACCAATTGTGTTCCAAAAAAGCAAGTCACATAAAGAAACACTAAATGAACTGGCTATGCCTAGTCAGGAGGAAAGGAGATCAAGGAAAGTCCTATCTATAACTCATAAATATCTCAGAGTAGTTCATGCTTGAGAGATTGTTCACCCACTACATAAAGAACAAATATTTCATGGACAAAGTATAGTTATAGATAGAGTATTTGAAGATCCCTGTTGAATCAGACCTTTCATCCTGTTTACTGCAGTGGTATTCTGACTCTGAGTTTTTTGATGTCAACATTAGTGTGACATAAGGCAGAGAGTGACATAAGGCAGAGAGAAAGTTTTCCACATCTTCACAAAAATTGTTCCATAATATGGGAACCAGAAAGAAACAAAAAAACCAGATAGGCAGCATCCACAGGGAAAGGACAGAGGGTCAAACTGATGAAAATAGAATCACAGCTTTATGATGCAAGCCCCACACCTTTTCTAATGTGCTGTGACCCAAAAGGGATACAGTTTATGCTATGTTGCTGAAATCATTAGAATGAATGATGATCTGGTGATTTCCTGAACCCAGAACATTGTTGTCAGGGTGGAAAATACTTTCTCTCTGCCTTATGTCACACTAAGAGAGTAATGTTGAATGTCATTACATATCAAAAAATTCAGAGTCAAAATACCACTGTTGTAAACAGGATTCACCAGGGATCTTCAAATACTCTATAACTATACTTTGTCCATTAAACATTGTATTTTTCTGTATTCATTTTGGCACCATCTCATAGCCAGTTACTCACTCCCACTATTCTTCTGTCTCTTCCTGAACCACATCCTTCAACTGGAAAAAGTGGGAAAACAATCCCTTTGCCCCTAGCTCCTTCACCATCCGGCCCAATGATTTATAGTCCCTTGCAGTGTCTTCAAGGGTGTGTCATTTATTCCCATATGGATCAATAAAAACAGATATTTGTCAGTGGACCTAAATAGACTTATAAGTCTTTCTGCCACATCCTGAATGTGTGTGGTCCAGGAAGAGAGCACACTTTTCTTAACAGACTGTCTGGCCCAACAGATTGCCGTTTCAATCCTTCTCAGAGGAAATCACCACCATTCATCACTTTCACCTCTTCTAAAGTAGCAAATCTGCCTCCTGTCTGGCCACAAATTGTTGATATTGGATCAAGCAATCTTGAAGCTCAATCAATGATTTGTTGACCTCCCACTTAGTCTATGCCGAACATCAGAACCAACTTCCTCCCAAGAGAGAAGGTTTGCATGCTCCATGTGTGGAAGCTAGAACCTAAGCCAGTGATTACAACTGAGGAAGCTGCAGGAGCAAACCTGAGCATGCCCAGCAACATCAGTGTAAAGCTGGGACAGATAACTGGGGTGTCCCTGAGGTTAGGGGTACAAATGCCCCCCGGCACCTATGGACAAATACACCCATTAACAGATGGCATTACTGAACATAGATGTACAGGAAGGGGGGATAATAGATCCTGGCTACCAAGGAGAAATCATAGTGCTTCTCCACCTAAACCCAAAGAGACCTGAATTGAGCCTCACAGCAGGAGAGAGAGTGGTACAACTGATCCTACACAAAATCACCTTTCCTCATGTAACAGAAGGGGAACCCTCTGCACAGGGTAAAGGAAAGGGGGAAAGACTGAGGCCACAGAAGCCAAAGTGTGGGTGAAGAGAGGCACTGGGCGATTGAAAACAGGCAAAGTATTGTGTCCCGCTGGCACAATACTTCCCTGTAATTGTAAGACTTCTCTGCAATAGTGGCTAACAATTGTCTTTTTGTGCAACAGGAACTCACGAGAAGGACTGTAGCCTCCTCAGGAGGAGTTTTCCAAGCTCTTAAATTGAGGTGTAAGTCTGTTTAAAACGATGAGGGGAGCAGATGCCTGCGCTGGCTGAAAATGCTTGCCTGAACTTCTCCTGTGTGTCTTCCTCCTGCTGACCACTGCATATACTGACAATGCCTACCTGCATTCAGCTACCAGATTGCCATCACTGAACAGCAGTATAACTGTTGGGTCTGCACGTCTATGCCTCATCACTCACAAGGGAGATTCCCTGTCTACACAAAGCCACTGAATGACTCTGAAATTTGTAACTATTTTGACTTTATGAGAGAGTGGGTGCAAACTCAGCACTCTCTAATAATCAACATACCTAAATGTGCTTTTGTTGGTGGTGTGCCCTGTGTCTACAGTACCTACAATGGGCAGGTAAGATCCTGGTAAAACCCCTCAAGTGAAACTCAGGGTAAGCTGTGGAAGACTAGGCGTGATAGCTTATAAGGGTGGATTGCCCTGTGTTCAACTGCCTAAACCATTTTCCTTCTCCCTCCTGAAGGCATGTACTGTTTTAATTTGTCTGCTAATTCCAGGTTAATAGAAGGAAATATACAGGATTTAAAAACTTTGGTTCACAATACTGGCTACAGTCAAGCTTATATGATTTCTCATGGCTTACCTCCTGGTTACCAAACTTTGCCTGGTTAAAGACAATATTTCTGGGAATTATGGGCTTGGTGGTTATGGGAATATTTGCTTGCTGTTTTGCTCAATGTTTACCCTCAATGTTTACCCAGATGTTTTAGGAAATGTTCCTCTTCCTCAAACCAAGATCAGTTTCCCCTTCCCCGAAGTAGGTACTGTATCTTTAATGATAATGCAAATTGACATAAAATACAAATTTGAATCAAATAATGATTTATAACTATAAAATTCCCCATCTGGTTAGGTTGTGCATAAAATATTCTATTTTGTGAAAAGGAAATCAAACTCTTCCCCCATGCAAGCAGGAAATCAAAGCTTCCTGCTTGTCCCTCCCTGCCATTCAAACTTTCCACAACAATCAAGGCAAAAGGATAAAATTTACATAAGAATGGGCTCACCGAAAATGTGGGTGGCAGGAAGAGTTAACATTCCCTGAACCTAGCTGAAAGATCTCCTTAATCAAATAACAAAAGATCTGGCAGGAAGAGCTAACATTCCTTGGACTTAGCCGAAACCTTAATCAAATAACAAAAGGTTTCTTCCTTGAAGAGATCTGAATTCCAGTCAAGCAGCACTAGACAGGCAAATACTGCAGCTCAATAGGATGCCTGATTAGAGGAAATCACAGCTCAGCAGGGTACCTGACCTCAGAGTGCTCCCTCTTGGAACTCTGGCTAATTACACTTTCTAAGAACTCCTAGAGGATGCTAGTGTGGTTTTTCAGAATTCTTAGAGGGCAGGCATTCATTCACGCCTTTCAAGAAACAATAGCATGATCTTCTCTATATAAAGGGCTCCTTGGGAATTCCTGTTTGTGGCCACCTCCAAGTTCTGATTCTGTGTGCTGTGCTCTCAGAAATAAACTTTTACCTCTGTTTCAAGCAATCACCTGTGCATTTTATTCCTGGCTCGGAAGTGAACTTGGTAAGATTTCCTTCCAACAGAAGGGTCTTGACATTGCAATGCCAGATTTTGTCCTGGGAGGACAGGAATCTTGTAGTTAAAAGCTGTTACCCAGCAACAACGAAAAGTCCTTGATAATTTTCCTGAACATGAACAAGTAAAATAAATAAAAAAAAAGAGGCAGGAGTTCTCCCTTTTGTACATCTGTAAAATGCTCTCCCTTAGCTTGTGGAAGTTTCCTATTATCTTTTTTTATATATATTTTTTTATTAGAGTTTATATATACAATATAAAAACTAATACAAAACTAAAAGACCAAGAAAGAAAGAAAGAAAGAAAGAAAGAAAGAAAGAAAGAAAGAAAGAAAGAAAGAAAGAACTTCTCTCTTCCTCCAAACAAGTATATACATTAACAGTAACTTAACACCTTCTCTAATACTACTGAAAAAGTCTCCTTCATCCCCTTTCTCATCTCTAAACAATAACCAAATTATAAAAAAAATTCAACAATCAATCTAATCAGCCAAAGCATTGACAGTGATAATCAACTATATATTTTAAGCTTAAACAAATAGGTCTATTTTGCATTTTAACTTCTAATTTTTTTCTAAAAAGTAAAACCTAAAAGATCTCTCCCCTTAAGCATGCAAAAAACTACTACTACTACTACTACTACTACCACTAGTACTACTACTACTAATAATAAAATAAAAATGTATTTTAAACTAAACCAAATAAATCACTATTACAGGTATAAATCATTGTCTTACAGTTCTGATCAGAAAAAAAAAATATTAACAACACAAATTCAAAACAATTTAACCCTGATCTGATAAATCAACTCTGAATTCCTTTCTCTTCTTTTTGAAAGGCTTAGTCTTCAGTCTGTTATCCAAATAAAACTGCAGATAGTAATCTCTTATCATTCTTTCCCTGTCAATTTTCAGAAAAGGTTTCAGATATTTGGTGTTTCCCTTCTGTGGGTCCAAATTTCAGAGTCACACTTCTGATTCATTACAGCTCCTTTTACCATATCATTCTCATAGTCAAGCAACTCTGAGTCCATCTTCAAATTCACAGCACCTTTTTCCATATCTTCCATGTCTGTCTTATAATCTGGCATTTCTTTAAAGTCCATTTTGAAGTCTTTATTCAAGTCTTCCTCAATTTCTATTTTATCCAATGAAATATTTTCTTCTTCTACAAACTCTGTTAGTCCCAATTTTAGAAATAGTCCCTGGACACACTGATTGTGTGCTAACAATTCTTCTTTGAAAGAAGGATACGCCTCCATTGTGTTAAAATATGTCTTTTCCTTTAATTGCTCTTTGGTTCCTCTGGCTCAGTCTTATCCGGTGCTTATTTTCAGAAGCAAAAGTTTCCTAGGACAGATTTTCTTGCAGTTAAATCCAAAATCACTTACTGTATTTTCTTAGACATTTAAAACAATCCTTTAAAAAGCTGTTTCCAATCCATCTAGCCTCTTAACTGTTCCCAGTCAGCATTCTTAATTCCCTATTTCCAAACGTTAAGATATTTCTTTTTGATCTTTAAACTTATTTTAATCTTCTTTCTTCCAGCACAGAAGGAAATGACAGGAGAAGAGCATTGAATGTTTCTCTCATAAAACAAACTCAGAACTCTTACTAAAAGATCAAATCAAAATTTATTTTGGAAGGAAGACTGCTTTCAGAGAATTGCACTACAAAGGGAGAAAAAGCCAAGCCAAACCAAGAAATAAAATAGATTACTTTGGAAATGACCACCAAAGGAAAGAAGCAACGGAGATATAGCCCAGGCAGTGCTCAAGAGTGCAAAAAAAAAAAAAAAAAAAGTGGATAAACAACAAAACAAGATAGGGAAACAACAAAAAATTGTCTCTTTTCTACCACATCATGATTCTCACGTGATTCTCTTAAAGGTAAGAGCAATTTGACAATGGTACAGACTTCTCCAGGAGGTGGACTTCCTTTCAGTGGAATTGTTGGATAGCTGCTGTTGGGGAATATGTAGTTGATTTCTGTCCTGGCTTTGGACTAGATGATCTCCCCAGTACTGTCTGATCCGTACTTTTTATGATTCTATGAATATAATCCATCACTTCACCAGATCATAAACTGTTAGTGTAAGCTAGTAGGTTGTCTAGGCAGTTACAAAATTGTAAAAGCTTAATTGTGCCAATTAGAAAAAAACAGCAGCAAATACCTTAACGCTGGATATATATTAAATAATATATGCAGTGTGATACTAATCAGTTTTCCTAATTTAGGAAACGTGATAGAATGTAGGTAGTTGAGAAATTGTAGTTTGGTGGTTTCATACTGCAATCTTCCTTTGTTCAAAAATAGTTTCTAAAGTTTAAAGCAGAATTTCTCAAAAAACTGAAAAGTAGCTTTTCTTTTTTCTTTTCTTTTCTCTTCTCTTCTCTTCTCTTCTCTTCTCTTCTCTTCTCTTCTCTTCTCTTCTCTTCTCTTCTCTTCTCTTCTCTTCTCAGTTCAGATGTTAGGTCTGTATCTATTCTTTTTTGCAAATATCAGAGAAGGAAGGATATGTTGTACTGGAAAATTAACAGAAATAGTATCTGACATGGCAGCTAATTGTAATAACTGTAATACTAGGGTTTAATCATCATCATCATCATCATCATCATCATCATCATCATTGTAATAATAGGGACACAAATGACATTGGGACTTCTTGAAGGATCTGACCTATGCTTTAATTTAGGGAGTTATAATAATAAACCATTCTTAAGCAACCAAATTTTCCACTGATTTTTTCCATTATGATAAGATTTCTGCCATCATCATCATCATCATCATCATCATCATCATCATCATCATCTAAATAATATATAATAATGTTCTAGCAATCAATCAATCATCTATCTATTTTGAGCAAGGACTTCATTTTCCATTCACTGAATTCAACTGTCTGAGGCCTGACTTCTGAGGCCTGACTGAAGTCAAGCCAAAGCTGACTTTTGCAAAAGTTTCTTAAATGAAATGAAGCCTGAAAATATCCAAGTCTTTTTAGTTAGTTAATTTGTTTGTGTGTGTGCTTTTTTTTAAATTAGAGTTGACACAGGCACAAAGAAAGAAGCTTTAATTTGGCAAATATAATTATAGAGAGGAATCTCTACAGTACCCCATCACTTTCTCCTCCCCTCCCTCCGTCTTTCCAGGTTGAACCAGAAGTCCTGAAGATAAGCTATCACCTTAACTTTGTGCTGGAAAAGATTTCTGTTGCCAATCCATCTGACAAGAGAGATGGACCAACAATTTGATATGACAAAATTCTAATCAGATGCTTATAGACAATTTGAGCAGCCAAATTCTAAAAAATCCCAAATCAAAGAAGACGAAGAAAGAAACAAATTAGCAAGTAATTCTTTGAGTTACAGAAAAACATACTGTAAATGAGCAACAAACATCCACGCCGTTGCTGCTGCATTCAATAATGGTGCTATATAATGCAATATTGGTTGAAATGATATTGTTTTTATTTTTATCCTATACCTTAGAATGTAGGACTAAGACAATATTGACCAACTTTTCCCAGTAATAAGTGGCCACACTTGGATGTTGAGTCCACACTCCCCAAAACAGGAATGAAAACAGGACATTTAGATTTAATATAAGAAAAAAAATCATGAATTTTGTTCTCTATCTTTCATGAAGAACACTTGAGCTAGTTATTTCTAAGTATTTGAAAAGTATTTGTGCTCATCCAGCAGTAGACTGTTTATTTTCCACCCTTTATAGGGATAGCACAGTCCTCCATTGTCTTTTGCTCCTATTTCTCTACTACCTTCCCTTTGTGATAGTAAAAGAGTGGCCACTTGCCAATTATTAGAAGCAAAGTGGGTTGTTTGTTTGTTTTGCTCTGGTGTCATCATTTTTTCCTTCACTTTATACTGTTATTTAGGTGGATCACCTTGGATTCCATTTAGCTTATTTGTCCTTTGGTGACAGTTGGCAGTTCAGGCATTAGCTATTATTTAAATTATTTGATAAGTCTCCTGAGGCACCTGTAAATACATGCTAGCTAGCATGAGGTGATGCAGTACAGGTCACATTGGGCCTTGACAGTTTCTGCTCAGCAAATTCTGAGCATCATAATGGAATGGAATCACTGCTGTGATATGGGTGGTGGAAGGAAGGGAGGAAGGGAGGAAGGGAGGAAGGGAGGAAAGAAAAGAAAGAAAGAAAGAAAGAGAGAAAGAAAGAGAGAAAGAAAGAGAGAAAGAAAGAGAGAAAGAAAGAAAGAAAGTAAGTTCTGGCTGCATAACAGACTCACTTCCTAGACCCAGAAGAGAAAAATCCTTTTATTAAAGTTGGTAGCTCTCAGCTATGCAAATTGCAGAGGGCTATGACTTGCTGCAAACTTGTCTTGATTTAATGCAAGCTGTAAGTCTTTCACCCAGTCTTGGTTCTTGCCATCCTTGTTACCTAACTTTGGGTGAACAATGGAAATCACCTGGAATGTAATCAATCAATTAAAAAAATAGCCTTAAAAATAAACTTAACCACCCATCATGGGTAAGGTTGTGGTATGTTACATTTCCATTACCTTATTGAAAAAAGTCAAGCACCTGCACTCAAGATTAATAACAGACAAAACCTTTTTGTCATGATATTTTTATGGCAAGACATTTCATTTCAGAGAACAGACACATTCTATTAAGATCTATAACCGTGTTTGAAAATATGTGTGCAAACTCTATCTCTGATATAGATATTACTTCTAAGTTATATTTACTTTTTGTTATATAATCTTTCCAGGGCAGATGGAGGTTTTCATACCAATATTCAACAAAAGTACATCAAAAAGCTATCTGTTGTTGAAGAGCTCTAGCTTGAAACACACAGAAATATTAGCAATATCTCTGTCCTTTAACTGTACTGCTTCAGGAATTCTGGACTCCAGCGTGCACAGCTATCTTGATAAAGATGCTTTTATGAGAAAGCCTTTTCCATCAAATAATGCTTGGCTTTTACCTTACCAGTTTCTGAACTTGCTGTGTATGTGGTACATGACTGACATAACAATGTCAGACCCACATTTGATCATATTTCCTAGTCTTAATACTTTTTAATGCAAATCATTTTTGTTAGTTCAATTGATTGATAGACTGATTTTAAGATAGATAACCTTCCTTTCAGTATGAAACTGCCAAGGTGGCTAACAAGTAAGATGATAAAAGATCCAATTAAAACATTCTATTAAATCCAATTTATATCAGGATTCCCTAAGAAAGCAATAAAAAAGTAATGATAGAATGATGAAAGTGATAAAACAGCTGTGACAGAATAAAACAAATAAATGAAAACATTAAGAAGTTTGGGTGAACAAAATTTAATCATACAGGAATCCAGTACAGAACATTTCCTCCTATTTATCAACTTCATCTCTGAGGATAATAGCACCTGGAACAAAGACTTCGACAACATTTCATGTAAGAGATCAGGCGGTCTTTCGTATGCCAATACTCCAAGCAGTGAAGAAGTTTAGAGATAAAAGTCAGCCCTTTGAATGGTGCCCCCAAATAAACTGAAAGTCAATAAAGGTTTTATAAAGCTCTTCCTAAAGATTAATTCCAGTGGTGTTGCTGCATTGTAAACAAGTCGAAATTTCCATGTCAGCATAATGCATTGAAATTATGTAGATTAGATGTTACTTGCCAAGATATGACATAGGATGCTTCCAACAGAGCTAAACCTGTATTCAACAGTGGAACTCAACCTACTGTCCATCTTTGCTGTGACATGCATGCAAGTAAGCCATATGACAGGGGAACAGGACAGACAATAAACATTGCTCAGTTTCCATGCCAAAGTTAAAAAAAAAAAAAAAAAAAGCTGCCAAAGTGGTATGGAAGTAACTGGTTAAATCCAACATATGCTTTCTGGAGAGGAAGGAAGTAGGTGATGAACAGAAATGAGGTACCCCACAAATTGCTAACATTCATATGGATGCTTATAGAAATAATAAAATGATAGGAATTAGAAGCTTGAGGGCAAAAGTTAGAAAAGCAGTGCCTGCTGAAGGTAACCCAAAATGTACCATGGGACAAGGCAAAAGGCTAGTAGACAGGAAACATGAAATGGGAACCTGTGGTTGGAATCAATGCAGCAGCTACTGTTGCAATATGGTAAATATTGATTAGTAGAGGTGTTAGAAATGTTTATATAATCTTAAATATGTCAGATATTGTTGTTCATTATAAAATATTGTATAAGAAATTGTAGAAACAGCAGTTAGAGATCATCAGCTAAGGGGAAGGTCAAACCATGACCACAGTGAGTTAGGTTTGTGGTGAAAGAACTATAAAAGACCACTGAACAACAAGGTGGTTACACAAGCTTTGAGAGAGATCTCCTTGTGTCCTTTTTTCTGCACAGAATAAAGTTTCACTTCGATTTCCATCTTGGTGTGTTTCTTTAGGCATTCAGTCAATGTACAGTCATAGGTCATTAAAAATTATAGACTAAATTACTATATATGAAAATGTGTGGGAATAGTGTTTCTGTATGGGTCTAGCAGTTTTTGCATTGCCATTGCAAACTATAAAAAGAGACATGAAATGTAACAGCATGACAGAAATTGCTGCAACAGGTGAGTCGTCAACTATAACCAAGACTATATGGACTGAATTTTGGACGAAATACCCAAACAAAAATGGTATATAGATCCCTCTTTAGAAATGCATTGCTTGCCTTCTATTTTATCATTATTGTGGAAGAAAGTCTTTGTCCCAATAATTCTATAAACTATAATGTCAGCCTTGAATAAATAAAAATGTTTTGAATAATGGTATTGAATAATGGTATTTGAAAAATGTATTTCAAACATTTTCAAAAACTTAAGGCTATAATCCTATGCCATACAGCTAGGAATAAGTTCATTGAGCTGAATAAGGTTCACCTTGGAGCAGATATTTCTAGCAGAAGTGCACAACCAAGGATGAATGTGACCCAGGAGTGCCTTGGGTCTCTCCCACTGTTGCTGCCAAATAGTATTTTTTTAATGTGACTAAAGGGAAAGATTATTAAATTAGTGGAGAGTAAATACAGAAATGGCATTTCATTAGCTTAATTAAAGTTTGATTGCATTCAGATTTAATTTAATGAAACAGGGTTGTTGTTGTTTTAACCTGGCCCTAACTACTTTTGGGTACACAGACTTCTGTGTGGGGGTTGTTTTCAGTGGAGTTGCAGTCTGCAGTCTGCAGGAAGTAATTGAACATTGAAACTTACAGAAGCTACATTCCTCTTCCTTGTCATCCAGGAAGCATGACAATTGGGTAGAGAAACATATGCTACTCCTTTGAGTTGAGGATTGAATAAATTCCTATGGACACATAAATGTTTCTTTCCATTGACTAAGTTACTGTGGCCTTAGAAACTTTCTTCCCAATAAGCCAATCTATTGCTGTTGTTCAGTCGTTAAGTCATGTCCGACTCTTCGTGACCCCATGAACCATATCATGCCAGGCCTTCCTGTCCTTCACTGCCTCCCTGAGTTTGTTCAGCTTCATGCTCATTGCTTCAGTGATGCTATCTAACCATCTCATCCTCTGCCATCCTCTTCTCCTTTTGCCTTCAATCTTTCCCAGCATCAAGGTCTTTTCCAAAGAGTCCTCTCTTCGCATTAGGTGACCAAAGTATCTGAGCTTGAGCTTCATTATCGATCCTTCCAATGAGCAATCAGGGTTGATTTCCTTTAAGATTGACTGGTCTGACCTCCTAGAAGTCCAGGGGACTCTTAAGAGTCTTCTCCAGCACCACAGTTCAAAGGCATCAATTCTTCGGCGCTCAGCCTTCTTTATGGTCCAGCTCTCACAGCCATACATTACTACTGGAAAAACCATAGCTTTGACTATGTGGATCTTTGTCGGCAAGGTGACGTCTCTGCTTTTTAATATGCTATCTAGGTTTGCCATAGCTTTCCTCCCAAGGAGCAAGCGTCTTTTAATTTCATGGCTGCAGTCTCATCTGCGGTGATCTTGGAGCCCAAATAAATGAAGTCTGTCACTGCTTCCATTTCTACCCTTCTATTTGCCAGGAATTGATGGGTCCAGATGCCATGATCTTAGTTTTTTTAATGTTGAGTTTCAAGTCAGCTTTCTCACTCTCCTCTTTCACCCTCATAAAGAGGCTCTTTAGTTCTTCTTCACTTTCTGCCATTAGGGTGGTATCGTCTGCATATCTGAGGTTATTGATGATTCTCCCTGCAATCTTAATTCCAGCTTGTGATTCTTCCAGCCTGGCATTTCTCATGATGTACTCTGCATATAGGTTAAATAAGCAGGGTGACAGTATACAGCCTTGTCGTACTCCTTTCCCTATTTTGAACCAATCGGTTGTTCCGTGACCGGTTCTGATTGTTGCTTCTTGGCCCGCATATAGATTTCTCAGGAGACAGGTAAGATGGTCTGGTGCCCCCATCTCTTTAAGAATTTGCCACAGTTTGTTTTGATCCACACAATCGAAGGCTTTTGCATAGTCAATGAAGCAGAAGTGGATGTTTTTCTGGAACTCTCGTGGTTTCTCCATGATTCAGCAAATGTTGGCAATTTGATCTCTAGTTCCTCTGCCTCTTCGAAACCCAGCTTGTACATCCGGTAGTTCTCGGTTCACATACTGCTGAAGCCTAGCTTGTAGAATTTTGAGCATAACCTTGCTAGCATGTGAAATGAGTGCAATTGTGCGATAGTTTGAGCATTTTTTGGCATTGCCCTTCTTTGGAATTGGAACATAAACTGACCTTTTCCAATCCCGTGCCCACTGTTGCGTTTTCCAAACTTGCTGGCATATTGAGTGCAGCACTTTAACACCATCATCTTTTAGTATTTTAAATAACTCAGCTGGAATACTGTCATCTCCACTAGCTTTCTTGTTAGTAATGCTTCCTAAGGCCCACTTGACTTCACTCTCTAGGATGTCTGGCTCAAGGACATCAGGGACATTAAGATCTTTCTTGTATAGTTCTTCTGTGTATTCTTGCCACCTCTTCTTAATCTCTTTTGCTTCTGTTAGGTCCCTGCCTTTTTTGTCCTTTATCATGCCCATCTTTGCACTAAACGTTCCTTTCATATCTCCAATTTTCTTGAAGAGATCTCTAGTCTTCCCCATTCTATTGTTTTCCTCAATTTCTTTGCATTGTTCATTTAAGAAGGCCTTCTTATCTCTCCTTGCTATTCTCTGGAAATCTGCATTCAGTTGCTTATATCTTTCCCTTTCACCCTTGCTTTTCACATTCCTTCTTTCCACAGCTATTTGTAAAGCCTCATCAGACAGCTATTTTGCTTTCTTGCATTTCTTTTTCTTGGGATGGTTTTAGTTGCTGCCTCCTGTACAATGTTACGGACCTCCGTCCATAGTTCTTCAGGCACTCTGTCTACCAAATCTAATCCTCTAAATCTATTCATCACCTTCACTGTGTACTCACAAGGAATATGATCTAAGTCATACCTGAGTGGTCTAGTGATTTTCCCTACATTCTTCAATTTAAGCCTAAATTTTGCAGTAAGAAGCTCATGATCTGAGCCACAGTCAGCTCCTGGTCTTGTTTTTGCTGTCTGTATAGAGCTTCTCCATCTTTGGCTGCAAAGTATATAATCAATCTGGTTTCGGTATTGACCATCTGGTGATGTCCATGTGTAGAGTCATCTCTTGTGTTGTTGGAAAAGAGTGTTTGCTATGACTAGCTTGTTCTCTTGACAGAACTCTATTAGCCTTTGCCCTGCTTCATTTTGTACTCCAAGGCCAAACTTGCCTGTATTCTGATTACTCCTTGACTTCCTACTTTAGCATTCCAATCCCCTATGATGAAAAGGACATCTTTTTTTGGTGCTAGTTCTAGAAGGTGTTGTAGGTCTTCATAGAACTGGTCAACTTCAGCTTCTTCGGCATCAGTGGTTGAGGCATAGACTTGGATTACTGTGATATTGAATGGTTTGCCTTGGATACGCACTGAGATCATCCTGTAATTTTTGAGGTTGTACCCCATTATTGCCTTTCCCACTCTCTTATTGACCATGAGTGATACTCCATTTCTTCTAAGGATTTCTTGCCCACAGTAGTAGATATAATGGTCACCTGAATTAAATTCACCCATTCCCGTCCATTTCAATTTGCTGATTCCCAAGATGTCGATGTTCAATCTTGTCATCTCATGTTTGACCACATTCATCTTGCCTTGGTTCATAGATCTTACATTCCAGGTACCTATACAATATTGTTCTTTACAGCATCGGACCTTCTTTTTGCTTCCAGATACATCCACAGCTGAATGTCCTTTCAGCTTTGTCCCAGCCGCTTCACTCTTTCTGGAGCTACTTGGAATTGCCCTCCACTCTTCCCCAGTAGCATATTGGACACCTTCCATCCTGAGCGGCTCATCTTCCGGCTTCATATCTTTTAGCCTTTTAACATTGTCCATGGGGTTTTCTTGGCAAGGATAGTGGAGTGGGTTGTCATTTCCTTCTCCAGTGGACCACATTTTGTCAGAACTCTTTGTCATGACCTCTCCGTCTTGGGTGGCCCTGCACAGTATAGCTCATGGCTTCACTGAGTTACACAAGCCCCTTCGCCACGACAAGGCAGTGATCCATGCAGGGGAAGCCAATCTATATCTTAGCCATTTTGATCTGAGAACTGTTCGTTTTTGTCTTTATTGCCCTTTTTAAAACTTTTTTTAAACTTGTAACTAAAATCTAGATTTTTTAAAAAATAATTTCTTTTTTAGAGATCATTTAGAGATAAAGGAATATTGTACCTTACTAAGGGAACTGCAGAAGGCCAATATTTGACAATGTTTTCAATTTACAGTTCAAATGGAGTTTCTTGCTAATGTTCAGATAGACATCCTTTAGAAATAAAGTAAAACTGGTTCAAGTGGCCATTTCAGAGAATATCTGAAATTGGCCTATTTGTCTTTTGCTGCCCTGCTGCATTTTAGGGAAAAAAAGTTATTGTTTCAGAATTCTCTCACTCTTTATTTTATATATGTGTGTGTAATGGAAAGTTTCAACATGTTATTTAGAAAAAAAATAGAAGAAAGATTTTTGGAGCAGTCACCAATTCCTTTCTTTTCCAATTAAAATGCCACAATGAACACACACTGACAGCAGATATGTGGCTATGGATGTCAAAAGACTATCTAAGCCTTTGTTTCACACTGTATACATTTATTTTCAAATCTCTTGACCTTTTTCCTGTTTTTTTTTTTAATATTTATTTTCTTGATGGTTCTCTATGGACTTTGTTTTGTGTCTTTCTCCTTTGTACTGTACTGATTTGTTGCTGTTCTCTTTTTCTGTTGTCTTTGTTTCATATTTGATTTTTCACTGGCATTACATATCAACATAGATATTGCAAGAAGAAACATATGCAAGGGAATAGTACATTTATCTCTGCTTCTGAAAAGATGGCATGCCAAACTGATCAGTGAGATGATGGAGCTCAAATATGGGATGACTACAATCCTATAGACATATTTTTTGGGGGGAAGAAATTTATTGAATTCAACAGAACTTGGGTAGAAACACAGATGATTGTACAGTAAATAATAGCAGTTAGTATCGTAGGTGGTATTTTCCCAAATGTCTAGATTTCATGCTTAAAAATATTGCCAGTGTATATCCTAAATAGAAGAGTACTAGTAAAATGTTCTTACCTTTGCAGAGAGGCCAAATCTCTCCAGAAGGAAACCAGCTTCCTTCCACTACTGGTTTATATTTAGCAACCAAGATTTAGCAAAATTCAAATCCTACTTTTTCTATTTTTTTCTAATAATATTTTTATACAGTGACAGAGAACCATAAGTCTGGAGTTTGCATTTCTTGCATTTGTAATTTGAATACATCCACTGAAACAGAATGTACAATGACCTGAGAAAATAATACCCTTCTTCCATTTTCTTTCTTGCATAAACAACACTGACATGAGCATACAGACAATATGAAAGAGACAATGCTAAGGTACTTGATTGCTATGCATTAAACCATCTAAGCAAAATGTGAGCTGACAGGCCTATTCATTTTAGGTCTTAACTTGACTTTAAGGTGAAGACATATAAGCTGTGCCCCTTAACGCCTAACTGACCTTGAGTTATCTTGAACAGCTAAACAGAGCCTTTGGCTTTTGCTTAGTTGTGACACTACTAGGAAATTGCATGCTGAAGAAACATTCTTTGAAAGGCATTGGCAAACATGTAAGAACATGAAAACACTTCCATACTGCTGCCAAGAAAATGATATGAACATGCCCTCATAGACAACTTGACTTAAAGGAGGCCTTATTTTTTACTTCATACAACTTGAAGTTGGAGTGGAGAGATCATGCCTGTATAGAAGTCTAATTCTGATGTCACTTTGAGTTTGTTTTCACAGTTTCACATTTAGAACATAATATTAAAAGGAAACTTGATTTTTTTTTTCCCAGTGGAAACATGTTAGAATCATCTCTGCCATCAAGATACATAAAGTCATCAGCATACAGTATGTTGAGGACCATCTTATCTTCTTTGAGGCTCAATGGTGTACATAGAAATATCATGTTTTTATTTTGAAGGAAATGCATCAAAAAGAGAAAAATAATTACAAAGTAGTTTTATATTAATCTGTAATTTGGAGCACTTCAGTTGAGAAGATCTTCCTTTTTAGCCACGAAGGGAAATAATTTGAATTGATTTGTGTCTGTGTTTAATGGGATTCAGCAGATAGGTGGATTTGGCCATCCATGCATCTCTAAATATAATGCTTTTCAACACTTGCTCCTTGTGTAAGCATCATAGTCATGTTAACTTAGTATGTGATGTCCCTTCCCCTCCCCTCCAAAAAAAAAAGTTTAAAAACCACCTGGATGATTCAAATATCATGTTCAGCTCAAACCAAATAACAGTATGTTTGAAGCAGAATGTGTTGATGGAAACTATATAGCAAATCCCCTCCCAAATTTTCAACAAAATGTGATCCATATCTTTAGGATCACTTTTGCTTTACTTTTTTCACAAGTACCCAAAAATGTTAGATAAAAAGTTTGGCATAGCTCTGTTTTTCATAAACTCAAATGGTTCTGATTTGGTATGAGGAGTGTAGGATATCTATCATGGATTTCAAACGAAATATTGTGATCTGGAAAAACAATTATTTATTCATGAAGCCTGCCTTAATTTTTTTTTTCCTCAACATATTACATAAAAAAGCATTCACTATCTTTGACCTTAGCCAAAAAGTCAAGAAGTGATATAAAAAATGCATATATTGGTACAAGTAACTTTAAAAAATATATATATTGGGCTGAAACTACATACAGATTGTACATATTTGATAAAGTGGCATACAAAAACAAAAGCAAATTTTCTTGTAGTTTTTTAAAAAACAATATTTCAGAACTTTGGAAGAATGGCATTATGACTGCATGCATGATCTCTCTGCTTTTCTCTTTCCTGGGAAGACTTCTCAAAGGCTGGCAATGCTCTGAGAAGTCCTCCTTTTGCTTCTCTCCTTTTCTGATTGCCTTGTTTGCTCATTCTCTCTTTGAGACGCAAACAGTTTATAGTCTTAAAATGCTAGTCTCAGTGCACTGTCATGAGGGTAATTTTCAATTTTTCTATCTTTCTGCTTAAAGTAAGCAAAAGTGAACAGATATAAATAACAAATATAAAAAAAGAGCTCAACGAAAATTGAGAAGAAATATGTAAGTTTTACTTTTCCTTCTGTAATGAAGCACAGAGTGTAACATATATGATTTAGCCAACTAGACATAACTTCATAATATGAATATGATATTTATTTCAATATTAATCCCTCATGGTAACTGTAATAATATTGTCAAAAAGATTAATGTTTGCATTACATTCTTCTAAGTTTTAATAGTCTTCTCTTTCATCTCAGAGTATAACATTCACTCCTGCTGCTAAACATGATCTACATCCATATGCTGTTATTCCAAAGTTAACATATATTGTATAATCTATTGCCTTATCAAGGATTTTCTTGAACTCATGTTTCTAAATTGTCAGTATTCTTCAATTACAGTTTTATGACTAAAATACCTTATAAAGTCAGAGAATTGTACTGTTCAGTAGCAAAGAGTACCAGATGGCTTTGAGATGAGAACACAGTTTTATCAGAACCAAGTCAATTCATTTTGAAATAAAATAGCTCATTTGAGCTTCTTTTGTCGTGGTTAAATGTATCTGGCTTGGTTTGAAAACTTCCAGAACTAAACACTGTTCTGTTTTGAAAACTGTAATTACTTGCACTGGTTTTCAAGCTCTTCATTAATAGTTTTTCCACACCCTTCCCTCATTTCTCCTGTTCATTCTATCTTGTTTTGAATTTGCATGCATTCATCAGGAGTTTGTTGCTTCATAATTAGTCCATAAATTTCAAGTCTATCTGTGGTAATAATATTTAAGCCAATGAAATATTATAAAGACACCATCAACACCTCTACAGTTCAAGGACTCAGTGTTTGCAAGATGACCTCTATTTTAGTGGCTTGTAATTTGGGTAATTAAAATTGGCTTAATAAGAAAAAAAAATGACCTTTCCACCAAAGGTTATTAAAAATAAAATTTGAAAAACACTTTAAACCGCTTTATGTTTCTCATATCAGTCAAGTTGCATTTGATATGAAACGTTCCTTTTATCTTTAAGTAAATTGAAGCCACTCAAAACAAAACATGCAGATACCAAATATTAACATTTATCACTATTGTTAAGATTTGAAATGCTGCTAAACAGGGATATTGGTAGAAGCTGAGATTTTGTTAAAATGATGAAATGTGCATTTGGCTCAAGCTATACCCCTTATATATTTTTGTTTGATTCAGATCATGAGTACAGAAGATGTGGAGTTTGTATTGCAATGTCATAATGCACATTTTATCGTTTGTCTCCCTTTGCCCTTGCTGCTAACCTAAGTTTACTCAAGAGGCTATTAGAACAGTGATACTGCTGCAGAATGGTTCAGATCTGAAAATCTGCATGATAACTATCTGCATTGATTGTCCTTTTGTCTGCCCTATAGAGAAGTATCTTCATACATAAATTATGTCATCCAATGATGGAATTTCATGATTAAAAAATATATACTGTACATTAGCAACTTGAAATGTAATCCAAAACATTCTGCAATGGACTTTAAGGTGGACTTAAAAATTATAACCTACAAGAAGACATGGAAACATTAGATTTACAAATGGAATTGGATGATCATTTAAAAATTAAAAAAGACAAAATAACATATCCAAAGAGCAATATGAATTACCTTTTTAAAGGGGAATATAAGAGACCAGTAGGAGTTACTGCACAGAAATTACAAATGAACTTGAATAAAAATGATAAGAATTCCAAGAGAAGAGACAAAGATAGTAGAAGAAAGCAGAAGTTAGTACTTTATTTATTGGACTTAAGGATTGCTGGGAGGAAGATGAAAAAAATACAAAGTTCGTTTATTTGATTATGATTAAATAAGGAGTTGCTATCTCTGGTGATATTTAATGGCTCTTTGGATTGGACAGTTCTTTTTGGAAATGTTCAACTGGCTGTAAAGGATTAGTTTGCAATATCTAAGTTACTATTTTTGATATGTAAATAAAGCTTTGCTATTTCTAGTAGTGTTTAATAATTTTTAATTTTTTGAGATTCTGATTATTAAAGAGAGCTATTAGGAAGATTTTGATTAAATGTAAAGGAGGACTATATACTTATGTTAGGTATTTCCGTTAACTTTTACTGGACCTTTGCTGATTAATAAGGAGAGCTGAAGATTTAGAGATGAGTTTATAAAAAATGGGATAAGGTATCCAATGAAGATGTATTTGGTTTAATTTAAGAGACAGTGATAAATCATGAATTTTGGATATATTTGCTGGGGATGAAGAGGGAAGTTCCTTCTCATTATTCTTTCCTGGGGGGGGGGGCATTTTTTTCTGCACATTTTAATTTTTTTTCCTTAATGTATTTTTGCATTAGGTTTTTGTATTAGTTTGCTTAATATAATTCTTAATAAAATTATCAAAAATTATCAAAATATTCTACAATTTAGATTCTGACTTAAAGAATAATATAAAAAGGATTTAAGTCACCACTTTTCTACCTGATGTGAATAGGTGGGAAATTGTCTTTCCTGATCAGTTTCTTAAGCCAGGATCAAACTCTCAGAAACTGCTGGACTTTAGAAGAGTGATAGAGGACTTACTTTAGATGGTGAAACTTTTAGAATAATGGTCAAAATCCTTCCAGTTGCTCCAGGTCACAGTTGTGGCAAGTTGTCTTTATAGTCCTGAATGAAATCAAGGATTTTAGCTGTAAGGCTATACTAATTTGTTTGTTCCAGACTTGCTGCTCTAATTTGTCCTACTTGGCATCTTTTTTCTGTGAGTTGGTGCCAGTTAGTATAATGGAAGCCCTGATGGAGCAAGACAATTTGCACTTCTACTTCTATAAGTTAGGTGTTAAAAGCATTGGGCTCTGTAATTTTCCAGTGCCATAAAACAGGCATTTTCACTTGCAGTTGTTTATGTCTGTGAAATACAAATAATGTTATATGAGATAATACTATCCTGCAGAATATTATCTTTACCTTGGAGATGTAATTAGCCAGTTATCAAACTATATTCCATGCACTGAATGAGTATTTGGCACTTTGTATTTGAAATCTCATTTTCTTCACATTAATCAGTCAGCTAACCATATTGGATTGAACGCAAAATTGTCCTTGTATGAATCAATGGTCCCTTTGATTCATGAAGAGAACTGTTCAGCAGTGAAAGTTGTTCCTAGAGAATTAGTTAATTAATTTTTTGATTAATCAGTTGACCATATCAAGACACAACCCAGCTTACAAAAGGATAAAATAGGTTATAGATACCAAAGTACAAAATATACAAAAAGTATATTCAGATAAATATATTGCCTTTACATGTGACTCTGATCTGTCCTATATCATGAGTTTTCAGCTGAACATCTTTGATTATAAACATGACAGTTCTGCTGGCTACATATTTACCAGTGCCCTGAAGGAAATAGGATAATCTGTTGTTGAGGTCCCAATAGGCTGTTTTGTCAACTACAGTTCTAAGTTTAGGGTCCTTGCTGGAGTGTATAATTAGCGTTCAAATGTGCAATGTCTTCTATATCCAGAGCCTACATATTTCCTCTCATCATGTACAGTGGAATTGCATGTACTTTACCATGGAGACCAGCAACTCAAATTCTGCTCTGGTAATGGCTGTTCTTTGATACTCTGCCAAACCCATTGCCAGACGTTTTTCTGTTTAGAATGTAATTTTGTTCCTGGCCAACCATTTTAAAGATCTGAAGCTTACAAGTATTTCCATATCAGTTTGGGTGATAATATCCAAGACGTTGATTAAATATTTTCTGTCCAATAATAGATATTAGGTTGAAAGCTCATGCAGTAAGAAGGCTTTAGTAAGTTGGTTTATCCATGTGCTGGGCTGGCTCATTGCTATGTATTCTTCTAGGCACATACTGAGTTGCCTACCAGGGTCCTCTGCCAGTAACTGACAACTTTAATTGTTATATGGCTGTCTGTGTACAGAAAATAACTGTTTCAGCTCTAACTGCAGGGACCAGTATAGTCTTTTGGAAGTTGTTCAGCCTATAAATTAAATAAACAAATTCTTGTCAGTTCCCAGAATATGTCTTTAAAAATGAGTGTGGTTTTATTCAAGCATTTCTGCACCATAGATTAACACAGGAGTGATTGTTGCCTTGCAAATCTTTAATATGGGGGTCAAATTACCCCGGTACTTATAATTAAGTTGTTTGAATAACACTTGGAACTTGCTGAAATCCTTGCTGAGCTTCTTCTGAAGTGGTTTATCCATGTCCCTGCATAGGTCACCCTTAAGTATGGAAAGGAGTCAACTCTCTCAATAAGCGCCTCATCCAGGTGCCAATTATATTTAGCATGTTTCTTTAGCATACCACCACTTTAGACTGGAATTGCTGATGTTTAAAGAGTTGGAAGTAGAAGAGGCAGTTAGTTTCTGCACATCTTGGGAATGCACCAACAAAATCATTGTATCTGCATATAAAAGAATATTAATGAATTTATTAGAAATCTTTGGCATATGTACATTCAGAGCCCAGAGAAATCCTGAAATGTCATTGACATAGAGATTGAGCAGTACTGGGACCAAAGTGCACCCTTGTCTGACACCTTTGAGGGTAGGTATGCTCTGTGTTAAAGAGCCATTGACTCCAGTGTGAACTTTCAAACAAATATTTGTGTAAAAGGCACTGACCTAGAATAGGAGTCTGGTTTCCATATTTAATACAGCTGGTTTCTTCTGTAAAGACTAGATTGCTTGAATCTTAAATGAATTCACTTGCAGTCCCTTCTGGATGGAAGCCATTCAGCCTTCTGTAAGTCAATCAACTCCTTTTCACAACATAATACAGTAGCTGGCTTAGAAATAGAGTTACTATTTTTCTAGATCCCCACTGTCCTCTATTCATTTTATTATTTAACATTTGTAGGGTGATCTGGTTAGTCTGCAGTTGTGATTCTCATCTTTTATTGCTTAAGTGTCCACTGCTTGCCTCTCACCCTCTGTGGCTAGCATATTAATCTTCATTCATTCATTCATTCATTCATTCATTCATTCATTCATTCATTCATTCTTCTCTCTCCTTCTGAATTTGGGAGTAAAATCAGCCCTGCCTTCCTTATTGACAGCTTCTGAAGGGCTTATGGAATCAGAAGTATGTGGTTTAACAGCCTCAGCAATGCTGATTGCTTGGCTTGCAATAACCTTTACAAAGGTTTTACTCTTTTAGGAAGTCCACTTCGTTTTTGACTGTGGTCAGAAGCTCAAAGATTGAAAATTCAGTTTGTGCTGCAACAGGCATTATCTGGTTATGAAATTGGTAACATTTTGATTTAAAAAAAATTTTTAGATTTATATCCTCATCCCCTTCCTTTATCAGCTGTGTGGCAATCTGTGAGTGAGCAGGCATCCTCACTCATAGAGGAAGAAAGATCAATGACTTGCTGGCTTTCAATCTTTGCTTGTAAATCCCATTCGAAGGGATCATGTCTTTCAAAGAGACCATCAGAAAAACTGAAGGATGTTAATTTCCTTCCAGGAGATGGCTGCTTACTCTTTAGATAATTGTCAACTTTCAACTGTTTCATGGGCTTGAGTAGAGCCTGTATCCAGAGTGTGTATCTTCTTCCTTTTCCCCATGATAGAAAGTACAAATCATGATAGATTTCTTTATCCTGATTTCCCTATACATTGGTAGTTCCAATTTGCAGAAAGGCTGTCACACTGGTGATGGAGTAGAGGGTGAAGTAAGAAGAAAAGAAAAAAAATGGTTAAAAGTAAGGAGATAAAATATAATTGGAGATAAAATAGATAACTTTAGGGTTAATATCTCCTCATCACCATTGTTGGTCCACCACAAAGTTCTTACTAAGTGAAATAAGTAATTTGTGTTTTTGCTCCATTCCTTGCAGCCATGAGTGTTATTCCCTATGCTGGTGTGAAAGCTCCTGTCCCTCCCCCCCGCCCGCAAAAGAGTACAGAGCCAATAAGTAAAGTTTGCCTCATCATTTTCTTCAAAATGGATGTTCACTGTATCTTGTATGGGATTTTCAATGGATCCCATGAAACTTTCAAGAGCTGAATGACTGCCCAAGAAGGATCTTGCATTTAATTATTTTTACTCTTTTATCCTGACATATGATCCCAAAGTATATCTTGTACTTTCTATTACAACATTTCATGTAAGGGTGTCCCTAAAGTCTTGACTTTCTCCAATATCAATGAATAGGCCACATTCACATAAATGGAAAAGGAGCCAGCCCATTTCCATGGAATAAATTAAGAGAAGAGGTCCTTGTGTATATTTTCAGGTGAATATTGAGTTTGTTATTGATATCACATTGGAGAGGAATTGGTAAAGATAAGAGGAGATGAGAGGTGAACTTCATGATTTAGTTTTTCTTTTTCTCCATTTCTCTCCCCTTCCCCCCCCCCCGCTTTTCTTTCTACAAATATTATAAGAACATTTTTAAATGAATGGCGCTTAGTAGCTCCACAAATTGATTGTGGAATCCAGTATTTGAATCAATCTTTACATTTGAGAGATACTATACTTACTGTATATGGACATTAGCAATATACATATTTCATTTTTATATATAACACTGACTTCACGTATTCTGTGAGATGCCTCATGTTATTTGTTTCTTTGATTCATTTGTTAAACAGTTATGGAAAATAACTAATTTAAAAAATGACCTTTGACTTGTTAAATGCCACTCATCCAGCAAGGACATTTACTATAGTGCTTGTGACAGAGTGTGCCTGAAAATATCAGCTGAAAAAATTACAAATCAATACATACAGAGGAAATAATTTCAGCAGGTCTGAGAAAACATCATTTATCAATGGGGAGTTTATTGTCACTTTGTCCTTTTGAATATTGCTTTGCTATTTTAAAGTAGTAAACATCTGCGCTTAAAAGAATTATGATTAAGGATGAAGAAAAAGAGATATGTTTGCAAATCATCTCATGATTTGAAGTTCACAATTTCAAGTTGAACTCATGAATAGGAATATGCCAGATCCTGCAGCTATGTTAGGATTTAAAATGGGGGCAAGGGATTAGAGCAATAAAGGAGGCATTTTTAGCAAATCTGTCCTTCCAATGTAACACTGGATTTAAGCATCAGTTCTTTTCCTTGTCTGCTCATATCCATGCCATCTGAAAGAAATTGGATAGATAGCAAAGTATGCCAATTGTGTCCAAATTATGCAAACTCGGCAGTGTGAAGAATCTAGCTTTTGCTGTTTAGTTTGATGGTGCTTTGTTAAAACACTTTGAGGAAAATGGTTACCAGGGTATTTAGGACACAGATTTACTGCCTAGGCAGAGTATCTGTAATGACCCAGTAGACCAGAACATCTTCAAAAGACCTGTCATGATCCATCAAATCAATGATCTGTGAAATATAAATTCTCTATGGAAGCTGTTATGGGCCATTAAGTAAATAATAGCTGTTTTATAAACTCAGTATTAACTTCATAGTTATTAGAGAAGGTCAAGGTGAATGGGGGGGGGGGAATAATAACTAATCCCAAACTCTGAATGAAACTGAAATTTCACAAAAATAATTTACCCCAAGTTTTTACCATGTACAGTATGTGTGTGTATGTGTATCCAAAAATTAAATGATAACAAATAACCTTTTGTGTGAATTTGGAGTATAACAAGCTACCTTTATCGTGCTGTTCAATCAGCAGTAGAAATTTAGAACTACACAATGACAACCACTAGTAAACAACCACAACTAAGCATTAATAATAAACTCAATAATGTGCCCCTGTCTACTCTGGCATAACAGCAGTACTTATCAAAACTTCTGAAGTACTCTTTAGGTGCCCTTGTTGTTAACAGGACAATGTTAAAGTTTGATATTAACTTTGACTTAATACGGGTTCAGATTCACTCCAAGCCATGGAAATTTACCAATTAATTATTTCTCAGTCCAACCACAGGATTATTGTCATGGGAGAAAATGGGAGAAGGGAGTACTGTGTATGCCTTCTTGAAAAAGAAGAAACAAACAAGTAACAAAATAGCAGGTCTTTCTAATTGTGGCATACAATTAGTAGAACACACATACACATCCCAAGATAAAGCCTACATTAAAGTTATTGCAATGTGCTGTAGGTACATGCATAAACTTCTTTATTTACATTTGCATTTCAGGGCTCTTGATTGTACTGTTTTAATATTCATAACCACATCAATATTTTTAAAAGTTTAGTCATTTGTTTTATATGTTTTCTTGTATCTTATGATCCACTAAATTATCTTATATTGTAAAATACTTGCTTTATTTGGCAGGCAGCATATCAGTATTTTGAACAAATAATTGTATAAAAACTAATGTTAGTGCATTGTTTTCATGAAGAATATGTACCAACAACAGGATTAAGCCTATATTTCTTCATACCAAGTCAGAGATCTCATGATTCAAGTTTCTGAACCTTTGATTGGGTAATACTGGAAATCAACAACTAGCTCTACCTTGTATATTTGCAGAATTGAATGAAATTTTGAATACATGCACACACACACATGCAGACACACACACACACATAATTTCTTCAAACTGGGAATAAGTGTGTAAAAGGTGGGTATGAAAAGTTTTTTTAATAAAGTATCCAGCTAAATTTCAGGCAACTATATGGTTTAGGGAGGTATGATAAACAAGTAACACTATTTTTGTTTGTTTTCTGTTGAGCTAGCACTACTTCAGAAAGTGCCGCTAGGAAATTATGAGTGTGAATCATAGCATAGTGTAAAGACTTGAACTTCTAGGGTTTTCCCAAAAAGACCTTCTAGGTGCCTATTAAAGCTATTAAAGTTTCTGCTTCTGGGATGGAGAACTATCACAGGACACTGAATTAATTAACGGGTTTAGTAAATTAAAATGTCATTATACATTGCAGCTATAGTGCATATATATGAGTGTATGCACACACAGAGACACATATATACATACTTTAAAGTGCTTCCAACTATGGTCTGAAATGCTAATGTTCTCCATAGCAGAAAGTATATGAAGAGAAAAATTGATGGAACTACAGAATAAAAAATAAGTACAAATTTAGAACAAATTTCTGATGGTTGCAAAAACCCTTTTTTGCAAGAAGTTGGAAAACTAATAAAGATTGCAAATCTATTGTTTTGCAGGTTTTGGCATATTGTCAGATTCTTAATATGATTTATTCTATAAGAGCCTGGGAAGAAATACAAACCTGTAACATCATCCTGCAAAATGAAATCTTTTACTATATTATGGAACTTTAGAAAGAATAATACAGGACTGCTTGCCAATATTATATTCATTTCAACTCTGGTCTGGAGTTATTTATATGGTAAGCTCATTTCTCCATTTCTATTACAATTTTTGTTGTTGTTATTTTGATCTCTGTAAAATGATTGGAAAGGCAATTAAAAATAATTAGGTGATCAGACATAATTGGCTTGGACTCAGAGATTTGTGAATAAGGTTTTGCTTATGAGGTATGATTTTCTTCAGTCTCACCTCACCCTTTCCTCCATAGACAATTGCATCCCACCCACCACCCCCACTACCCAAAACTGCTATTAGGCCTCTGAACCCATACGTAAGGTAAAGTAGGAGAATGGAGGGAGAATTGTAGTAATTCAAAATGCTTTTCAGTGAATTGAAGTTGCTGCTGAACCCAAGCCATTCATTCTAATCCAATGTTGTTTTTGTCTCATTCATTGTGCCAACCTTTAAATCATTAAAACATAGACATTATCATTCTAAGCTGAGAATTTCAAAACTAATCTTGGAAGATGTAAAACACAGATTTGTATGCATTTGACTTTTTAAATTTCTTCTACTTTAGACAATAACAATTCCAAGATAATTGTAGAATTGAGCCCTGATTCCAGAGTTACTACACCTCTCTTCCTCATTTTTCTTCTCTTTTGGAACATGGAGAGGTTCCATGATCCCATAGTTAGCTATGCTGATGATAAAGTACAGATGGTGATATAATATAGAATCATTAGCATAGATTGCTTCTGTTGATCAATGCTTTCAGAAACCTTGAATACATTTTTACTAATAACAGATGAAAGTATGCCTTGGAACTGTCTCTATAACCAAATAGCTGTGTATAGTAATCAGATACCTGTGCCTTTGGCATTCATCCTGTCCTCCAAAATGTATATCCAAAATTATATCCAAACTGAATATCCAAACTGAATATAACAATCCAGGTGAATTGCGAAAGATAATTCAGAGACATACATTAAATGCTATTAAAATTTCCTTAAAAGAAGTTTATGGAAAAGGGGACAGGAATGTTTCTTATATTTCTATAATATTTAAAATTACCTTCTAAATAAAAGTTTATACAGTAGTGCTGTCCACTCTTTAGTAAGTGAATGGGCAAATTTGTTATGCAGCTAACTACTGTACAAGCATTATCTATTTATTAGATGACAATATCCATCTGACAAATAAATCACACTGCCTTCTAATCCAGAGCAGATAATTACTTCCAGATAACTTGGATTCTATTTAAAACATGATTGATTATAGTCAAAATTGTATACCATAATTCATTAATTGATAATTAAATCTGTTCTCATTGAGCACTTCATTTATGTCATGAACAGGAGCGATAAATGAAAGTATTATTGGTAAAACAATTAATAGAAAATTCTAATGTGCTCCAATCTGTAATGGTATGTGAGAAAGACCTTGAAAAACAGGGCAAAGAGATGCTGCCTCGGTAACGGCCAGATAAGAGATGGCATAGCCTGCAGCTACATAATAGACAGAGAAACTGGCTCAGAAGGGACCCTCCCTAACTTCTCAAACTGTAAAGGAGATGGTGGGAGATTTGTACTTTCAGACTTACAAGATTCTGTTAATGTAGAATTAGCTCATCTGGTTGTGTTTCCTGTCTGATCTACCTGGGAAGGCTGATATCAATCTTATAAGCTGCGGGCTATGCCCTCTCTTATCTCTTTGCCCTCTTTCTCAAGGTCTTTCTCACATACCATTATACAATGAAATAATTGATTGAAACATTTTCCGTGCCTGTTTGTGCCCTTGTACAGTTTTATTCATCATGCAGCTGCCAATGTAACACTCAACTACAATGGTTTGGAGTATACCAGGTTTGAACTTATAAAAATAACCACACCTTTTTTCCAGAAAGTTGTTAGGCCTTAATGAAAGTCAGGGGAAATGGTGGCAGAGATGCAAAGATGATGGGTACTGCTTGGATCCAACTGTGAGATGATCATACAATCCAAAGAAAAAGGTGAAATTATTGGAACATTTTTTTTTTAATCTGTGGTTTTCCTTACTTTGTCCAAGGGAAAAGTACATTGTGTAGTACTTTTCTCCAAATATTTGGCATTTTTACTTTCCTTTCTTCCTTCCTTCCTTCCTTCCTTCCTTCCTTCCTTCCTTCCTTCCTTCCTTCCTTCCTTCCTTCCTTCCTTCCCATTTTGTCTCACAGTAACATTAAGGCCAAGTTGTTGTTGCTGTTTTCAATCACATTGGCAGAAAGCACACATAATAGAGGAAAAAACACAGTGAGTACTGAGACCCATCTCCGAGAAACAGTTAGAGAAATTCAGTGAAGTGATTTCTCAAATTCATCTGCACATAAATAGGATGGATAATTTTGAGACAGCATTTGCATTTAGCTTTATTTCTACCATACCAACACCTGCATTGCACAGCTTCTGGGGAAAAAAATGCTTTAAGAACTATGGAGTTGCTTCTTCCTTTCTCTATTATTATTTTTTAATGGAAGATGAGATGCTGCTGATATATCCCTGAGGCATCTGCTTCATTTAAAATCAACCCTTCATGTGACCTAAATCAAATGGGTTTGATTTTAGACTGTAGCTATCATGTTTAACATGCTACATTTCATATGCAGGCAAAACTTCAGCATCTGAAAATCATCATTTAATATTAAATAATATATCCAACCTTTTTAAATGGAAGAAATAACCATCACTGTGTAACACAAACTGTATTTAATGGATTCCTCATGTTATTTTCCTTGGAATTTATAGTAGTGATCAGCTATCAGCTTAAAATTCTTACATTGATAAAGGTACTAAAAATATCTAGAATTTTTTCTCTCTGTTGTCCATCTTGTGCATGCAATAATTTTAAACAACTATTAAAGCTCCTATTGATTTTTGCATAAGTCAAAGCAGAGTTTCCACAACAAAGTGAACCGCAAAGTAGCCAACCACATTTTAGTCTAATATGTCGTGTGAATTCACCTTGCATAGTTAGTTTGTGATTTAATGTGTCATGTAAATCCAGAAAATTGGGTTAATTTAGTAAGCCATATTAAATTAACCATGGGTAAGCATGTAATGAGATCAATGCCAATATAATCCCACCACCATGGATGTGTGTGACTTTGTTTTCAAACACACAAACTTGTATCTTTATTCCTTTTAGTTTTTCTCCTAGTACAGTTTCTCTGAACCTGGTATTTTCTTCCTTGATCTCTGCCACTCTAAATTCTATTTCTAATTTTCTAAGTGAGTCCTCTGTCAATCTCCATTAGCGATGCAAGAAAACTAACAACTTTCTTATTCTAATTAAGTTATAATATTCTCCTTGTGAGCTGAGGGTGACATTTTAAATAGATGTGTAGGGAGTGTACAATTCTTCCCAATATTTAAAAAAAAAAAAAGACAAAGAAGAAGCAGGCATTTGCACTTAACAATTCATTAGATTCAACATGCCTGCACTTCATTTTCAACTATTTCATTGTCACCTAATGTATTCACAGCAGAAGATAACTATATGAATATATTGTTCCCTTATCCGTTGCTTGTCAAAGGAAATTGTTAGCCTATCAGTTTCATTCAGCTCCTTGGACTGTATATGATCAGACTGGGAAGAAGACACAAAAGTCTGCTTGCTTGCTTGCTTATTTATTTATTTATTTATTTCCTAAAAACTCTCTGTGTCTATTTTAGATTCAAGTTTTAACTTCAGGTTTTAATTTCCTATCTGAATGCTGGGCTCAGTAGGTTCCTATGTGTATTCTTTGATATTGAAGCTGTTCAATTTTTCTCCCTCTCTCCCTCCTTCCTTCCTGAAGAGTTTCCAAAAGAAATATTAGCAAAGATACCATTTAAATTTTCTACTCAAATATCTCTAATGATATTCACCTTAATCAACTGTTAAGTAATGGTACTTCTAAAAAGTTTGATGTTTTACAATGGGAATACAATTTACCTAGAAAAGCTGAATGGCAATGCATACAGTCTTATACATTTTATGCATATAGTTTGGCCCCAGTGGTTTCTAATACAGTTATATGTGAAATATTCGGGGTATGCAATACATTGGAACAAGTCAAATATTATGCCAAATGCAAATTGGCAAGAAGGTACCAAGAGTTGAAAGGGAAAAATAGGTTTTGTATGTTGTCCAGAGGCTATTAAATACTTTTGGTTACTATCTGAAATTATTAGGCATACCAGTGCTTCCAGCACCAAATTAGAAATGAAGGAAAATAAGGAACATCCTTGACAAGTTGTACACTGCATCATCATCATCATCATCATCATCATCATCATCATCATCATCATCAACTGGAGAAAATCACAAAACATAAAGACCTGCAAACAGAAGTAGAACGATCAACAGATAGTACCTATAGTTATAGTCACCTTAGGTACAATCCCAAAACATCTGAAACACCACTGGAAGACCATCAGGATTGACAAAATCACCATCAGTTAATTGCAAAAGGCAGCTTTACTTGGAACAACTTACAATGTATCCTGTGACAATACCTTTAACATCACCAAACAACATCTACCTATCCCAGGTCCTTGGGAAGGACTTGATAGGTGGATAAAAATGCCAAATCCAGTCTAAACATGTGGCTGACTGTGTGACCAACCATAATAATCTGTGAATTACATGAACGGAAAGATTAATATAATTATAATTCAATAAATAAATTCTATAGGAAATTTAAAGTTCAAAAGCTTGATTTTAACCATATCCAAAGCTTTGTCCGAATCCAACATAGCTAGCACCTCAGATTCATATGTATAAGGGTAAAAGACTTTATATCATTTTATATTATCTGAAACTTGGAGCCATTTCCAGAAACCAGATTGTCCAGAGTAAATTATTGCAGGTAATATCTTTGGTAATCTTCTCACCAATGCAGCCTTTAAAATCTTAGTAACAACATTAAACAGAAATATCAGACAATAACTTCTACATTGCCTGGGATCTTTACAAGTCTTCATAGTGATAGTGATGAAGTATGGCAGGACTTTATTTTCATAAAATATCTGAAATATGTCCAGAAGTATAGGAGCTTCTCTCTTCTCTAAAATTTCATACTATTCATATTATCCATAGGTTCCATGGTTCAGATTTCATCATATCAATAATGTCATAGATATACTGTAACATAAATGAACCAGCCAACACACATGTTGGAAGATTTATTAGATTTTTAATAGTTATCTATCTGCTCACTAGCTATTCTACATGTGTAGAACATATATTTTTATAGCTTTTAGGGTACTGAAAATCAATTATAATTTGCAATTTGTTCCCATTAATTTCTAATTAAAGGCATTATTTTACTTTGTGGCAAATATTTTATTTTCAGATGAAAGGCCAACAATTTCTCAAAGTTTTTCCTTGTTCCAGGACTTTTGTTTTCATTCATTCATTCATTCATTCATTCATTCATTCATTCATTCATTCATTCAAAAATCCAACTCCAATTTAGCAGAACTAAAAGCATGGTAAGTTTTCTGAATCTGTTTTCTAACATATTCTTTTAATGCTTTCTTTACTTATAATTCAACTTTTCTATATTGTGATTCACACATTATTTTCTGCCATGAGGCATTTATTATTCTTTATTTTTACCACAAATAAATGCTTATATCTCAAACTACTCTCAAATCAGTTGAACATTTATGCATGTGAAAAAAAGTCTATTTTTTTCTTTTGTTGTTCTACAAACTCTAAATCTTCCAGCATATGGAGTTTCTATAAATGTAAATTGTCAAAAATATTGCTGCATTGCAACATCTGGAAAAATGTGACCATCATTAGCTAGCAAAGTTATTTTTGTATGAATTTGAAAAAATCAAATCCTCAAGCATCTTTATCCATGTTTTTGATAATCAAACACAACTGTTACACACAGTTTACGATTTGCGATTAGAAATCTTTTACATGAATGCGTATGTGTTTGAGAAGTAGATAGACAGAAAAATGTTGATATAATTTATTTAGAAGTTTCCATGATCAACCACCAAGGTACTGAACACCCATAAGCATCTGGGTGAAGGCGTAATGATATCATGTGCATCATGACATCATTGCACAAATGATGAAAACTACAGTATGTTGTTTGTGCCAGCTATGTCATGATGCCATGATTCAAATATTATACAATATATAATTCATGGCATTTGCATGATGATTCACATGATGACTCACATGATGTCATCTGCTCTGTTCACTTTCCAGTGGACACCCATGTGGAAACCATTTTTATTCTTCCGGTAGTTTCAAATCAAGGCAATTATCCTTACAGCATGATAAAATTGACTTGTTTGATCATGTGTCTGGAATGTCTCAATCCCACAACCAATATAGTGTGTGTGTGTCTGTCTCTGTGTGTATGTTTAATGTGCTATTCCTGTAGCTAAACACGTATGGCTGATAAGTCAAAAGTCTTCTGCTTAAGGAGTATAGCAATATTCAGAAAAGAGGGAACAGATACAAAAGATTGAAAAACATTGCACAGCGATCACAAGAAATATCTTGACAAAGAAGGCAGGCAGTGAGCGCTTGATGAGCATCCTGTTTAATATATATGGGCAACTGATCAGGAAACACCTGATCTTAGAACATGAAAACAATGTTCTTGATTTTCTTGAACATCACAAGTAAAAGCTTCTAGTTATGAACACTCTTATCAAGCAAACAGCAGAGGGCAGCATAGGGCTGTGAGTGTGGATAACAAAGGCTCTCTAAAAGCCTTATTGGGCCACAAAAAGCAGTTGAGTAACTTTTTTTTTTTACCCCTATTCACTACATAAGTTTGTTGTTGGAAAAGCGATGTTTCTGATTGCTGATATGAAGTAAGGATTGGTTTACTAAGTCTAATTTTTTCAAGCATACTGCATTTAGAGGTGCATCTACATCCATATCCTCCATCAGGAAGTGAAAACACATGCATATATGAAAGAGACTGTTTTTTGGCCCATCTCGCGTTTGTATGTTTTATCCAATAAGTCAATTCAGTTCTATTTCTGCGTTCAAGTTTTTTTTTTTTTAAATCCTCTTAATATGCAAGCTTATTTGCACATTCTGAGCTGTGAAATTCACTGCACTATCTGGGTAAGTATAAAGTCTGTTTAAGGGCTACATCTGAATGCATACATTAGGTCAGGAGGAATTACTGTGTACTGTGATCTGTACCACCTTTTATATTACCCACATCGACAATATAAATCCATTTGCAAATATTCATTCTGAGATAGTGCTTTTCTCAAAAATTAAAATAGTTTTTATTGAAGAACCTGGATCTTGGAACACTGTAATATTTCTAAATGCCTCGTTAGCAAGGAACTGCCAAGACAAAAGTAGAAAAGAGTGCCATTCATTACTTTCCATGTCATTATTGCTATACAGTGGAAGGCAAGTAACTTTCAAGTAGCTTGAGAATTGCCCCTATTTTGCTGTATTTTGCCTCAGAATATAGCAAGGTGACAAGAGGACTGAAATTTGTAGCCCCTTTATGGGCTTTCTGATACCAGCTTTCTCCAAACTTCAGAAAACAACAGGAAGGCACAACAAAAATTCAGAGTAACAATTTCAATATAAATTATTGCAGGAATGACACATGCTAAGTGAACTCCCATGAAATTAACAGAAATCTTCACTGATTTACCATTCCCTGCTGAAGCAATCAGTCTCCCTCTCTACTTCAACTGCTACAGATTCTTCTAAAAAAAACCCCACATTGGCACTGATGTACCTCTGAATTATCTATTAATATATTCCCTTAGATCACTATGAAAAAAACTGCAGCAGAAGTTTTAATTCATACAGGAATTAAGACACAGGGATAACCAAATTTCTAAAAATAACTCCCAAAATTACATATAATCAGCCTGAATCAATCCACTGCAGGAGGAAAGATTAAAGTTTATGGACTATAATCTGCCATGCTGGTCCCGTGCAGGTGGGTAAACAGATATTTTTTGACTTCCTAGTTTAGGCTTGAGAGAGAATGACTGCCCAAAGTCACCCAGCAGGCTCAGGGAGGATGAGTCCTGCCTCTTAACAACTGCACCACCCTGGCTCTCAAATGTACATGCTCATTAATATAATGGTTGCTATTTTTGGAGGCAGCAGATGATAGTGGAAGGGAATTAAGAGAGAAGAAAAGGAACACTCTTTATTTTTATTATATCCTCAAGCTTAAAATACTACTACTACTACTACTACTACTACTACTAATAATAATAATAATAATAACTTGATAGGTGGATAAACATGCCAAATCCATTCTAAACATCTGGCTGACTGTGCGACCAACCATAATAATAATAAAATATCACAGCAAGAAAAAATATATTAGGAAAATGAAATTGGCTCAGATGAAACTCTTAATGTTTCAGAGTTTTTATAATGTCCAACTGGGATAGAAACAGACTGCTCACAATTTAATCACAAGCCTTGAAAGAAATAGGTTTGTAACCTTGCCTTCCTCAAAGTGGCAGTAATACAGCTGGAGATCATTGGTTTCACAGCACTAGGCCTAGGCCTTCTGTGGCTATTTGTAATTTGCCTACTTCTGGTCACCTACCAGCCAGATAGGACAAACAGTCCAATTGATTTTTCCCCTGCTGCTCTTTCTCATAAGTCAGTTGGTTCTGATGGTCTCTTTGAAGTAGGGTGGGATAAGATGGATAGTGATCCAAAGTGGGCAATTAAGGCAGCAAATTTCCATGACCTCTGACTTTCCTGTGGCTTGCTAAGTGTGTCCAGACTTGGTTAACTAATTCATATATTAAAATAATCAAAGGAAATGATTGTTGACATCCTCTGAAAAACTAGTGTTTTCCTTGTTTCCATTGAATTCATGTTGCAGATAATTTGAATCTTAGAGGAATTATTGTACAAGTCTGATACGTGGCATTTCCTCCCTTTTACTGATTATTTTCTTTCTACGTTCTTACAATAAGCATTAAAATTTAAGTATGCAGATTCTTGGCAATTGTCTTGAGCTCATATTCATGATAACTGCTAACTCCCCAGGTCATACACAGCTTAATTGAAAATCTTCCTCACACTGAAGTCAACTTCAGGATTATCATGCTGTCATTATGATACCAAGAGACTCAAACGTTAATAGAGATTCTTCATTAGGATTTCCACTCTCCACCTTAGCTTCTCACATTGCTCAGTTGCTTTGAGATTTTTCTGTTCCATAGCTGAAGGACCTTAAGACAAAAAACAAACTGTGAATTTTCATTAAAACACAGTATAGAAAGGAAAGTAATATCTGCCATTTCCATTTACCACCACCTCCAATATATTTTACAAGAAGAAACATGCAACCATTCTCAGTTTCTCTTCTCTTCTCTTCTCTTCTCTTCTCTTCTCTTCTCTTCTCTTCTCTTCTCTTCTCTTCTCTTCTCTTCTCTTCTCTTCTCTTCTCTTCTCTTCTCTTCTCCTCTCCTCTCCTCTCCTCTCCTCTCCTCTCCTCTCCTCTCCTCTCCTCTCCTCTCCTCTCCTCTCCTCTCCTCTCCTCTCCTTCCCATACTGTTTATTTTCAAGGGCATTAATTCCAGGGCATAATTTCAGAAGGTGAAATAATTTCAGAAGCTCTTTTTAGTAGCTGCCTATTACATTCCATCGAATGGCAAAATCTATTGAGTGGAAGGCTATTTAGAGACTAAAATGATATATTTATCAGTCTTTTGAAATACAGATATCCAAGAGTACAGCCAAAGTAAGCTGGTGTCTCTTGGGTGCAGGAAAAATGAGGAGAAAAGGGCAATAAATATGATGAAGGCAATTTTTGGTCAAGATGGCACTGTGTCAGATGAACATCAGCATGTGTTGGTATTCTGCAGTTTTATCATCCTGAAAACTGTTTCATTGCTACCTTTATAAACAGCAACATATGATTATGTAATCAGTCTGTTAATTTTTTGGACAACACCCAAAAAAATTTTACCAACATTTTCCCCCGAAGGTGACAGCTGTGGAGGCTCAGGAAAATGTCATGAGTGTCCTTCAAGGGATGATGAGGGGATATAAACTATGTTAAATGTACTATTAACTCTGTAAGTGTCAGACTGACTCCGGCTGAGAACAGAGTATCTCAAGTGAAACATCAGAGAAGTCTGCTAATATGTGTAAGTTAAAGAAATATAATAAGACCCTTCAGGACAAAGTCATATATTTAGAATCTCAGTCTAACTAGTCCAATTTATCTGTAATAGAGAACAAGAAAGAAAGGATCAGCTTGTTCTCTTTATGGAAGCACCACTATGTGAAGTGTTAGCCCTCACAGGAGATTATCAGATAGCTACTGAGAGAGTCCATTGCATTTTAGCCTTTCCTTTTTTATACAACTGATAAGCCTCAGCCACACCGAGCTTCACAGATTTGTTCTGAGATATACTGTATAATCTTAAACAAAGACCAGTCTATTAGTGTCATTGAATGAAGAAAGATTACAACTATATTATGTTTTTCCTATATTATTTTTAGAATGATGGAGACAGGTATTTGGTACAGTGAGAAGCTTGATATTTTATTAGGTATCCAGCCACTTTCTCAATCATTGGAGAGAATTCAGAGAATTTGAAAGAAAAAAAAAGTACTGTCTAAAGGTCCTCTGCCATTTCTTCAGAAGATTGAAAACTTTCCGTGTTCTGGCATTGTGCTTACTTCCAGCTTCAGGCTGCCAAACTGTTTATCTTCAATTTCTAATTAAGCATTCATTTATCTTACATAGTTGACCTTTGCAAGCAGGGAAGAATGATAGAGTGCAGCCCTTTTGCAACTGTGATTAGCTCCCTTCTCCTCCTCTTCCTTTCATTTTTTTTTCTTTCTTCCCTCTGCCCTTACTCTTCTTCTCCCCCGTCTCATTCAGGAATCACTGAAGATATTTACATACAACGAGTCAATGTGAAGATATAGACCATTTTTTTTTCTCTGTTGATCCATATAATTTTATTATTACTAGTAATAGTAATTTGCTTTTTAAGGAGTGTAGGAATGTCAGAGAGGACTACCCTGATTACCGTAGGTGTAGGAATAGAAATAATTTTGTTGGTTTCCATTTTGCAGTTTTTATTGGTTGCTATTTTTATTTGGAATATTTTTACTGAAGTATTTGTAGATTTCAGACAGAGAGGATTATTGCCTTTTATCTTCTCTGTTTTATCTTATCTTCTCTGTTTCTAATATTAATCATTTTAAAGGCAGTTTTTCTTGTAGCATAGCTATGAAAAGGCTGGCATCTGTTTCTCAACCTAGGTATTATCTGAAGTATGCCTGTTTGTTTGTTTGTTTTTAAATGGGAATGGAAATTGCTTTCCTACAGAGCATTTATAATATTCTGTAAGCAGCTCTTACAGAAAACCTAAAAGAGATGTATGTGAATGGTCATTCTAAATGTACAAGCAGTGTAATTCTCATAATTAATTTTTCCAAGGTAGTTGTTGAGAAAGCGATATAAAGCAGGTCATTTTTAAAAAATTCAAAATTCAAACCTTTATTGGCATTGCAAACATTAAAATACAAGGACTTAGCATATCATAAGGATGACAGCAGGAAAACAATACTCAAAGAAGAGTTTGGTTACATTTCCTTTTGAACACTTCCTCCAAGAACTTAGGAACAATTTGGGTAATCTCAGGTATAGCATCGCAGAGCAAATACCGGCAGGATGACACAGGTTCCACATTGTTCAGAGGATATTTGCCCTGCAAAGGTCTTAGAAGCAAATCATGTTGAAGAGACACAAATAAATAACAATCAAAAATGATCAAATTATCGGAGGCATGACTGTCATAAGACGATATGTGTGCAAGGTTTGATGAGTTACATTTTAAAACTATAGTCAAAGGCAGATGGTCACTTTCGATGCGAGATTCGATAGTAAAATAGGAAATATTGGGCAATAGGCTATAAGCGCAGAGCATATAATCTATAACACTTTGACCCCTTGTGGAGCTAAAAGTGCACCCCTTTGAGTTGGGGAAGCAGCTTAACCCATTCAGGATTATCATATTGTGCATTATGCAAAGGTCTAACATCTTCCTTCCTGCGGTATTAAAAGCTGCATCACTAGATGAGCGGGGTAAGCAGAGAATTGGCGGTAAAAGCTCTTCATCATTGAAGCCTAACTTTGAAAACCAATCATAGATACTATTTCCAATTCTAGCGTTAAAATCACCAGCCATAAAAAGTTGATCTGCAGGAAACTTTTTGGTTAAGAACAAAATGTAGTTAAAAAACTTGTCCCAATTGGCAATATAGTCACCACCTTCTGCAGCCTGGGATAGATAAACATTAACAATAATAATATTTATAGACAGTAATACCAACCTAAGTGCTTGAGCTGTAGGGGGACATGAATCTAACAATAAAATCTGTGCATCAAGATTAGAATTCACTAAAATTGCTAATCCGGCCCTTGCTAAAAAGTTTATAGGCTGGAAGAATAAAATTTCTAAAACCATTTAAATTAAAAAGGTTTGCTGACCAAGTTTCCTGCAAAAGAAGACAATCAAAAGAGGTTAAAAAATTTATAAAATCCATGTCATGCATTTTGTTTCTCGACCCCGCTATATTCCAAGAGACCAAGCTTAAGGAACCAGGAGGAATATAAGTACTTAGTTAATCCAGCTCAGTTATGTAATTCAGAGAATTAGAAGAATCATTGAATATGCAACCATTTTGGGGAATGGACTTTGAGGCAGAGTATACGGCTTCCGTGGTTGTAAAGCTTGAGTTAGTCAATAACTCCTGGGGGTTAGGAGTAGTCAGGCTGGTCTTTAAGCCTTTAGGGATCGTTAGGGTAGGCTTCGCATAAGGACTTAGTGAAGAAAGGGTCATAGACTCTTTCTTGTTCCCTGCAGAGCGGGGAACCTCATCATCTCTTATGTTTTGTAGTCTGTTTTTTATTAAGTCTAATCTTTCTAAAATCATTTGTTGGTCCGGAGTGGGTAGGGTTCCAAAAGAACAAAGAAGATCTTCTTCAATTGAGTTTTCCAAAATATTGTGGAGTGTGCTGTTCTGAGATTGAGTCCACTGTTCACCGATGGGTTCTAAGGGCTGTTGGAATTCTTTTGCAGACTTATCTATCCTATCATTCACTGCCAGCTGAGGGAGCATTGACTCCTGCAGCTCTAATTGGGGTTCTTCATTGGCTGGCTTAATCGTTGGCCTCTTAGGGAATAGGGCTTTGATTGTTGTATTAACAAAGACGCGTGTTGAAAAAATCCCTTTTGTCCAAAGGTGCTTTTGATATTTTTGGATTAATAAGGGCAGTCTAACAGACTGGAATACTAACATGATTCTTTGTGCCCATGGAGTCTGATTAAGGAGTTCCACTGATTCCAAATCAATCAATTGAGGTCTAATGTGGAGAAGCACATGAAGATGGGATTTAGGCTGAAATATATTTTTCCAGCTTGGAATTTTCCCTTTATAAGTACACACACTGTTAAACAAACTTTGGTTGGTTGTAATATCAAAGATTGGGTATAGTCTTCACGCTCTAACGAAATCTCTAGTTTGCTGTTAATTCTCCGAGATGTTTCACTCTCCTGGCAACCAGGTGGAACTCGACATAGCTGCTGAGCTCTTTGATTAAATGCCGGAGAAGAGACCTGGGGATTGTGACGTAATTGAGCAATTTTAGTATGGAGCTTCTTCATTTCAGTCATAAGACTGGAAAGGTAAGTTTCAATTCCTTTTATGTTTGCAAAGATACGCTTCACTATTTGAGCAATTAGAGCAATGTGAGACTGCTCAAAGGTGAGCACATCGAGGTCTTCCTTTTCTTCTGGCTCTTTCCAACTTCCTTTTCCAGTTTTCTCTGACTCCAAAGCTCTGTTAGGCAAAAATGAGTGCTGCTTCTTTAATTGCCCCTCCCCAGGACTGGCTTCGGCGGCGTCTTGCTTCTCCAACACCAACCCAGATACTTCTCCACCCTCCAACTCCACAAACTCACAGCAATCAGCTGCACCACCACCAACAAAGTCCTCTGCTCCCTAATTAGAGGTAAAAAAAAATCTTCTATCTTAGTTTGTTTGCCAGCTGGTAATAAAGTTGGCTCCTCAAAGCTCCTTGGGCACTTGCCAAGAGTCATTGTCCTTCCTCCACTTTTGCTTTTGCACTTGCTTTTTCCAAATCCCAATCAAATCCCTGTTGCTGTTAACTTAAAGGGATTTCCAGAGGTATATGTTCTGGCCAATTACAGTCTTATAATTGAAACTAAATTGTAATCCACATTAAGATTTACTTTTGCCTTTTGGTAATAGTAGGATTTTTTCTTGGGTTGAAAAAGAAATCTACCTTAACTTCTCAGAAGATTAGGGAACCTCTCCAGGCAGCTCCCTCTTCCATGAAATCTCCAGATCCGCTCTCAGCAACCAATAAAAGTTATGATTGCCTTGTCCCATGCTGCTTCCAGGTCATTTTTAAATATTCTTAACATTATGAGTCACTTGTAATGACTCATTTGACTACTAAATTGGTAATTCTAGGTTTTTGGTAAATTAGGCCTCTCATAATTTCATAATTTTGGACCAACTTAGTTCAGATGGAGTTGTTTTTCAGACAGAGACTTTGGGGGACTTTTGAGACTCCTAAGCCAGGAACCTACTTTTATAAGAAGTTTATGACATATATAAATATACACACATGCACAAATATACACAATGTTTGGAATAGTGAGTTGAATGTTCTGTTTTTATTGCCTTAATTGTTAATTTATTTTGATCTTAAAATGAGATCAATACAACAGAAAATTCTATTTAAATCTGTTTCATGTATTTTGAACACCACAGAAAATGGTTAATAAAATTGGATACAGGTGTTCTGTTGTTGAGGTGCAATCACAATTTGGAACCTTAACATACTGGGTTAAAGTAACATCTAGATCTGTTGTATTATTGCCATGTTTAAGACTGAAATCCACATATTATTGTGACTTTGCATTATTACTAGATCTGCTTAGCTATATCCCCAGCATTTGGACTATCAAAATATATAGAACAGTAAATTTTTCATGCATAGGGAATTGCCAAAGTAAGTATTGCATAACACTGAAAAGACAAAGTTACATCCAATGTAGCAAAGTATCTTGTAACCTGACTAACTTTGGACCTTTTTTCATTTTTATTTTGACAGAGGAACAAGGAAGGTGATTTTGAACAATCTGGTCAATTTTGTGGATCTGCTTTGTTCACAGAAAAATATCCAGTACTTTTCCCTTTTGCAGGGGTACATTTTGATATTTCTGTTGCCTTGTTACATTTTATACATACATTTTTCCTTTCTTCTTTTTTTCAGGGAGGGAGTTAATTAGATGTGATTATATATATATATATGATGAAGAGCTGGAGCAATTTCTAATGAGGAAAGAATCCATTTATGGCATTTAGCATAGAAGCATAACAGTAAGATAAGAGCTAGATAGAAAGTAGCAGAATTATTCATGGTCTAGAAGAACTTAATCTTCTTCCTCCCTACCTAAAGTTATTTCATCAAGATAAAATATGGGAGAAGCAGAGTACTTAAGTGAAAATTTTCTCTACACAGCACATAGTTAAATGATAACACTTGTTAGGGTTGGATTATGGTTAACATGGCTAACAGCTTGGACAGTTAAAATGAGAATTATATATATTCAGAAAGTAAAAGTACTAATTATTATGGTTTCCAGAATCTCGATACCAGTTGCTGGGGAACATGAGTGGGAGAGAGCCACTGCATTCATATGTTGTCTTACATAAATAGTAAGTATATATTAAAGTTTATTGTGTTTAGCTTTGTGCAATGTAGAGGTTGTGCCAGCTTGTTTTCACTTAAGGATTTATTGAAGCGTACAATTTTATTATGTATGACCAAACTTCTGCATGCAACTGAAGTGCTCATGGCAACAACTTTTATTTACAAGAATGCCCTGCTGTGCCCACTAATCCAAAAAGTGTGTGTGTGTGTGTGGGGGGCTTTTCTGTCTTATAATTGGCATATATTTTTGACATGCACTCTTTCCTATAATGAACTTATGATGGGAGAAGGGGTGCATCCCTCATTTTATCCTCACACAGCAAATCACAGTGAGCTCTCTGTTGGGTTTAAAATAAAATCTGTGCCAAACCTAGAGAGCCAAGCAACTTTGCAGGGATCAGTTTGAATTTATCTGTAACAACACAAGCTACTAATTGTAGCACTGCAACTCTAGAAGCCCTGGAGATGATCCTGGAGAAAATATTCAGGAGCTGTTATAAAAACAAAAAGTGTGCAGCATACCTTGAGTCCTGGGAGGGGAGAGAGGCTTGCTCCCTCCTGACTATAAGAGGGAGAGAAGGAAAAACACAATCAGACTTGCAAGATTCTGTTAATAGAGCTTATCTCAATAAAGCATAGTTCTAGTCTTCTTGTGGAGTCTGTTTCCTTCTCTGAACAACTTTGAAAACCTGACTACACCCTAAGTCATTCCATGTGATCAGTGGGTTTCTTTTTCCCTCAGAGGGAGACTCAGCTAGTAAACCATCTGAAATGAATAACCTTGATGAAGACTATTTATTAATGTATCTGATGTCTTTATATACCCCTCCCTGTGCAAAAGCACCTTGAGGCAGTTTACAATAAAAATAGCAGTAACGTGCATGGGAAAAAATAGTTAAAAGCAATATAAAATAATGTTAAACACTATTCAATAAAACACATTAATTAAAAGGTGAGGAGAACAGGGGGAAAAAAGCAACACCTTAAGCTCTGATATAAGATGTAAGTTTTCAACAGAGACTCAAATGATGGTGGAACAGCATTCCAGACTGTGTGTCACTTCAGAAAAGGTCTGACCATGAGGAGCTGTCAGATGGCATTCAGTTGTTTTCACCTTTATATGTCATATTTGTTTGTTTGGGAGGTACCTTCAAGCAGTCTTGACTCCTGGCAATTGCCTGGACAAATCAATGCAATTTCTTGGTAGCATGTGTTTTCTTCCTGAGAGAGAGTGACTGGCTAAAGTCACCCAGCATTCAAACTCACTGTCTTTCAGTTTTAGCCTGGAGCTCTTAACCATTATAGCAAACTAGTTCTCAGTCATAATAATTTAATAGATTAATCTTATGAAAACTGGAAAGGCGCTACTTGGTTCAGCGTTAACTGAAGAGCCAATTATAATTAAATATACTCCATAGCAGTATATTATACTGATAATATTTAGACAATCATAAGCATTTGTAGAAAAAAAAGCTATGAAAAGAAACTCATATATCTGGTGCATTTTTTTCATATATGAAAGTTATAAATAGCATTGCTGGGTTAATGATGATTATTGTAATGACAATGATGGTAAAGAATACATCTTCATGTCATGTTACAGAACTAGCTACTTTCAGACAACCATGATATAAATTTATTTCAAGAAATAATCTGATTGAAGTATTAGAATTTGTTTGATTTTTTTTTTCCAAATCAGACACAATAATATAGCAAAATTAATTAAATTTCTTTAGTGGAATATAGTGGGGAAAGAAACTACTAATGTAAAAGGAATTACTTGGAAAGAACATGTAGGCTTCCTTTATTGATTTATCTTAATTATCTGTTCTGATGTTTTATTAACTAAGCAACCCATGACAAAAGACTTTTTATGCTTGCGTACTCTCCTTTAGTAACTTATTTCCTATCTTCATGATTTTCTATAAAGCAGACATTTTAATATTTTTTGACAATGACATGTCAAATTATGCTGTGTCACCTCAAGCTATGTACACATCAGTTATTTCATATACATATTCTGGCAGATGCAGCACAATAAAACTATCACAAAATGTAGTATATAGAAAGATGAAAGCAATACTCACAGGATTTTCTTGGGATAGTAAAAATTATGTAGTCATATGAATTAAAAAAAGGAATATTTTTAAATAGTGTGGGGTTTCTTTTTTCTTTTCATTAAAAAAAAAATCACCAGGGCCTTAGAACAGAGGTTTAATAAGGATTATTCTTTGGACTGGATGAACATTGTATACTTTTAACTCTGATCTCCAACTTTTAGATACATGCCTCTAACCATTGCAACTTGTATGATGTTCAGTGTATCTCATTCCATGCAAAAGGTAGTTTGGCTTGTTACATTTTAGGTCAAGAAGAAAAAAGGTTTTGAAAACATGTATCTTAGTGTCATATTATTATTATGGTTGGTCACACAGTCAGCAACATGTTTAGACTGGATTTGGCATTTTTATCCACCTATCGAGTCCTTCCCAAGGACCTGGGATAGGCAGATGTTGTTTGATGGTGTTAAAAGTATTGTCGTGGGATATAAGCTACTCCAAGCAAAGCTGCCTTTTGCAATTGACTGATGGTGATTTTGTAAATGCCAATGTGTTCAAGTGGTGCTCCAGATGTTTTGGGAACTGCAACTAAAGCACCTATAACTATCTTTGGTTTCTTTTGCCATGGTCCCTCTACATCTATTTTTAGGTCTCTATATTTTGTGATTTTCTCCAGTTCTTTCTCTTCTGTTCTGCTGTCTCCAGGTATTGCAATGTCCACTATCCAGACTTTTTTGTCTTTCTTATCAACAGTTGTTAACTCTAGGGATGATGATGATGATGATGATGATGATGATGATATTAAATGTATGTATTCCATGATTCTGTCACTATCCATGTGTATATTTCCTTCACATATAACCAATTGTTCTCTCCTTTTGCTTGGCCTCGTCTTCCTTTAAATATATTATAATCTTTATAATATAATTATATTATATAAAATATAATTATAAATATATTATATAAATATATATAAATAATAACAATAAAAGACAGTACAAACTAAATCAGAAAGGAAAATAAAAATAAAGAGACAATAGAAACTGCAAGAGAAAAGGGGGGGGAGGAAGAGGAAAAAATGAGACAAGGAAAAAAGGAATATTTAAAGAAGTGCCTTCCAATCTTCATCATAAGTACAAAGTTGGTAATTCTTCACCTCCTATAAGGTTACATGCAAATATCTTTTCTTCCCATAACCCATCCCTTAGCCATACTCAGATCCATAAATCATTAACCTTTCAGCAAAAAGGATTTTTTGTGTCAGCAAAAAATCCATAAGGGTTCCCAGAATTTTACAGACAGATGTCTTAGTTTAAACTTGGTCAAACAAACCAACTTTATACTCCTTTCTTTTGCTTCTAGCAATCTTGATCTTTAACTCATTCAGATATTTCCATAAGATTTTATCTCTCTCTAGTTTTTCTCTTTCCCATCTCAAAGGCTTCTTTGAGGCTTTAGCAAACCTCATTTGTAAATCCAGTAAGTAGTCATAACCCAGGTCATTCTCTTGGCTTGTCATTTGTATTTCCACTTTAACTGTCATCTCTGTTTTATAATCCACAATTTTTTTTTTAAATTTTCCAGTATTTCAACAATGTCTTTATATTCTAATACTTCTGCATCAAATGAAGTTTGTTTCAGCTCTTTATCCTTTAGGTCTTCCAAAATATTCTCATTCCTATCTGTAATTTCTTCTTTAACATCTTTTGGATATAGTCCATCCATAGAAGCAGACATCATTGCTGACACTGTAGCTGCTAGTTTCTATCTCCATTCTTCAAATATCTCCTGGTGTACTTCAAGTGTCACATCATTTTCTGTCATTTTGTCTCAATGCTGACCAAAGACAAAAGGCAATTTTCTCTGTCTCTGTCTCTCTCTCCTTTTATGCCTGGAATCTTTAGTCCCCTCTAGTGCCCAATTTCTGAAATTATAAAGTGTCAAATTTCTGTTATGACTTAAGGTAGACTAAACAATTTAATTCCCATGAAGGTATTTATTTATATAATTATCTCCAAAATCTTATAGTAAAAGTCCTAATATTCCATTATTCCAAATTTGTCTGGTCCCTTAATTCATTTTTAACTTTCTTGGATTAAAGTCTTATTTAGCTTTTTGCCATTTGTTTCAAATTCTTTAAATTCTTAAGCTTGTAGTTAATTTTTCTTTTATTCTGGAATGATGGTAAACTCACAAGGTGGCTTTGCAAACTTGCCATTTTAAAGATCTCTAATAGGGTATAGGCAATTTCCGAAAGTAATTAGAGTTAGCGAGCCCAGTGTCCTTTAAAAGGCACCACTGCATTTGAGAGTATGATGACTTTCATTTGTCTCCCAGCACTCAAATCTGTGGGAAACCACTATCCTGCAGTCTCCTTGTGAGGACCAGCCATCCAGAGCACAACTGGGCAACCTCCCATCCTTTCCTTATACAGAGAGGTTCTGTGGGACCAGTCCTTTGGTTGTAGCCGCAATGTCATCTCCGCTCATTCAGAGATGTCCTAGCTCACCATTCCTCACCCAGAAGTCCATCTGGCCTAGTCTTCCTTATAAGTGATGCCCTTCAATCCTTATATACTATTCACAAGTTTCATCACTCCAGGTCTCAGTTATGGCTATTAAATCAGATACATTTTCCTGTAAGAATCTGAATTTATCACTTCAAACCTATAAAATTAGTCACATGTTCATCTAAAAGTGAAACAAACCATTTTTTCCCTCCCATATCCACTGTATTACAGTTTGGTATTGAATCCCAGATATTCATGGTAAAGAAACAAATGCTCAAAAAATGTCATTTTCTCCCCCTGAACCCTAATTGCCACCTTAGGATTTTATGTTGAATAGGATGCAGGCAAGACTAGCTAACAAATGTTTATTGTTAAGATGGCCAGCTACAGAAGAACACTAGAGGCTGTACAACTAAGGAGGCAAAGGGCTGCATGTGTGCATATGCCTTCAAGTCAGTTTTTGACTGACTAGTCTCTGCAGTTTTCTTTAAAAGGTTTTTTTGGAAGCAGTTTGACACTGTGTGCTTCCTAAAGCTAAGAGTGACTGGCCAAGGTCTACACAACACACCTAGCCTAACCAAATACACCCAGATCGAACTACCCAGAATCATGGACCTCATCAACCTCTGCCTCACTACCTATTTTCAGTTTGATGGACAAATATACCAACTAATCAGAGGCACACCCATGGGATCACCACTGCCAGGACACACAGCAGAGATTGTAATGCAATGCCTAGAAGCTATAGCACTTCCACACATACAACCTAAAGTATGGATCTGGTATGTAGACGACACCTTTGTTATAATGAAAAAGGAACAACTAGAGAAGACACATGAAACAACATCTTCAAAGGAATAAAATTCACCAGAGAGGAAGAAAACAACAACACGCTACCCTTCCTGGATATCCTCATCAGCAGAGGAAACAACAGTAAATTAGAAACCCAAGTTTATCAGAAGACAACCCACACTAATCAAGTACTCCATTACCAAAGTACCAACCCTACCTCCCACAAGAGGAGCTGTGTAAGAACATTATTCAAGCGAGGACAAACACATTGCAGCCACCCAGAACAGCATAAGAAGGAAACAGACCACCTCTACAACATCTTCCAACAAAATGGATATCCATGCAACTTTATCAAAAAGTACCTGACCACTCAACCTACTACCTCAACACAACCAACACAAGCTATGAAAAGGATCACACTGTCATACATCAGAAACATCTCAGAAACCACCACTAGACTATTATAACCACATGGCATCTCCATAGCACACAAACCAACTAAAGCCCTCCAAAATATCTTAAGTAAACCAAAAGACCCAGTAGCACAAGAATAAAAAACAGGAGTCATCTACAACATACAGTGTAAGGACTGCAACAAACACTATGTAGGACAGACAGGCAGAAGGCTGGCAAAGCGCATCCATGAACACCAACTAGCAGTCAGAAGACATGATGAAAACTCCTTAATCTCACAACACATGGACAGACTGAGCCATAGTTTCAACTGGGAAACTATCAGCATTTTAGACCAAGCTAAATCCAAAAATGCAAGGGAATTCTTGGAAGCTTGGTATTCAGACAAGGCAGCAATCAACAGACACAGAGACATAAACAGCATCTATACACTATTCAAAAGAGACAATAGAAAAGAAAACAAAAGACCAGAACATCTTCTCACCAGCAATCATCACCCAGATAAGCAGAGGTTACCACCAGGCACACAGTCAAGCAGTGAACAATACCCTAATCAAGGAACTACTAGAGGAACAAAACAATATGATATGAAGCCCATCAAATGGCTAGTGTAAATGTGTTGTTGTTGCCAGGGGGTGGGGTGGATTTGGAATTTTTATTCCTGTAAGCCGCCAGGAGTCACCATGAGTGAGCTGGGCAGCCATATAAATTGCTTAAATAAAGAAAAATAATTTGGAGGGAGCAGGGTATGTCAAAAGTGAGAAGAAGAAAAAGGAATGTGCTGGGCTTGTTTGGAGAAGATAGTAGGATAGGAAAGATGATAGGGAGAGGGTAAAACTTCTCAATTCCTATTTTGCTTTGGTCTTCTCCCCAAAGACAAACTGTATTCAGATTGACATAGGCAGAACAACTGACTCAAGAAAAGAGTCACAACTCAGGATAAGTAAAAGCAAGTAACGAGATGATAAGGAAGCATGTGGGGATCATGAAGAAATGTTAAGTCTCCAGAATCATATCAGTTGCATCTGAGTCTCAAAGGAGACTGCAGTTGTCTTTTTGCAGCACCTTTCTGTGTTCTTTGAGAAATTGTGGAGGGCTGGCATTGTGCTAGAGTACAGGAGAAAGGCCAATATTGTTCCTATCTTTAAAGAAGGGGAAAAATAGGACCCAAGAAACTGTAGGATGGTCAGCCTGACATTGATACCTGGAAAATGTTATTAAGCTGTCAATTGGTGAGCATTTAGAAAAAAATGCATTACTTCACACTAGCCAGCATGGGTTTATCAAGGGCAAGTAATGACAGGTTAACCTGATCTCCTGTGAGAGATTGTGAAAAGACTGAAAAAAGAAATAAGAAGAACTCCAAACAGAAACAAGCAACAGATGGGCGATGAATTAGTTGCTTATCTCATAAATAGCAGCTGAATACCTCTTAGAAAAATCCCAGGAAGAAGAGATTTAAAACATACAAAGCAACTCCTCCTTAATGAATTTACTAATAAGAGAAGGCAGGAAGTTTCCTCATAATTTCCAAGATTCTATACCCCTAACTGCTCCTGATTTTTTCTATTAAAATACTTCGTTGAAGTCTGTGCAATTCTTACTTCCATCACTGTGTTCTGTGGTGTGGGTCTTGTCATTATATGACTAGTTTGACTGATAACAGGAATGCAGTAGATGAAGTGTACCTTGATTCCAGCAAATCGCCCCATGAGTTCTTAGTGGAGAAGATGGCAAAATGTAGACTTAATTTTACTACCATTACATGGATGCAGATCTGCCTGAACAATTGTAACAAATGACATCAATGGCTCTGTCTTGAGCTGGAAGGAAATTTCAGGGTTCCATTCCAGATACTGTGCTGTTCAACCTATTTATAAATGACTTGAATGAGGGGTTAAAAAGTATTATTGTTGAATTTTCAGATTATCATCAAGATTCAGAAAGCTGGAAAAAATGGACAGAAAAGATGAATCTCAATAAATGTAAAGTCCTAAATTTGTGTAGGAAAAACCAAAGGCATTATAGGATGGGGGGAATCATGAAGTTGAACATGAGCCAACAATGTGATGCAGCTGCAAACAAACAACAACAATAAAACCCAAATGAAATCTTAAGCTGTATTAACAGGAGCACAGTGTAAAGTTAAAAATGTCATTGTTCCTCTATATTCTGCATTAGCTGGATCATATTTAGAATGTTGTGTGCACTTCTGAGCACCACATTTCAGGAAGAATATTGGCAAATGGAATGTGATCAGGACAGCAACCAAAAAGATAAGGGATATTAAACATGAAGTGGGGGGTGTGTGTGAAAGGAATAATTGGCATCTTTGGGTATTTTCAGTCTGGAGGAGATAACCATTTTCAGGATTCTGAAAGCCTGTCAGGTAGACAGGGAAGAATTATTCAGAACTGTTGCAGAATAAAGGACAAGAAACAGTGGGTTTAAAACAGATTTTATAAGATACCAAGAAAAATCCCATAATGGTTGTGAGGATTCCTTGCTTTCCAAGGACTGGACATACCACAGTGTAGCAAATCTGTACACAATGCTTTATTACAGCACACACCTTCCCCAACAATGGACTATTGCTCTCCACCTTTCTAGGACTTGCAAGTCGCTGTTGCCTTGTAAATATGTCTTTAATACTCAGTTCTTTAATATTTAGTTCAAGCAAAAGTCTATAAGTCTGTAAAGTGGCATACAACCTTCACCTCCTTCCAAAAGTTCTTCCACTAGTTGGGATGAGGTGCTCCTTCAGTGTGGTAGCAACTTTTCGTTGCTACAGGACTCCAGCAAAGCTCCAAGCAGGACTCCCACCAGAATATGCTGCTCACTGTAGCCTGTGGTCCTGGCAGTTGACTAATGGTTCTCTTGCCTGCTTGTAATAGCTACCAATCTCCAGGCATCACCTCCACTTCCCTGTCTGCATTCCATTTTGCTTATCCACTTTTCTCCTACACCCCCTCCCCACTCTGTCTTCATGTCTTTTGTAAGCTAAGGGCCTGGGTGGGTGTGTCTGCCTCTGGACATCAGCCCATCTTTGAAAATGCCAGGGTGTGGCTCAATTATTACAGGCAGCTGGAATGCCAGCATGGATGCTTGGGTGTAAAGTTGTGAGTGAATGTATGAATGCAGGAGGGAAGTGGGGGTGGAAAGCATTTCTGTCTGGCTGCGGTTGCTTTTCCCAAGCACAGACAGCAACCCTAACTTCACTCCTTCACAATGGTAAGATCTGTTCAACAGTGGAACAGATTGCCTTGGTTGCATTCTCCTAAACAGCGGCTGTAGATCATCTGCCAGGAATGCAACAACAGTGGATTCCTTTACTGGTTAGGGTTTGGACTAGGTGAGACCTCAGGTCTTTTCCAATTTTTATATTCTATAATTCTGTGAGATTCAGGTATAACTGGAAGTGAAATTTCTTCAGTCTAATGCTATGCAAAAAAAGAAAAAAAGTATAGAAATATGCATATGTTAATGGGAAGGGCAGATAAGAATAGCATATTGTGAACATAAAGTACAAAAGCACTGAAATGTAAACAAAATAATATTCAAAATATTATAAAATGCTGCAAAATATGTATTTTTCAAGGGAATTTTAACAAAAACAATTTCCAAGTGGGATGGTTAAAATTTAAGATAATTAATAACAAGAATCTGAGGGAAACCATAGTCAATCACTCTTGGGATGATTCATTCTTCCATACAGTTCAGTTGATCATTCTGACAAGATGTCTGGTTGGATTCACTTTGAATTCATGTTATAAGTTCCATACAGATAAAGGTAATGAATATTGTTTCTTCAATGTATGCATATCATATGGTTACTTTCTTTCATATAATTTGTATTATAATTAGTCCTTATTGGTCAAGTGACATTAGACTTCGCTGAAGTGAATGGTAACAATTTAGGTTGAAGAATTGGTGAAATCAGTTGTATGCTTCTGTTAGCTTCCCTGTTTGAAGGGGGCAAGTCCTTTCTTGTCTGCAACCATGAGCCCTACACACACACTTTAAAACTGCTCTGGAGATCCTTCACCTAGGGTAGGGCATCTAGTGAGAGGGAAGGGAGAGATCAAAAGGACATTCGGTCATGCTAGTGCAACATTGGATTTCATTTCATTTTTCCCTTGAATGTTGAACCATTTGTCCTTTGTCAAAATAATCTACTTCCAAGTTAATGTTCTGCTTCGTATACCAAACAGAGTGAAGAAGCACTGCAGAAGCACCAAGGAAAGAGTAACAGAATAGCATAAGGGATTTAAAGACAAAAGTATCTTAAATGAGATTCTGCTACAAAGAAATTAAGCTTTACATTTTAAAGTAAGGCTTCCCTTTCTGCTTGGCCGTTTTCAGAGGATTGTGTTTAAAAAGAAGGATGAATATATTTACTTTCCCATGCATGGCAGAAGTCATCAGTGCTTCAGAAAGCCAGCCAAGAAAAGCAAACAAACAACAACAAATCCTTCTTATTCTCAACTGGTTTTGTTTTCTGGCCAAGATTGATATGTGCCTAGTACGTATAGGACATGATAGTTCCCTGTCCCATTTTCTCTACAAAAGCTGATTTTACTGGCCTTTAAATCGGACTTCAATACTGGCCACTGCACTATAGGCAGTAGGCTTATTTAGACAGAGCAGGGCAAGAAACCTGGCACATTTAACCCCCTCCTTCCATTCACCTGGTGTATTTCCATCCCTGGATACAACTGTAACCTGAAATAAGCCCAGCTATACCCTATTTTTGCAGCGGGAAAGATAATAGCAGGAAAACCTGCTAAATATAAATTGGCATTCCCAATGAGCTGAAACGCTGACTGTGCATAATTCCAGAGACCTTAAACAAGTTTACTAAGTTTTCCTGTTTTCCCATGACATGGATGAAATGTAAAAAAAAGGTAATAAAAGCAGTGAAAACAGGAGGATCTCATGTTGTTATTCTATATAAGAGTACAAATTCAATAAGCTCTATTGCTCTGTAGATTTATAGAAACTTTGAAAGGGCTCAGGCTCATGTCCTGCTTGCCACAAAGTTGCCTTACTCTTAAGGAACATGTTCTTGTAAAGTTATCTCCATCATCAGCTGCTGCTGAAGTAGCCCAAAATCTGCTCAGCCACTGGGGGAAGCTCAATTTATGTCAACATAACTTTCCTCCTAATTCAACCATAAAAATAAACTATATTAAAACAGCTATGTGGATGACTCAAACACCATGTTATGATCTCACTATATATTCTTTGTTCCATGGAAGTATTCAAACCTTTGGAATGTAACCTTTGTTAGAAGCACATCAAAATTAACAGTTTACCAGATTTTAATTTATGGCAGTACACAAAAGCACACATTCAAAACAGGAAACACCATCTCTAAGAAAGAAGGCATACTAAGATAGTAAGGATTGGCAACCTAATGCTTCATAAATATTTTGAGCTAATATCATTACTCTAGCCACTCTCTAATATGGTCTCAGACCAACTTAATGTTTCCACTAACAAATCTCCTGGTTCCTTTTTTTTTTTCCACACCACCGGCCAATGTCTCTTATTCTAGCCTTAATATTCTATCTTTCAAGCCATTGCCTGTTTCTTCTAGTCACGAAAAATTCAATGTGCTACCGCAGTGAAACTGCACTTTCTTGCTCATCTCCAAAGGCCCCTATGTACTATATGTATTGCTCTGTAGATTTATCTCTGTGCTGACTATGTCACCTGCACGCATGGGCAAATTCTTTGTTTATAAAAGAATGTGCATATTTAGCTCTCATTTCTATTCGTCAATAGTGTAGACTTTCTAAGCTAAGTAGGTTACAATACATGAATTCTTAGAGCTTTTATTACATTCCCACTTTCACTGGACTGGAACAATGCTCTAAGATTTGTTTGTTGTCCCAAAATAAAGAATAAGCAGAAATGTTTCTAGTGGAATCGAAGGCAGACCTTGAATTAAGAAAGTCATAAAAACTGTGTTCTTAACCAAAGAGAGAAATACTTTTGATGATTACGTGATGAGACATTGGGAAATATCACAATTAATTTCTTCTAAGCATATAAATGGCACTTTGAATTATCAAATTTCTGGAGGTTTACAAAAACTAACATTACTGGGAAAAAAAGGTTCAGATAATTTATAACCAATTGACAACCCATTAATTGTGCTTTTAATTATTCATGAAATAAGCCATATAAATTAGAAAATGTTTAATTATTTGGTTTCTAGGGAAGCTTTAAAAATAATAGTCCAAAGCTCTGATTCCTCTTTATATATATATTTCATTCCTGCTATTCTTCTTTGGTAGTGAACCTAGAAGCCTGAAAATAGAGATCTTTTATTCTGTAGAATATTGGTAAATGCCACATTGCTATGATTACAGGGAGAAAAAGCAGTCATCTGAAATTTTCCTTTCTTAGAAAAAGTAGAGTAGCTCCTTGTGCTTTGTTTGTCATGTCCTTCTATTTCACACTTTTCTTTCTCCTTATTTAAAAAGAATAACACAAGAAGTCTAGTTTTCTGCATATGTTCCATAAAAACAGAATACTTTTCACTTTATTTCAGGAATTTTATGGAGGGTTTCTACACAGATGAATGTTGATATTTTGTTTGTCCACTTCAACCACTGTAGTAAGAATAGTACGGAATTATTATTTCAAGCTTACATTTACTGATTGAATGTAGATATTTCAAGCATTCTTTTCCCTGCCTTTCTCACGCTCCCTCCCCCCCCTCACATGTGTGTGTGAGAATACTTAAAAACATAAAACCCTTATCTACAGCCTTCTTGTTTTCTTTTCAGTCACCATTTATCCACACCAATTTTTTTTTCCTATCTGCACAAGAAATTAGTATGTTTTCTATAATAGACAAACTCTTTGAATGCCCTTTAGCACATAATCACTGACAGGCACAAAGTCATATCATGTAGCTTCTGTACAAGGAAGTGACAAGAAGAATAATACATACTGCTACATAAATTCTTAGTCTGATAAGAAAGGCAAGGGAAGAATGTTTTTCTGGGAAGAAAAAGCCACTGAAGCAAAATTAAAGCTGAGATTATGAAGTACCCCCTAGATGTTCCTTCTTTTTTCTTTGTTTTGTAGGTGCTGTGCACTGAGTTCTTCCTAAAGCAGAATTTTAGGAATTATGTAAATATGTAGTGATATAAAACAGTAGCCAAATTTACTTAAATGTGCACTCATTGCATTTTTATCCCTATTCTATTCTATTCTATTCTATTCTATTCTATTCTATTCTATTCTATTCTATTCTATTCTATTCTATTCTATTCTATTCTATTCTATTCTATTCTATTCTATTCTATTCTATTCTATTCTGTTGATAGTCACATCAGACCACCAGTATATTGGGCATTGTTTATTCAGCTTGAGAAATACGAAGCTCAGTATAAGATTTGGACGGAACAGTATGAGAGCTGATATGACAGCTAGAATTTCTATCAACAGTCTCAGGCCAGCTTGACATATTCACTAAACACAAACAGAGATTGGGATGTGGGACTGTAATTACAATGTCCACCTCAACATATCCATGCTAATTGTGAGATATGAAAATACCCCATCTCCCCTCTGCTTTGCTAGGGTTCTTGATAATGCACAATTCTGTGTGGTGTACAGTAGGATTGTGCAAAACTTTGAAAGGGTGCTTTTCTTTGACAAAGGTTCATGCAAAGTACTTCCTTTGAAATTGCTTATCAAAGTAATGCCCTTCCAACTTCTAACAGGGAAGCAAAATTCAATAAAGTCTTCCAGTCAACTGCTACAGCAGTAGTGTACAATCCAACTGGCATTTTTAGAAAAGTTTATAATACATAGGTAAGGCTCTTCTATTGCCACAATTTATATTATGTAAATTCCTAGAAAGTTTAAAGATTGTTTTAAAGAAATTTTGCTCTGTTCCACACAGTACCTGCAAAAGTGATTTCTTTGAACTTCTTAAATTGGACACTTTACTCAGTTTGAAAATCATAAATAAGTCAACAATATGCCATCCTTTGCAGAAATAATAAAAAGTCAATAATGTTCTTCACCCTTTTCAAAAGTTCCTATCTGCAGAGACCACTGCAGGACATAGGTCAGAATAAGTTTGCTTTTTTTTTTTGTTTTTCAGACTGGATCTTAATAAAACAAAATCTCATTAATAAAGCAAAATCCCAGAGGATGATTGCCCTTCTTGAATTTAAAATAGCTAATAGAAATTATGGTAATAATTGTAATAGCTTCCAACAGTAATGGTTGGAAAAAGAATTTTGTCACTGGTAGAAATAGTATAGGATCAATAGTATAGGATCAGTTATTAATGAATAAACAATTAAATCTATAGGCAGAAGAGAACCATAGTATGAGTTCCTTCTCATTAATTTATCAAATGAGTCCTAAACTTACAGTTATTGCCTGTCTATTAATTTAAATATTCATTGAATATTGGATGCTTCTAGTACAATGTTAAATAGAACAGCACCCGCCTTTGAAGTTATTTCATCACTAATAAGCTTAACAATGTGTGCTTCTTGTTCAGCAAACGTCACACATCTCCAGGAGCTGCATTGGTCACCAGTCTGCTTCTGGGTTCAATTCAAGGTGCTGGTATAATGTAATCTGACAGGACCCAGGAGATGACCCTTTTCTGCTGCAGTGCCTGCCTTTGAAACATCATCTCCCCAGAGATTAGATTGGCCCTGCCCTGCTTGCCTTTGAAAGGCTCTAAATACATAGTTGTGTCAATGGGATCAGGTTATGTTTGGAGCCTGCTAGATGCTTATACTGATTGATCCATGACTTGCACTTGCCTGCTTTTTATATTTTAATTTGATCTTAGTTATTTTTTGTTTGGTTGGTTGCTTCTATCCATATACCTTAACCACTGTCTTTTCTACTTCCTTCAACCTTAATAAGCATAACTGCTTTTTCTAGTCCATCCTCTATTGCTATCACATTTTAAAGTGGCTATTGCTTGCTAATCATCACCACAAGGGAATAGTTTGTCTTTATTTGACTCGGGGTTGATTGATTGGTTCTTTTTGCATGAATGCTACTGTTATTAACCAGGTCCAGATCCATAATTCAAATACAGAAATCTTGCTCTTTCTCAACATTCAAGATTCATAGCCTTACATTACTTCTGGAAATGCCATCATTTTAAATGTTTTGATCATTGTTGCCACAAATATCCTTATTCCTCATGATCTTGGCCATGTTTGTCATTGTGTTCCTCAGCAGGATTAATCTTTACCTTTTCAGCATACAATCCATCTTTAGCCCTTCTGAAATCCAAGACATCAAAACTCTCTGCTACTTTATTTTTCTACAGACAACTATAGGTTCACTAAGCATGCTGGTTCACATGTTCTTACATTGAACAGTAACTCAACTTTTTAAATTTACATTTTTACTTTCATAATGAGTTCTCTTTTTAAAAATTATTTATAGCTAATAAAGCAATGCTATCTGACTATCACAAGGCACTGGTATTTAGGCCATATACTTTGATTCCAGCAGTCATCTTTTCAAATCTTTTAATATATTTGTTGGAAATGTTATATGAATATGGGGACAATATAGATAATTGTCTCACTCACTTTCCTATTCTGAACTTTTCTACTCCTCCAACCTTCGTTCTTACAATAGCTTCTTGTTCACTGTAAAATTTCCTCAGAAAAATAATCAGTTATTCAGGCACATTCATTGGCATTAATCTATTCTACATTCTGGAATAATTAATACAAAATCTGTCTATTGTAAGTAGAGTGTATGTAAGCCTCTTTATATTTTCTTGCTCTCTCCATTATCCATCTTATGCAAACAATCTGATCCTGGGTCCATCTGCATTTTCTAAAATCTATCTGGCAGAAAATGGAATGCTGTCATCCAGGACATTCATATATGAAGACAGAAAAGCCTATGGTTGTTTCTGTCTCTTGGGATGGTTCTATTCTAAGACTACCATATCTGGGCTGCAAAAATCCAGATGATCACTGGATGGCAAGAAATAGAAACAGTCAACTTCTTGTTGATATCTAATAATCGTATGATTGTTGGTAGGAATTACATGGTAGTCCTTATCTATTTTTACTTGTAAGTTGTTAAGAAAAATTTTGCATGTATGAGAAATTATTACTGTGGTGATTTACTCTTTCTATTACATCTCCTTTCTTTGTTACAAACCACACAAGCTAATTGAAAATTTGTTGACACAGAACTGTTAGTACTTTAACTGTGTTTTGTCCTGCATCTTTAACAGTTCAGTAAGTATCTTGTCTGTGCCTGGTGTTTTTCTATTTGACAAATGGTCCACTTCTTACCATACCTCATATTCTAGTAGAGTCCATTCCTGAACATATTATCTCTAGTCAGTTATTTTTGTCATTTTATAGTCCTACTTCTGAAGAATTTCAGTTTAGCCTTTTCCATCTTCCATTAACTTCATTGCCTCTTCTAGATCTATTTTGTTATTACTCTGAGTATTCCTTTCTTAGCTACAAATATTACTGTGAGTTTTCTAATCTTAAAAATAGACGTATCTAGACTGCAAAATATGCACAAGTATTATATGGCAGAAAACAGATACAGAAAATCCTAATTAGTTGTCATCTAGATTTTTGGAGATGTAGTATGCCTATTAGGAACATGACTCATTTTCTTTTCTTACTATGTTCATCTATTTGATGACATTCTTGATTGAGATATCTTATCTTTCATCATATATTTCTTACGGCCATTGCTCTTCGGCTATTACAGTAGCTTGTTCTGAAAACCGCTTGGAGTTCTTTTTTTTCAAATTTTAGATATATTTTTCCACTTCAGTTTTCATAAGATCTCTTATCTTTTCCAGTAGTTCTTCAGATTCTCTTTTGTACCAGTTAAATGTAATGAATCTTTTCCTTACATTAATATTTTATTATGACAGTAAACATGCTATACTTACTCTCTTTAATTTTCTAAGTGTAGTTTGTGCATTTGGCATTAATGTTTTGTGTCTGCTTCACAACCTGCATCTGTAAGTGTCCTGGCTGACCAGATTGCACCTCTCCATCTTCTGCCTCTGTTAAGTAGTCAGTCTCTGGTATGCATCAAGTAAAATCTCTTTATAAAATCTGTATTTATGTTATGTAAAACAAGTTTTGACAAGACAAGAATTCTTTTCACAACACTCTATTAACCAATCTCTTGCATTATGGTATTTACCTAATTCAAATCTTCCTCTAATTCCAGATTCCTCCATTTCTCTAACTTTCACATTTCAATCACAATAACAGTACTATAACATTTCTTGAAGTTGTATTTAGCACCTTTTAGCGTCTTCCACCATTGCATCCATATTTCAGAGGTTTTGATAGAGAATTACATGACACATACACACATGATAGGTTTTTAACCCTGAGAATGGGTGTGATTTATTAATCAACTAGTAAAGGATTATTTTCTTAGAAAATGAAATGCCAGTAAGATTATGCTTATCCTCGTAAGTCTATTGACTAGAATCTATTGTTCTATTACTCTTATATTTATTTCTTTAAGACTATGTTCCTAGTTCTATACTTATTCCCTTCGTGTTTATATATCTTCAAGTCTGTTACTATTTCTATAATAATTTCCTAAATCAAATTCTTAATTTATTCATTTATATCTATACTATATATCCTGTGCTTCAGATTCTTTTAACCTCCCTTTTGAGATACCGGCCCTTTTTTTTTTAATTGCTTAATATTATAGTTACAGTGCCTTCAAAAGTGTTGCTACTGCTGCTCCACTAGCTATGGCAACTGGCTGCAAGCAGAGGGCTGCTGCTTCTAGTCCTGGCTCTGCTGAACTTCTGAAATGTTAACCACTGTTATCTGTAAGCCCACTGGTGATTGGACACACATTGCTGGCTTTGACAGCACTGTATTGTTGCTGGCTATGCCAGCTCAAGGACTGAGTGGATAGACTGGGATGGGGTTTGCTCATGGCTAGCACTGGCACTGCTCCCAGCATTTTTCTCCTGCCTTGTCTAATTGCACACTTCTCTGGACTTTTTCCTGTGGTATCACCCATAGTCTGAATTACCCTTAACCTCACCCCTCTCCTTTCACCCTTCAATCTTAAGAGAATGCAACCGGAGCTCCTGCTATTGATCACTCAGCCATTGAAACTACTGAGCCCAATTGCCATATTAATCTTATGTAAAGGATAATCATTTTAATTGCAATTAATTAAAGTGGCTCTCATTTTGGGGTGCAGCTCTCAAATCACCATTCAAACCCAAATATTGTCTTTGATCTACAATATGTTCTAAATAACTGTCTGAAGAAGTTAAAGCAGCCATTAACATTCTATTAAATTTTCAGTAGTGGGAGAAACTGTTTGAGGAACTGGGATGAGACATGAAACTGAAACATGCTGCAATAGACAGGGTAAAATATTAAAATAGTAGTGGCAAACATTAAAACTGGAAAGTACATTCAACAGCTGTTAAATGCTGGACCTTTCAAACACTGAAACCAATGAAGAAAATGCAGTATGTGTGAATATGAAGAAGTGAGAAGAAAAGAATGTGCAAAAGAATAAATATTTAAGTATTTCAGCAGTAAACTTAGATTGATGGTCAGAGTATGATTTATTAGAACAACTCAAAAGGAACAGACTTACCTGTCATAAATTCACAGGTGATACATGTTTCTCTTATGCTAATCTATCACTATCCTTCCATGTTAGAAACGAAATACTTCCGCATGCCTGAGCTACAAGTAAGGGAAATTATTTTTATCCAAAGGTCAAGACTAAAAGGTATGGGCATTTTTCATTTTTCTGCTACTTAGAAGAAAATGTTGCAGCACTGTATTTAGATTCAGACCACAACTGATGGTTGCGAAGACAGAACCCCTTTCAGGGAGTAGGGTTTAAATAAAGAAATGTCAACTTTTCCTTCAGACTGAACTAGTTTTCTGTGATATCTAATGAAGACACTTGGACACTGTTATGTCTCTAAGGTAGAAGCCATCCTCATTCCAGCTAAGTGAGACTGACTATTTTTGTTCAATTCATAAGTAGATTGTTTTCATTTCAGATAATTTAGAGGAAGCTTTTTTACAAAAGTTGCATAGTTGGAATGACCATAACTTGAAAGTTCATCTGAAACTGTTACAATATGAATCCAGTAAGCGAAATACTAAAAATAAAATAAAACACATACTCATGTATGTTACACACACACATATACAGTTGTGTGAAAAAGAAAGTACACCCTCTTTGAGTTCTATGGTTTTACATATCAGGACATAATAAAAATCATCTGGTCCTTAGCAGTTCTCAAAAGTAGGTAAATACCACCTCAGAGGAACAGCAACACATGACAAATTACACCATGTCATCATTTATTTTACAAAAAGAAAGCCAAAATGGAGAAGCTATGTGTGAAAAACTAAGTACACCTTATGATTCAATAGCTTGTAGAACCACCTTTACTAGCAATAACTTGAAGTAATCGTTTTCTGTATGACTTTATCAGTCTCTGACATCATTGTGGAGGAATATTGGCCCACTCTTCTTTACAACATTGCTTCAGTTCATTGAGGTTTGTGGACATTTATTTATGCACAGCTCTCTTGAGGTCCCACCACAGCATTTCAGTTGGGTTGAGATCTGGACTTTGACTGGCCCATTGCAACACCTTGATTCTTTTCTTTTTCATCCATTCTGTTGTAGATTTGTTGTTGGTGTGCTTGGGATCATTCTCTTGTTGCATGACCCAATGTCAGCCAAAGTTTAGCTGTCGGACAGATGGCCTCATATTTGACTCTAGAATACTTTGCTATACAGAGGAGTTCATGATCAACTCAATGATTACAAGGTGCCCAGGTTCTGTGGTTATAAAACAAGCCCAAATCATCACCCTTTCACCACCGTGGTTGACAGCTAGTATGAGATGTTTGTACTGATATGCTGTGTTTGGTTTTCGCCAAACGTGACACTGTGCATTATGGCCAAACTTCTCCACTTTGGTCTCGTCTGTCCAAAGGACGGTGTTCCAGAAGTCTTTTGATTTGTTCAGATGCAACTTTGCAAACCTAAGCCATGCTGCCATGTTCTTTTTTTAAAAAAGAGGCTTTTTCCTGGCAACCCTTCCAAACAAACCATACTTGTTCAGTATTTTTCTAATTGTACTATCATGAACTTTAACATTAACATGCTAACTGAGGCCTGTAGAGTCTGAGATGTAACTCTTGGATTTTTTGCAATTTCTCTGAGTGTTGCACAGTCTGACCTTGGGGTGAATTTGCTGGGACATCCAGTCCTGGGAAGATTCACAACTGTCTTGACTGTTTTCCACTTATGAATCATCTTCCTTACTGTAGAATGATGGACTTTCAGTTGTTTGGAAATGGCCTTATAACCCTTCCCAGATTGATGGGCAGCAACAGTTGTTTCTCTAAGATCATTGTTGATGTCTTTACTCTTTGGCATTGTGTTAACACACACCATAATACTCAAAACCAGCAAACTCCTCAAACTTCGGCTCTTATAGAGGTAGTCACACTTGCTGATGTTCAGTTGATCAAGGGCATTTGATTAGCAGCACCTGGCTGCTACTCAGCTTCTTCATACCTATGGAAGCAGTAAAGGGTGTACTTAGTTTTTCACACATGGCTTCTCCATTTTGGCTTTCTTTTTGTAAAATAAATGATAACATGGTATAATATGTCATGTGTTGTTGTTCATCTGAGGTTGTATTTACCTACTTTTGAGAACTGCTAAGGACCAAAGAGGGTGTACTTTCTTTTTCACACAACTGTACATACAGATATGAGATTTATATAGGTTAGAATTAAATTGGAGAGGCAGAATTTCTCAGGGAAGGAATGTCAGTTATGTGAATGATCAACAATTGCCCAGTTTCATGGCCAAGAAGCACAGGGTAAAAAACTTTGGGAAAGGTAGGAGAAAAAAGCATTGGTATTAAACTGCAGTGGGTATAAAAGGGCATTATCCCTTCATGGTTATAGGGTGAAAATCAAGTGTTTTAGTGGCTTCTTTTTAGTCATATCAGTAAAGTGAAAAGGGGAAAAAATGTACAATGCCTCTGGGCTATAGTCAAGAGCCAAAACCTTCTTGCAGTGCTTTCCAAAATCACAATATTATCAGAAAAGTAGTTGGCATATTATATAAGAAATAAATGATGGATTTTCTTCTGCCATGGGGATACTGTCAGTCATAAGTGGACCTGTTTAATTGCTGTACTATATTGATAGGTACTAAAAGAAAAGAAGGAATAGTTAATAGTATGTTTCACAGATGCAGAGTACATAATAAGCAAAATCCAATGGACTAAAGGAGATGCAGGAGGCCATGTTCTCATTATTATGCATGCAAGCAAAATGTGTATAATCTGCCACATGCAAATCTCTTGGCTATAAACTATGAATGGCAAAAGCATTGTGAGATCTTGTAAAATGTATTGAAAACCTACTTCATAACTGCATGATAAAGTAGATGAAAAATATATGGACTCAACGAATTTCATATATTTTAAATTTTATTTTCTTTATTTCCACATTTATGCAGACAATTTGGATTATTGATATTATTATTAGTTTGCAACAACTCTGTCTTTAGGTAAGATTTATCTTTATTATTTATTTCTCATTATTTATTGAGCTTATACCCTGCTATAATCAACCAACTTTCAGTGGCTTACAAGGAATATGAAAATGACAATCAAAATAACAACATTAATGACAAAAAAGGAAATAATAATAATAATGCAAGAAAATCAATAAAACAACTGGAATAATTCAGTTTTCAATAACTTGCTAAGAATGGTGAATTTGGTCATTTATTTCTGCTAAGCATAATTATGAAATTTGTGCACAAATATTTATATTTGTGCTAAATATTTTGCACAAAATAATCTGGGTAATATATTCATTACCCATGATACCCAGACATTTGAAATTAAATTTAGAATTGTTTACACTCCTGGTGTTATTGTTTGCATTAACTGATTGATAGTAATCCCAACACTGCATTTTAAGCTGGGTATATAAGTGGGTACATAGGTATATACAGTCAAGTATATAAAATAATCCCATCTCAAACAAAGAGATTGGGGGGGGGGGGAGATGCATAAGCCCATCTTCATCACTTCTATTTTCCAACATGTAGATATCTTCAGGGATAATAGAGATTCACCATTACAGATAGTTACTTCACACATCAAGCAGGATGCATGAGGGATAGAGCTACTGTGTTTATGCCTACTTCCTTAGGTCACAAGTTTAACTTCCAGACTCTAATAAAACTTATATTAGAAAATATTAGCTTATATCTGAGTTTTCTGAAAATGTGACCCTTATAACATTCTTTACTTGAACATGTAATGATCTAGTATCTAGAAATAATCTTATGCTTTGAAGAGCCATCACAAATCAAGGATCACAAATAGCAAGACAAAAATCTGAAACATGCCTCCAAATCAATCATGAAGTACTTATAGGAAAGATATTGGAATAATCTTCACAGTCCCCAGATCTGAATATTATTGAAAATCTCTGAGGTGATCTCAAACATGCCGTGCATGAAAGGAGACCTAGAAACATTTCTGAAAACTCCTGCAAGGAAGGAGAGAGAGACTCTAGGCTGGCTAGAAGGAATCTTTGGAAACTATTGTTTCTGCTAGAGAAATTTTACAAAATACTGTTTGAAAGAATGTCCAAACTTTTGCACTTGCCATCTATACTGTTTTCTTACCTTGAATTTGTATGCAACTGCACATATATAATAAGTATGCATTCCTCCTTATGTAGGAGTTATGTAGCTTCTGTTTATTCATTGGATCATACAATTTGAGCTAAGGTCCCTAAACTTTTACACACAAATGTATACACAAATGTACAGATTTATTGTGTACTATATTGGCGGTGGTGCAGCGGCTTAATGACGCTGAAAGTTGCCGGCCAGAAATGGTCGACACTTCAGCGGTTTGAGCCCAGCTTTTGCACAGCAGAGTGAGCTCCTGTTTCCTCCCCAGCTCCTGTCAACCCAACAGATCGAAAACTTACATGAATAGATAAATGGGCACTCTCACTCCGGTGGGAGGAAAAATGCTAGTGGTGCCTTGCAAAAGGAGTCGGGAGCAGTTGCCGGTAGCGCAGAAGCCATGCATGCCTGAAAAAGGTGCGAAGCAACAGAAACCCCGCCTCCTGCGCTCGCCAGCTGGGCTCTGCTCTAGGAAGGAGGCACTGGCAAACCACTTCCGAAAACACCTTGCCTTGAAAACTGCAAGGACTCGTCCAAGCAGTCACCGTAGAGTCGGTAATGACTGGATGCAGATTAAAAAAAAAAAAAATTGGCTTCTAGTAGAAAGGTGGGATGGGAAAGTTGATAATGAAATAAATAGAATAATCTTTTAAAAGACCATATGAAAATGTGTTCATAATAAGTAATAAAGAATAAAATGGGATCCTGAGAGATGTCCAAGAATGGATTACTTACAGTACAATATTTATTCAGTTACCATTTGTATGTTATACATAGAAGAAATGTTCTAGAGATTTGTTGTAAGAACAAAAGTTTGTTAATCAGCATTGTACTATACATTATACTATAAACTAAACACCAGAGTCAAGTGGTGTAAGATCTGATCCACCATCTCATGCTAGAATAATGCTGATTTGATTGATGGATTGATTGATTGATTGAATCTTTTATTGCCAACCAGCAAAAGAATAACTCTTTACTGAACACATCTACTGGGGCATGAACTCTAAGTATTTGAACTTTCTTAGGATAGGAGCTCAAAGTTAATTTAAATATTGAGTTTCTGAATAGTTTCATAGATTTGTTTTTCCCTGTTAGCCTTCATTCCTTCCAGGGGTCATGGGCCCCCATTCAGTTGAGACGTATCTGTTACACATTTTTTTAATATATGTGGTTCAGTTATCTTAATCTGTTATTCTGAAAGGGGAAAGGATGCACACAATTTCAAATAAACATTTTTTAATCACTGTTGCATATACAGAAATATATACTGATGCATCAATCATAGGAAGTCTATAATGTGACATGATCTTCACATCTTGGATAGAGCCAGGAGACTGCAGGAGAATTGCCTGCATGATCTTGTATCCTTTTCAGGAAACCTTGAGGAAAACATCCCTATTGTTTTGAAAACTGCTATACCATGTTGGGGTTTTTAAAAAGTTGAAGAATGAGGAGGGAACATTTATTACATTTATATATTTTTATTCTTAAGAAGATTCCTTTATTTTATATATATACTCTCTTTGTGTGTGTGTGTGTGTGTGTGTGTGTGTGTGTGTAAAATAAGTGCAACTTCATCCACTTCTAGCTTGGATCTGAATTTTCATATGGATTCTTAATTAAAAATAAGAATGAATGTTTGACAGACTGGGGAAAAATAGCAGATAGTTAGACCAAACAGATTAATATTTGCCCACTTATCTCTAAATTACACCAGTCCTAAAGCAAAGATTGTTGCGGCAACTGGGAGACAGTCATGGATTCAGAAGACCACTGTGTTTTACATACAGAATGCAAGTCCATTCTGATGTCTTTTTCCACTCAGTACCTCTGTTATAAAAGGATACATTGAAAGTTCAGGTATTAAATATATAGTATTTTATGGTATAAAAAGGAGCATTTCCAATCTTGTACCGGTTTTCTGTTATAACTTCTCTCCATCTTTTTTCCATTAGCTGGTAATCAGTATATATAGGTCAAAATGTCAGATGGTAGAACATATGAAATGCAAATTATTATTTTTATTGAAAAGCCTATCCATTTTGAATCAAGATGGCCATGGAGGACAGCGCTTAGTAACTGGAAGGCAGAGGTTATGCACACTGAAGCTAAAAGTGGCCATTAGAAGTTGGACAGATCCTAGTACCTTATGGGATCATCACAAAAGTTAATGTCAAGGCACTTTACATTTTGCATACAAGAAGATCCTTGGTAGAGAAAATATAGAAAATACCACTAACATCAAATCAGATAAATACAGTTAGGTGGCTTCAGTGATGGGCTGACAAAAAGAAACAAAAGTTGTGGCATTTGCCTAATAATATCACACATGTTTCTTCATTTGCCTCCTCTTATCCTTCTGCAGATGCCAATGTGCTTTACATAAGCTTTCAAGAGAAAAGCTAAAAGAAAAAACAAAAAACCTTCCATGACCACAAAGAAAAGTTTTACCACTGCCATGGTAAATGAGAGTAGACAGCATCAACTCACACTATTGATTTGGCTTTCTATAATAGAGATCGCCCTTACTTATTTACCTAAAGAGTGATAAATGGTGGCTGCAATGGTGGTAGTAGCTGTATCGTGCTTATAAATATCACTGAATTGAACTTTTATCCAAGGGATAGCAGTTGATTCAATGCAAATACTTAATAGGGCCTTCACCCTAATTGTTGGCTAAGTCAAAGTAGTTATGAGCAGAACCATAGCATCAAAGGATTGTATATTGCATATGTACACAGTTGGGAGTCTGGAAATTCCAACACTTTGCTGTGTGGACCTGCCCCTTATGCAGGGCAGTTCAGTTCTCAATATGTCATTCAAATGTTTTCACGCAAAGTCTGGTTAAAATTGTGCTATATTCATATAGGATAGCTCTCTTTTTGTCACATCCAATCTCTCTTCCACAATATTCTCATAGGCTAGTTTAGATTAAGTAGATGATTCTTTAATACTAGTTTCTTTATTATTTCTGATATGTAATAGTTATTTCATGTAGGGACCATAGTAGATTCCTATCCCACATATTAATGATAACATAAATACTTATTCTAGACTTCTGTGATGGCAGTCCCCCCCCCCCCATATATGGATATTATCTCTAATTGTCAATGCAGACAAGAAGTCACACATAAAACAGCTTTTGAGAGATTGGATCACAGACAAAAGATAAAAGCAATAGTTATACTAAGTATGTTAAAGTTAATTTTGACATATTCAATAGCTTACATGCTGTGGACACACAAGGAAGTAAATTACATTTGTGTGGGTTTCTTTTCATGTACACACAACTCTTAGCTGAGGTCATGGTTTCCTACTTCACTTTATATTTTTCCTGCTGATTGACTGGAATGATTAGCAAGGCTTCCAGTGATCTCATTCAAAGAGTTTTATTTCTCTGCCTTCCATCTCTGAAATTAGTTATCACCTTTCATGATAAAGTTTTGCCAACCAGGAACTCAGTTTTGTTCTTTATTAGATGTACTTTAAGTCCTTGATCTTTTTTTCAGACTGAACCTTGACCTGTACCAGTGACAGAATCTATTTTTTATACTGTCATTTGGATAAAAATGCCTAAACAGAATTAGAATAACTACTAATCATGCATAAAAAATAAAAGGTCTTTTCCAGGTTTCAAATATCTCATTATGCTCTATCTATTCAACTACCTCAGTTGAAAAAGAAGGCTATTTTACTGCTTTCTATAGAATTGTATATTGCACTTTGTTAATTTACTATGTGAACATTCACTGTGTGTACCTCCTGGCTGGTGGAATGAGGGCATAAAGTTGTCTCCAGAGTAGAGATCCTATCTTACATAAAGATACACTTTAATATCTTAAAATGTGAGTAGATGGGATAAACTGGGCTTTGCTTGCCCAGTTTTGTCCTTATTCAGCAAGGAATGCTGCTTGTGACATGGTATGAGTATGGCTCAGACTGGTTACCTTTTCTATCATACTAAAAATTTGAAAGCTTCAATTGACCAAATTCATAATGGATGGTACGAAGTCAATATATCTGGGACAATCTAGTGTCTGCCAGAGCATGACTTCTCATTTGGAATCTAAGAGAACAAAATGATTAAATATATTAATTAATAAAGGAAAGTAAAAATAGATATAGTATGTGTTCATGAAACTAAAGAGAAAGGGGGAGATTTAATAGGTCTGAATGAAGGCAGACTGAGTGAAGTGGAAATAATGAATACATAAATGAAAGCACAGGTGTAGGTTTAATTATGAATGCATAGGCTAAAATACATGTCAGAAAGTGTGAATTATTGTCATCTAGGTAGTTGTGGATGGATATGAAAGTGGGGATCCATTGGATGGTGATAGCTGCATGTTACACTCCAATGAATGTAATAATGAAATTACCAGGGATGAGTTTTGGGGAAAATTGTGCAACGCTCTGAATTAATATAGCCAAAGGGGAGGGGATGCAGTTCCTACTATCAAGGATACTTAGCATAAATATGTAATGACTTTAATTCAATAAAGTAATGTTTTGTTTAAATTGTACTCTTAATTGTATAATAGAGTCAAATGTAACCAAAGAAGAAATTAATTCACCTTAATGTAATATACTCTTACAAAGATTGCCCATGATCAGACTGCATATCTTGCTGAATCTTTCTCTTTTCAATACATAACAGATACCATAAAATCTATGAAAACAGGAAAATCTCCCAGTTCAGATAGTTATCTTAGGACATACATTTATTTTATGTGTGTGTGTCAATACGATCGGAAATTTATAATAAATGACATGTTTTTCTTTAGTGAAACATACTGTATATAACTGTACAAGTAATTGCCTTATTTTTGCATTAAATGTTGACAACAAAATATTAGCAGTCACGGTTCATAGATTACAGGTTATACTATCTTTATTTATCCATTCTGAACAATCTGTTTTCATAAAAGATTAACAAGGATGTAATAATAGTAGATTGTTCACTGATATTCTTGTTACACACTCAGAAAAATTGAACTGATGGCCTTCTTGAATGTGGAAAAAGTCTTTAGTATGGTTTGGTGGAGATTTTTTTAAAAAGCATTGACTGATTATGGATATCCTTTTTTAATTACCTAAATTGATTGGATTACTAGGTTGGTAATAGCAGTCCTCTATGCTACTGTTATTACAAATAAAATTACTTTCTCATCTCTCAGTCTATTTTATGGAACTCATCAAGGATGTCATTTATCTCGCTTATATTTGATTTTTGTTACATTAGCATGTTTTACGTGATAAAAGAAAGATATACCAATGATATTTCATGTTTGTATGCTTTATACAAAAAAAAAATAGTGATATTATGAAATTATTTAGATAATTGTCAGGTTACTCAATTTATTATAGGCTACAGGTAGTCCTCAAGTGGGATGGCAATTGGGACTGGAATTTCATTGCTAAGTGCCAGCGTAACTCCAGCACTATGTGGGTCATTAAGCAGGAAGAGGTGGGAGTCAAAGTGAAGCAGGCCAGAGGGTGCCACGGGGGAGCGCTGTGGGCAGGCACTGTGGAGTGTAGGTAGGTGCGCAGGTGCTGTGGGCAAGCAGGACAGAGCACAGGTGGGTGCACAGGTGCATGGGTGCTGTGGGGGATAGGGGGAACCACAGGCAGGTGCTATGGACTACAGGCAGGCAAAAAAGCAGTGGGAGCAGGAACAGCTTGCAACTTCCTGCCAGATTCCCCTCTGATTTTGGTTGCGGTAAGCTGGCAAAGAAAATTGGAAATTATGATCAAGTGACGACGGAGATGCTACAACGGGTCACTGAATGAGGGATCGTAACCCAAGGACTACCTGCATAGGCTCAGTTAATTGGAGTAAGTCCTTTATATTTTCTGTAGGCTCTAATTTTTCTATAGAAATTTGTAAAAAGTTGGGACTTGTCTGCACACACACACACACACACACACACACATAGAAATACTTATTTCAATACCATAAGTATTTTTGTAACAGTTAAAAAGTACCTTAAAGGTAGATTTTGTATTTACAAGAACTCTGGAATAAATGCTTGGAATACAGCCATTAACAAATGAACAGTTAAGAGTTTTTAAAAATATAAAGTATGTTTCCTGTGATCTTCAGATGAGATTAATTCAACAAAAGATTGCCTTTCATGTTTACTGGACATTTAAGAGAATGTGTTAAAAGGAATGATTGTATTGAGGAATAATAATTCCACACCCAATGAACAGAGGAGCCTAACCAATAAACAAACACAAACATATTAGCTAAAATATCATAGCACCTGCACCTCAAAACAGACAATAGGGTTATAGTAGTTATAGGTTTAAGGATAAGCATAATACAAAATTTCTATTTTGTTGACTATATGGATGTATTTGGCAAAATGTTACATTGTTGCTCATAGTTATTTAAGAAGCTGATTTGCCACTTGTCATTTTGAGAAATATTCACTGAAGCTCTCTTGACATGCGTACTGAATGTATGACAGTTGTTTCCTTGTGCAGGACTTGTTCATGTAGAGATAAAGGTGAAGGCCTTCATTTATGACAAATTTATCTCTATAGCTGTTCACTGCAATATTCAGGAAATATAAAATGGATAACTGGATACTTACTCATATGATCTGGCATATCCACTAACTTCCCATTCTGTACAGATTGTTTGTGAATATGGTATTACAAAGATCAATATGTTTCAAGACATGAATGCACTTTTGAATTCAATTTCTATAACCAGTACTTACGTGCAGTCCTAGATCAGTGCATGTTACACTTCTGCTTCTCAAGCTGCATTGGTTGCCAGTGTGCTTCCAGGTCCAATTCAAGATGATGGTAGTGACCTATAAAGCCCTTCATGGCATGGAGCTAGGTTATTTGAGGGACCACCTGTCCCCAGTTATGTCTATCCATCCTATTAGGTCTGGCAGGAGAGCTAGGGTCTGGCTCCCATCCATTAGGGAATGTCACCTGCCAGGAGTGGGAGTGCCTCTTTCCAGGAAGAGAGCCTTTTCTGTCATTGAGCCCATTCACACAGAGATTAGATTGGTCTCAACCCTACTGGCCTTTCACAAGCCCTTAAAGACATGGTTTTTAAGGGTCCAGGTGTGTGGCAGAGCCTATGCAATGATTATGTTGCTTTGTTGCTTTGTTGTTTATTTATTTGTTGTTTTGTTGATTTGCTGTTCATTTTCTTCTTAGTTGCTGATTATGTGTGTGTTGGGCTTGTTTGTTTTTTAACTGCTATATGTTTTATTATATTTTTAACTGTTAGTCACCTAGAATCATGAATTTGAGATAGGTGGCCATATAAAATGAATGAATGAATGAATGAATGAATGAATGAATGAATGAATGAATGAACAAATGAGTGAACAGACTATAGAAGTATAAGATATTGTGATTTATCACAGTATGAAGTACTGTAAGTTTACCAAGCATGGGGTAGAATCCAAAAGATTACACTGGTGACAGGTGGTGTGACACCATCAGTATAATGTATTGAATAATATCACCCCCTAAGGCGAATTTGGTAGCAATGCTTTAGGGTTTCTGAGGAGCAAGAACAAGGAGCCCTGAAGCAACAGGTTATATGCCTCTGGTTTACATGGTTATATGCCTTTGGTTTACATGACAATAATAAAAAATAAGAACTATGTGGCTGGTAAAGTTAATTCTAAATGATAAGAGCCAAATGCTCTGCCCGTTAATTTGGCAATAGTATGTTGGTTAAGGATCCACTTGGATTCTTAAATTATTTTATAAGAGAGGCTAACATTTTACTGTTCAAGATTCTGAGGAGAAATGGTATCTGAAAAACAAAAATAAAACAGTTTCAGTGACTGCTGAAGAACCAATCCTCGCAAGCACAGCCTTTAAAAAGATCTAACTCTAGAAACATAACATGTGATATAGTAAAGCTGGGAATGATGGAGACAGCCTTCTTGTAATTAATATTTCTACAACCTTCATTTCCTACGTCATTTTATTTGTTGGGCCAGTAAATTACAGAGTGACAAAAGCAGATTCCAGAAGACCACTGAAGGACAGGATAAGCTTGAAGGGTATTTTATATATACATAATTTAGTGGCACTCACAATGGCAGCTTTGACAACAAGGCCACTGATGTTAGACGTTTCCATTAAAGTTAGAACATAGAATGGTGCCTTAGCTAAATGAGATACTATCATTTAAAAAGAAGAAATATCTTAAATGCTACTGTGGAAAACATTCTGTATTTACAAAGGAGCAATAAAGAAAATTTTTAAATGCTACTAAAAATTTTAAAAATAGCTGTTGAGTTTATTAAACTGGTTAAATAATGTAAATAAGGATGTAGTAAAAATAATTAATGGGAAGGTGTTTCTGTGGCACAGGGAAAATATGTGATACATGGCCAATATGTTCTATATCATTTGAAAATTCAAATGTCTTGGGTCATTTGCTCTTTTCATATTCTGATATAAATGGAATTGATTCATATATCCAAGGCTGATGTGTGCTTCTTGCCAGTTCTGCATACATCCCTGACTTTGACTGATTTTGAAAAAGTTAAGGAAGTAGGACTACAGTAGATTTGGTACTTGGATGGGAAACCAAAAGAAAATCTGAGGTATGTAGATTTAGACTGGAAGTTAAAAAAAAATTGGAAGAAACCAATGGCAAACTACTTCTATGTTGGGCAAAGACTCTGTGTGTGTGTGTGTGTGTGTGTGTGTGTGTGTGAGTGTGTGTGTATGCTGATTTAATCATCAAGAACCAAACCTGACTCATGGAAAACTTTATTCTATTTATTATTCCTTTTTGTTAGTTGTTCCTCAGTTAAAAAAAAAAATGAAAAGAAAACCTGCATGTGTGTCATGCTGTATGCAATTATCAACAATAAATGTAATGTTATATTCAACTAAAATGCAGTTTAGCCTATTTTCCTAAATACGATTTTTAGAAAGTATAACTATTACAAATACAGGCATCTTTGTGTGAAAGTTTTGAAGCAGAAATCACATCTGTCATTGGATTACATGAATTAGTGATGTTACTTAATTCTTTAAAAACAAGAGAAAACAAAAACTGGTGCAGAAATTAGTCATCCAATATCTTTGCATTTCTCCATATCTATCTTTGTCAGATATCCAGCGCAAATCTCAATGCATATTTTAGTGTGAACTTTACTGGTTATTTTATAAAATAAAAAAGTGGATGAGTGAAAAAAATGAAATGGATCAGTAATAATATAATTTGTCCCTCTCTACCATGGACTAATTAATGTTGTTCACAGTGGTTAAGTTCACACAGCATGCTAACAAAAGCTGACTTTGTTGTTGTTCAGTCATTCAACTGTTTCCAACTCTTTGTGACCTCATGGACAACAGTTGTGCAGGATTGTCTGTCAGTAATGGCTTATGTAAGCTCATGTCATTATATCAGTTACTGTATAAAACCAGCTTGTCTTCTGTCACGTTCTTTTTCTGTTGCCTTTAATTTTCCCAACTATCAGGGTTTTTTTCCCCCCCAGAAACTCTTGGCTTTGTCCAAAGTATTAAGTTTTAGTGCTTCTAGTGAGCTGTCTGTTTTATTTCATCTAATATTGAATAATTCTTTCAATTATTGCCTTTCTCTCCCTAGCCAGGAGCCAGCTTTCCCTGTAAGGTGACATCTGATATAGCTTATACATTCAGTTTCAAATTGTTATAACTGAACCTTCACAACTATACCATGGGTTGAGCAACGTTAGAATAGAATTAGAAATATTGGAGATGGTATGCTGCTGCAAGCCACAAGTTGGGCTCACATAAAACATACTTGTCCAAACAAATGCACCATTTTACAGCATAGTGTGATGGCCTGGTTCACACAACATGCCAAAACAATGTAATCATATGAAGGGTCTCTCCTGTCATTCCCTATATGCATGTCAAGGGAAGTTCAAATGGAGAAATGACAATTCAGCCTTTTTTAAAAAATGCGGTTTAGTTCCTTAATGACTATTTAGTATATGTGCAACATTTTTGCCATATAAAATAGTAACATTGAGCTAATGAAATAGATTAATTGTGCTATAGTTGTCTTTGAACCTATGCAAGCAGTAAACTTTTCAGCCCTGTCATCTGTCTTGCAGGGTAAGTCCTACAATATTGTAGTTATTTTCCCCTTTCTTCATTGGTTAGCATCACTGGGTGTGGATTCATCCCCCAACTTGCTGAATCATAGATCACCAGGCCCTGTTTTAGCCAACTTTGATGTGTTATGTGAATCCAGCCAATGTAGTTCAGAAAGATGAGTTATTCTTTCATTCTTCTTGGAAAGGCAGAGAAAGCCTTTTTTAAAAAATCAATTTTTCACCATAGACAGAAATATGAATGAAATCCAGAGTGACACTTGGTTGCCCAGAATACTGTGTTATTCTTTTGAGGAAGATGCCTGCTGGTTAAAAACTCACTGACCTACAAAACACAAAAGCATGAAGGGAATGACTGATATAGCAACCTTTACCCAACCATCATCATCTGTCAGTGACTTGAAGAAAGAGCGAGGGCAAACTGCCAGTAGTCATCTTGAGTTCTGTCATTTGGGTGGCAAAAGGAGTTGCAATTCCAGATTCATCATCTTACCAAGTCACCTCAAAATGAGAATGTGGTCTTTGCAGAAAGAATCAATATGTAAGCAGGAGTTGTTATGCATTGTCAAGGGAAGCAATAACAGATAATTGCATATCTGTCCTGATCATGATCATATTTTTTTTTTTTTTTATCTGCGCTCAGTCATTACTGACTCTGCAGTGACTGCTTGGATGAGTCCTTTGCAGTTTTCAAGGCAAGGTGTTTCGGAAGTGGTTTGCCAGTGCCCCCTTCCTAGAGCAGAACCCAGCTGGCAAGCGCAGGAGGCGGGGTTTCCATTGCTTCACGCCCTTTTCGGGTGTGCGCAGTTTTTCACGCTTACCAGCAACTGCTCCCGACTCCTTTTTGCAAGGCGCCACCAGCATTTTCCCTCCCACCGGAGTGAGAGGACCCATTTATCTACTCACGTGAGTTTTCAAACTGTTGGGTTTACAGGAACTGGGGAAGAAACAGGAGTTCACCCTGTTAACGCGAAGGCTGGACTCGAACCCCTGAAGCGTCGACCATTTCCGGCCAGCAACTTTCAGCGTCTTTAAGCCGCTGCGCCACCGCATCCCCCTGATCATATAATTTTTTTTTTAAAAAAAATAACTATTTACTGGGCATTCAGTTACACTTCTTCAAAGCTCCCTCTCTTGTTTTATTATATGTTGAGAAACATATGCAATGTTTACTAGCCACAGGGCAGTGTTTCCCAACCTTGGCAACTTTAAGATGTGTGGACTTCGACTCCCAGAATTCCCCAGCAGGCTGGGGAATTCTGGGAGTTGAATTCTACAGTTGCCAAGGGTGAGAAACTCTTGCATGTATGTGCTCCAGGGAGAGCACTCTTGCATGTACAGTATGTACCATCCTAAAAGATAACAATGAAGAAAATTCCAGTATACTTAGCAAAATAAATGGACATGTGTTTCTTTTTCTGTCAGGACCTTCATACAACAATTTTATCCCATTTTTGTCTTTATCTGTTGATTTAAATCCTAGCAGCTAATATTTAAGTTGCAAAATAGATTATCCAACTTTTAACAAGACAATTCCTTTCTGACTTTCAGAATAGTTTTTTATGCCTCACTAATGCCCATTTAATCTTCCACTTGTAGTGGTTAACCTACAGTGTCTCATTAATGGATTTCTGCCTACAGCAATGAGCATTATATGATGGCATTTTTAATCTTGCAGGACAGTACGGTATGAAAGCAGATAAAATAGATGCCATATTCAACAGCTATGATGGAATAGTTATCCTTCTAGAATAAGTGGAAACTATGTAGCCCTCTCATTAACTACAAATTCCAACAGCCCTAGTCAGCATGACCAATTAGTAAGGGATGATGGGAACTGCAGTCAAACATTGCCAGGAAGGCCATTATTTCCCACATGTGTATTATTAGAGAGAATCTAAAAAATTAAGACCTTGAAGGATTTTCATTAGTTCCAAATTGTGTAAAAAGGTTAAATAATTTCAAAGAAATAGAAGGGAAAAATAACAGTTCTTTCAAGTTGATAGGTTTGCAAATAATACACACACTCTTTGTCACTCACGCATACACAGCACCATATAAAACTATTTCCAAAACTAGAAAAGTCCAGTGAAAAGAGAAACAGCTTTGGTTCTGCCTGGTTGCTAGGTGATACGAATGCAGAGCTGTTTTGACTGTTTTTTAGCTTACACCCTTTTTAAAATCTCATTCCAGCACTCATCCATTCCAGCATTTGGTTCTAGAACATGTTGTAAAGTCAGGGATGCTGTTAAAGGAGAATTCAGATATCCTGGTTTTCTGTTCATATGAAATCTGTGGCCTTTGCCTAATACCTTGGAATAGGAATCTATTTTTCTGCCCTGCTAGAGGTATGAAGAAAGGTTTATGTATTCTTTATACCGACTGAAATACAAACTATACCAGCTGTTTAAAACAGCATCTAGACACTACTCTTATGATAATAATGATACTTAACAGTAAAAAAGGTTTTTTTTTTCTTTTTTAACTGATGTTGGCTCATGCTTGCTGATTTTATTATTTACTCGTCATTTCATTCCATCACACTTTTTTTTCTGGGAGCATAAAGCAGCTAGCATGAGACTTTCCCCTAATTCTATTCTCTATTCTTACACATTCTGAAATATATGAATTGACTTTTTGCAAAACAAAATAACTCCCCTCCTCCCAAAAAACAATTTGCATCCTTCTCATATCAAGCTTCTAACAGAGATACATACTGAAAAAATTCATTGCAAGAGAACGGTGTTGAGGTATCTTATGAATGTTAAATATTAATAGTCATATTTTGTGTTCTTGACACTGGGTGTAATTTCAGAACTCCTTGGAAACATTTATGTTATTTTTATTGTGGTTGGTTGCACAGTCAGCCTGATATTTAGACTGGATTTGGTATTTTTATCCACCTGTCGAGTTCTTCCAAGGTAGGCAGATGTTGTTTGATGGTGTTAAAGGTATCGTTGCAGGATGTAAGCTGCTCCAAGTAAATTTCAGAAATCCTTGGAAATATTTACGTTGTTGTTGTTGTTATACCAATTTATTTAGCTGCCCATCTTTGTTTTTTTATAAGAACTTTATTAAGTCATAGAAAGCATAAAGGTAAAAGCAAGCAAGAACTAATAAGCAAGGAAAAAAGTAGAGAACAAGAGAGTTAGAAATACAGTGGTACCTCGGGATATGAACTTAATGCGTTCCGTGACTCTGGGCGTATCCCGAGTTGGTCGTAACCCGACGCAAATTTCCCCATAGGGTTCAATGTAAATCTGGTTAATCCGTTCCGCCCTCCGAATTTGGTCACACCCCGAAGCAAATTTTCCCATAAGGTTCAATGTAATTACCGTTAATCCGTTCTGGCGTCTGCGGACCACGCATCGGGGGGGGGGAGAACAGCCGGGCGTGGCATGGTGCGGCGGGAGAACGGCCGGGCGCAGCGCGGCACGGCGGGAGATGGCCGGGCATGGCGCAGCGTGGCGCAGCAGGAGAACGGCTGGGCACCGCGGCGGGAGAACGGCCGGGCGCTGCGCCGCGCGGCAGGAAAATGGCCGCAGACCACGTGTCAGGGGTGGAAAAATGGCTGCGGACCACATGTCAGGGCAGAAAAATGACCGTACCCCGAGGCGGAGTTCACACATCGAGGTAAATTTTTGCAGCCGGAGCTGGTCATAACCCAAAAAGTTTGTTAGTAGAGGCATTCGTATCCCGAGGTACCACTGTAGAGAAAGAATACAAAAGTGATGGAAAGTAAAGAAAAGGAAAAGGAAAAAAATACAAAAAGAATAACTTCTTATACAGCAGATGTATTTAAATCATATAATAACCTCTTACTTTAAAACTACTTCTTAACATATATATTTTGTATAATCTATTAATTTAACTAATCATCAAATCCATATATCATAATTTCATTTTTTTCTGTCTCCTGCAAAAAGTCCAAAAGGGGCTTCCAATTGGCATTAAAGTTAGTCAATGCTTTTTATCTAAACAAAGCTGTCAATTTTGCCATCTTGGCTGACTCCATCAACTTCACCATCCATTCTTCCATTGTAGGTAATGCTGAATCTTTCCACCTTTGAGCATATAAAAGTCTAGCTGCAGTTATCATATACAGAAACAAAGGTCCATTAGCTTTTTCCAATTCTTTATCCATCAGCCCCAAAAGGAAAGTCTCTGGTTTTGACTGTATATTAACCTTCAAAATCTTTTGAATTAATATATGAATTATAATCCAAAATTTTTTAGCTTTATTACATGTCTACCAAAAATGGTAAAAAGTCCCTTTTTGTTGTTCACATTTCCAACATATGTTTGAAACACTTTTATACATTTCTGATAATCTCTCTGGTGACAAATGCCATCTATACATCATTTTATAGACATTCTCCTTCAAGTTATAACACAGTGTAAATTTTAATCCTTTCATCCACATATTTTCCCATTGTTCCATTTGTATATTATATCCAAAAATGTTAGCCCATTTTATCATACAATCTTTAACTTGTTCATCTTCTTTCAAATCTCAGCAAAAGCTTATATATTTTAGCAATAAGATGTTCATCATTAGTACACAATTCAGTATCAAAAACAGTTTTGTTTCGTTCAAAACCATATGTCTTTTTATCAACTTTCTCCAAGTTGTACATATGAAAACCAGAGATATGAATGTCCTTGTAATATCAAATCCTTTCTTGATTTTATTTTAATTTATCTTTGGTGAATATCAAGAATATCACCATATGTTAACCATTTCTGCTTAGTTACCATTTCTTTCCTATAAAATGCATCTTGTGGCGATAGCCATAGGAATATTTTCGGACACAGTCTAGGTCTATATCTATTCCAAATTCTCAAAATGGCATGTCTAATAAAGTGATTCTTAAAATCTACATTAATCTTATCATACCATAAATATATATAGCCACCCATCTCACCACAGGCAACTCAGGCTAGCATACAACAGAGCTAAAAACAGTCAATAAACACATTAAAAATATATGTTGGGTTTGTTTCTAGCCACATCTCTTTTAAACTTGGGAATAATTCCATGTGATTCAGAAAACTACCTCAAAGTAGGGAATGGGATCAATGTGATGCATATTTGTGAGGTAATAATAAGAAAGGAATTGATAGGAAAGTGTAGGAAATGTTGACTAAAATTGCTCAGTACCTTGGAATAAGAATATTTCACTATTCCTCCAAATCCTTTATCAAAGGTTAAGGGAGTTGCATATTGGAAATGTGCCTTCAATGGCACTGACTTTTCAGCACCTCACAACCAACTAACCACAAGGGACAGTCGGATGTAGATACAGAATTAATGCTTTATTGCCTACTTTTTGCCTATCATTCTGCCAGCTCTTTGTCAGTAGGCAGTCAATCAACTGAAGCAGAGTATCTGCAGCACAAGTGTGCCAAGAGATTGTGAAGCTGCCTAAACTGTTACGAGACTTTGAGATAGATGAGCCAAAGCCAACAGTTTTATTTGAGGACAATCAAGGATGTATTCAGCTTTCCCAAATGAGGAAGACTACATGCAGGATAAAGCACATAGATTTATTACTATATATTACTATGTGAGAAATGCTAAAGAGGGATTAACTGAACTGAAATACTGGCCATCAAAAAAGATGCTGGCATATGCATTCACTAAGCCTTTGTTCTGAGGAGACATAGAACCCTTTGATAAATGATGGAAGTTATGGGAGGAAGCATGATCCAGTGAAAAGGTGTGTTGCAAGTAAGACTTTAGTGGCACTGAATTTTCAGCACATCACAACCTACTGATCACAAGGGGAGTGGTGTATAGGTAGACAATTTAGTATTTTATCTGTTGCCTTCAGTATGAGTTATTCTGACTGTTCTTTGTCTTATTCCTAGGCATGGATGCATGGTACACTTGTTCTCTGACTGTCCTCCTTATAGGATGTCATTAGCTAGGTGGTCCTTTCTGTTACTAATCATTGCTCAGGTTAGATTCCTAGTCTCAGGAACCCCCATAAATACACACAATTGCATTTCCCCAAAACTGCAAAATCAATAAATCCTGAAGTTCAGATTCTGCATTTTGGAAGTGTGCCTTTTATTGTACTATGAAACTCTGCTGAAGAACATAATCTTGGGAAGTACAGAAGAACATTCCACCGAATTATTTTGAAGTTTATATATGTTTAAGGCTACAATTCTATGCCCAGATATTTCTGAGTAGGTTTTAAAGGATGGCATAATTGTATTCATAGTTCCCATACAGTAAGCCCATAAACTCATTGAAACTTACTTCTGAATAGACATGCATAAACTTGTACTGTGATGAGTCATTAAAGAATGAAGAGTATTATTAAAGTGCTGCATTAGAAAGCTGTCACAGATGGTTTTGCTCCTAGATATCTACATTCTTCAAAAATTGTAAGCAACATAGTACATTTTTTTTTCCCTGCAAACATCTTACTAATGCATCTTCTGGTTGGGTTTTTATGCAAATTCTAGATGTTGACAACTTCTTATATACACAGAAATGGCATTTCATAATCCTGTATTTGATTTATCCTCCTGTTGACTAAATCCAGCTGAATAGATGAGTCCTTACCTATGCAAAAGTTGATATTTGTTTTTGTTAATCATGCCTAACATCTGCAAATGGGAATGCATGTAAAATAACAGAGAAGGGAAAATTCAGTTCTCAGCATCATTTTACCACATAAAATTCCTGAATGAAATGAATCCATGCTAATAACCAGTCTGCCTGCCTGCCTGCCTGCCTGCCTGCCTGCCTGCCTGCCTGCCTGCCTGCCTCCCTCCCTCCCTCCCTCCCTCCCTCCCTCCCTTCCTTCCTTCCTTCCTTCCTTCCTTCCTTCCTTCCTTCCTTCCTTCCTTCCTTCCTTCCTTCCTTCCTTCCTTCCTTCCTTCCTTCCTTCCTTCCTTCCTTTGAGTCTTCTCATGGGGAAACCAAAAGGTCAGAATCTGCAGGCCTTGTGACAATCTATGGAAGTGAAAATTGGACTTTGAAGAAGCAGGATAGGGTGTACATTGATGCTTTTGAACTTTGGTGTTGGAAAAGACTCCTGAGAATACCATGGACAGCCAAAAAACAAAAACAAAAACAAAATCAAAACCCAAACAAATGGGTCATTGAACATGCTTACTACTGTAAACTGACATCCTTCACAAAGGTGCTAAATAAGGCATTCCATAAGCAAAGAACAACCAGATTTTAATGTTTCTCTATATCATCTACACAGTACATTTGCAGCCTAATAATCTTTCAACATTCTCATAATCATATGAAGTGTTTATCTTTTCCCCTTGTGCACAAACATGTATCACATTTTTTTTCCAGTTCCACACTTTGTCATATCTCTAGCATTCCCTTACAACTCTCTAAAATATTCCTTCCTGCAGTACCTGAAGAAATAAAGTATTTCTTCATCTTTATTTTTAATCGCATTCATTTTTCTGGCTCCTTATTTAACCCTCTTTACTCATTTCCAAAACAATCTTTTATTACTATCAAAATCATTTAGCATTTTCTCTTTCCTTTTATCTTATCCATACCTTGCTCTTTGACTACATTATTTCCACCTATCCTTTTATCTTTGTAAACACATTTTTAGTCCTTTTCTCTGCTCAGCTTTTGCAGCAATCATTTTGTTATCTGCATTTTTCTCATGCACAGCCTCTTTCACTTCATCGTTCTACCAAGTATCCTTTTTTCACATTTCCTTTAAACAGAACTCCTCAGTTATCTATGGAACTCTGTAACATTGTTCCTTTCATTCAGTTCCAAGCAGTTTCCACACTCTCTTTTCCATTCATTCTGTATGGAGATTCATTTTTCCTCTAATATGTTTTTCATACAGGACAAGCATTTCCTCTTTCTATGATCATCTCACTATTATTCTAGTTTTTTTCACTTCTTTCATTTTTCCTAATATCCACTTTTGATTCTAGCAAAAAATAGTTCGTCCCATATTCAGAACCCCTGATCACCTTTCGGGGGGGCAGGGGAGGTGGTGCCTTTGAGTCATTGTTGGCTCCTGGTGACTTCCTGAACTACTCCTTATAGTTTTCTTGGCAAGGTTTTGGAAGTAGCTTATCATTGCCTCCTTCCAGGGCTGAGAAAGAGTGACTGCCCAAAGTTACCCAGTTGGCTTTGTGCCTAAGGCAAGACTAGAACTCACAGTTTCCTGGTTTCTAGCCTAGTGCCTTAACCACTAACACGAAACTGGGTTTCATTATCACCCTTGTATACTTCATTCATTCTCTCAGAGTTTTAATACACACACACAAACACATAGTACTGAAGCATTTAGATTTTCATCCTTTCATCAAAGATTTCTCTATCCTATTTTATTCTTTTCTTCAAGTTTGTAAGCATCATAAACAATCAGATCACAGATAGATAGATAGATAGATAGATAGATAGATAGATAGATAGATAGATAGACAGACAGACAGACAGACAGATAATTTTCCTTGTGGATATATAAATAGATTTACATTTATTTAAAACATAACTTTTTCTAAGTAAATATCATCAAACAGTGAGATTATAATTCATTTTGGATATCTGAATAGTCTAATAACTTATTTTTCACCCACCCATCCATTCATGTCATGTAAAGAAATTACTTTTCACTGTAATGTAACACCTGACTATCTCCAGCCTACAGAATCCTACTTTCATAAGCACTTACAAGAATTTAGATAACCTCAATTCACATTTTCTGCCATACATTTTGCCTTTCTTTCACAAGTAAACATACATATTCATTTTGTGTATGTTTTAAACTCTACAAAATCAGACAGTTTCATCATTCAGATTTATTACATCTTCTTCCTTTCTCAGATTCACAGGATTACAGTTCTTTTGGAAAACCTAAAGGTGACTGATTTTTCTTGAAGTTATATTTTATGAGAATGCAGTGGTGTTTGCCTTATAAAATATTTGTTTTATTTGTTTATTTAGCACTGGTTGTAACAATTGATTGCTTCTGATCTTTATTACTTGAACTGATTCATCCCAAAAAACCACAAACAAATAAATAGACAAGCAAATCCTTTCAGATAATATCCTTTTCTACCTTTTTGCATCTACTCACCCCGTCTGATTCCACAGACCGGGTGACAAAAATGTGTTCCACATCATATTCTTTAGTTTTCTAACATGGCCCTATTTCCTTGGTTTTATTTTCTACATTAATTTATCCAGGTTCAAGTATTTTCTGTGCTGAGCTGGTTTTAAACCAGTGACCTATCCAATTAAGTCTGTGGATCATATTACAAATCCCACAAACCACCCAGTTCCTGTCCTAGAAAGCATTCTCAGCTTAGGGTGCTTATTTCAGAATTGAATGTGCTTCTATGAACATTTACTGGAACTTAGTAATAGCATTTAATTTATTTAAGGCAATATACTACAGTAGCCGTTTAAGGCGCAGTGTAATTTATGCTTAATCTTTGTTAGAATTTGTAATTTACAATAGAGTACTCTAGCTGAGCACATCATTACAAGAGGCTTTTTGAGCTGATAAAAATTGTACTGATATCAGAATGTAGCTAAGCTCAGAGGGAAGGGGAAAAAAGAAACCCCATTCATAAATTAATATGGAACCGTATTTGTTGTCCAACTTTTTGAGCTAACTGCAAATTATTTTCAGCAAAATGGAGTAATTGGACAGCTGTAGAAAACATAGCATCAGAAAAAAACATTTGGTACAAGTCTGAAACAGTAGATATCCATCGTAAAGTCATGGCATAGCATAACTCTGAATCATAAGTTCACTTAGAAGTAAAACTGAGTTGCTTCATAACACTCAATTGATAATGTACATGAAAATCTGATATCCTTTAAGTAGATTAAACTCATCTGGTTTCAGTCTCTATTGAGACCTGTGGATAAAGGTGAGAGAATGAAATGAAAAGAGTAACAGATAACACAGTACTAACTGAAGCTAGTTAAAAGCACTGATAAGGGATAAAGGAACAATTATGTGAATTTTACTCTGTAGGAAAGTCAACCCCAAAGGCTAAAGGAGTCCGAAATATACTTCCAACCATGGGCATTTGATTGGTGCAATCAGATATTGGAGATTGCACCATCTCTTTGCACCTAGGAGTCTTTTGACTAGTAGGGCAAATTGTGAGAGCTAGATGCGGGGGAATAGTCTTCACATGCTGTCAGTGTGTCTGCTTCTCATCTGCCCTATTATTAATGAAATGAGCTTCTTTATTTATTCTATTTATAGAGCCACCCATCTTATAGTAGTGACTCTGGGTGGCACAGAAAGATTAAGATCATCATAACAGTATAAATTCATGACACCTTGGTTAAACAATTCCCAAAACAAAATCACATCGCCAACACAGTTCACCTAACTGCCTATCCCAAAACTCTGGAGGAATAGCCAGGTCTTCAGAACCCTACAAAGGACTAACAGGGACAGGGCTATCTGGATTTCTGGGGAGATGCTGTTCCTCAGGACAGGCACAGCCACAGAGATGGCATACTCCAGGATCCAACAAGACAATATTGTTTGATGGAAGTGACCTGAAACATTCCTCCCTGTTAGACTTGGTAGGACAGGCAAAAACAGTGGGGCACAGGCAGTCCAGCAAATAGCCGGTCTATGCCATATAGGTACCACTTTCAGGTAGTTACCAGCAACTTGAATTGAAGTTGGAAGCCTATTAGGAGCTAACACAGCTTGTGGAGCAGTGGTGTTATATGCATGTATCACAAGATGCCAGTAACTGCCCCTGACACTCATCTGGACCAGCTACAGCTTCGGAATACTCTTAAAGGGCAGCCCCATGTACAGCATGTTACAGAAATTAAATGGGAAGTAACTAAGGCATGAGTCATGGGGAGCAAGGCCTCCTGGGCCAAGAATGGGCAATTGGTGCACAAGAAGAACCTGTGCAAAGCCCTCCCCCAGCCATGGCTGTCATCTGCTTTTTGATCAGGAGCTATGAGTCCATGAGGGCTAAATTGTGCACCAGTTCTGACTTGGTAAGTTCACCCCTAGTCAGAGTTGAGATGAAAAATCTCCAGAACCAAAGAGACTGAAAATCTACAACCACTTAATCTTTCCAGGGTTGAGCTGAAACCTGTTCTTTCCCATCCAGACCCCAACAGTCTCAACACACTGGGAAAAGATCTTGACAGGATCACTTGGTTGGCCCTGGTAGAAATGTATAGCTGAGTATCATCAACATACTGATGATATTGCACCCCTGTTGACAAATGACCTCCCCAGTGCTTGATAAAGATGTTAAATAAAAGCAGGGAGAGAGTAGAGCCCTGAGGTACCCCACATAGCATAAGCATCTGGCTGAACCTCTCCCCCTCACACACAAAAAAACCTGACTGGAACAGACCCTGGAGAAAGGAGAAGAACCACTGTAACACCATGCCTACCATTGCTAATCCCCTAAGCTGGCCCAGAAAGATGCTATGATCAATGGTGAGGAAGTCTGCTGAGAGGTCAAGGTGGACTACAATGGATGCACTACCTTCATGTTGAGCCTACCAAGCATGATCAATGCCATCTCAGTACTATGGCCAGGCCTGACTGAAACAGGATTCTGTTTAAGAGACAAAGAGAACATTCTTACTCTCGCACTCTCTCTTTCTGCAAGATATAGTTTAGATTAGAAATGAGGCTTTCCTATCTTCATTTATTTCTAAATAATTATAGCTTTTACTTCACTTAGTGCAGTCAGCGTCTGCTATCAATGTCTGCTATCATTCACTGATAGCTGGGCTAAGTCCATATTCTACATCCAAGGTAACTATATTATGAAATAGGATAGCTTAATTACTCAGCATTTTTTAGCACCTTCCTTATATTCAGGAGCATATCTTCTACAAGGAAATCTGCTGAATTTAAATTTCCAACATTCTGAAAATATTCCTTGCAGGTAAATGTCTGACTACTCCATAGCTCATTAAATTCACTAAGAAAAGCTACAGTATTTGATAGCTAAAATTTTAAAGATCTAGTTGTTGAAAAAGGTGAAGGAGAGAGATGGCTATACTAATCAATGCAGAGAAATAAAATATCTGATATTTAGACAAATGGCTACATTCCTGAATAAGAGAGTAATTGAGAAAGAATAATTATGGTACTACCAATTCATCATTATCTATGGTCATTATTCAAAAATAATAAAGGCATGCTTTTCAAAAGTGAATATAATTCTGTGGGTTCTTTGAAAGCTACATTTTGTGCCATATTGTTCTATTATGCAATTCTCCTTGTAATTTGCAAAATATATTGACATACAGTCTAAGCACAATATGTTATATGTACATATGTATATATGTATGTGCATATGTTGGTAATGGAGATTAATAAGCAAGGTGAGGTGCTAAGTGCTGAAACTAGAAAATGCTGAGATAAAAAATTGGCAGCATGCCTTGTGGCTTGGGAAGAAGAGCGAAATATAAAATGTGATCCTTAGCCTCCCTCTATTTCTTAGGGTTTTGCTGAATTCACATTTGCGCCTCAGGTTTTATTAGTTTTGCATTCTGTAAGGCTCACATTTTCAGTTTGTCAAGAACTGACAACTCTCATTCATGGCTTTTCAGTCTACTTCAATGTACATTACATGGACTATAATTAGAGCAGCATTTGAGTAACTAAATTCTAAATGTTTCATAAATTCATGCTAGAATCTTCCAAAAGAACATAAAAATGCTTTGAAACTCCAGGAGGAATTCACCTTATGTGAACCTCACAAAGAAGTTTTCATACCTCAAGAAAACTTCCAGGCTGCAAAATGGAGACATGTATTATGCAGAAGAGGTAACAGCAGAATTTTCTAAGAGAATGCAGGAATCAGTTGCACTGAGATAAGCTGTATTTAGTTAACACAATAATCAGGGGGGGGAAAAGCTCCCTCTTGGCTTTTTCTACTTCCATGGTTTGTTCAATATGACATCCAAATTAAAATCTCTGGCTTTGTTTCTATCCAAAAGTTGGAACATAAGTTTTTTCTGGGTGCCCAAGTCTGGCTTGCTAAAATAAGAATAACCCAGATATCCCAGTTAAGAAGCAACGCTGAGCAATTCACAGAAGGGATGTCTCTGGTTTCTCCTGTCAGACGTCTGACACAGGGTAATATCAGGACTCAGTCTGTGTCCAATCACTATATCATTGATATATTTGGTTAGAATTTACACTTTTTAATAGAGACAGACAGACAGACAGAGAGACAGAAAAATGTGGAGGATCTGCTAAAGCATTTGAGGCAGTTAACCATCTATCCTCTTTTTAAAGGCCTTTAGTGAAGGGGAACATACCACTTCATGAGAAACCTATTCCAGCAGTGGACAATTCTTATAATGAGAAAATTCATCCTAATATGGAATCTGAACCTCCTGTGGTTTCAGCCCTTTGGTTCAGATCTTGCCCTGTATGACACTACAGAAGAAATCTAATGATTCTTCTGTATGACAAATATTTAGATATACAACAATTGCTAACAATGTGTCCCCTTACTTTCTCGTCTGCAGGCTAAGCATGCCCAGGTCCTCCTAGGACTTGGTTTCCAAAACCTTCAGAACTATTTTGATAACCCTCCTCTGAACTCACCTGCTTGAATTCCTGTCCTTTTTAGATTGTGATGCCTAGAATTGGATACAATATTCCAAGTGGTAACTAACTCAGGCAAAGAAAAGTGGAACAATTATTTCCCATGAACTGGACTTTGTGCTCCTGTTAATAATCCCAAAATAGTATTTGATTATTTTAATAGTTACATCACACTGTTGGCTCTGATTTAACTTGTCATCAACTACATTAGCACTCAGATACTTTTCATACCTTATGCTTGTGCCTTACATTTTTTCCATAGGTGCAAGCTTTTAGTTAAATTTTATCCTGTTCATTATGGCACACTATTCAATCAGTTTAGTTGTGGGTTTTTTTTTTTTAATAATCTGTTCCAAAGTGTTAGCCATTCCTCTTAGTTTTATATCATCAGCAAATCTGGCCATAACTCTCTCAATTCCTTCATCCAGGTTATATATAAAAGTTAAAGAGCACAAAGCCAAGGACAGAGACCTGTGGTACTCCATTCAGTACTATTTTCCAAACTGATGTGGGGCCATTTATGAGAACTCTCTAGGTGCATTCATTCAGCCAGTTAACAGTATGGACTAAAGTATGTTAGTCCATACTTTAATATTTTTACTAATGAGGATATTATAAAAGACCTTGTTGAATAATTTGCTGAGATCAAAATACACTATGTCCATGGCACTCCACTTATTTATTAAATTAGTAACTCTGTCAAAGAAGGAAATAAGGTTACTGTTCTCTTTTTTTGAAAATAGGGACAACATTTGCTTGCTTCCAATCATCTGAAGCCTCACTAGTTCACCAGAAGTTCTCAAAGATTAGTATTAGCAGTTCTGCAATCACATGTTCTAGCTCTTCAGTATCAGAGGATGTAATTCATTTGGCCAGGGAGCCTTGAGTTATTTCAAATTAGTTAAGTGTACTTTTACCCTCATGTTTATCCTGAGTGACATCTCCCTCCTTCCACTAGCAGCAAAGAGATGGCCAACTAGGGAAGAAAGAAAGAAAGAAAGAAAGAAAGAAAGAAAGAAAGAAAGAAAGAAAGAAAGAAAGAAAGAAAGAAAGAAAGAGGGAGGGAGGGAGGGAGGGAGGGAGGGAGGGAGGATGAGTTAATGTATTCTAGCTTCTCATTGTCACACTTTGACAATTCAATTCTTTCTCCTTGCCAAAGACCTACATGATCTTTGCCTTTTCTTTTGTTTCTGAGGTATCCCCCCTCCCCTAATTTTTTTTTTTTTTTTTTGGCCTTGGGCGTTTCTCATAAGCCCAAGAATTTTCTGAGCTTTGGCCATTTAAATATAAACCCTATAGTTTCTAACTATTTCCTTGTGCCCTCCTTTGGTTATATGCCGAAAAGGACATATATATTTCCTATATATGTCCCTTTTTTTAGTTCAGTAACTTTGAAAACTCTGTATTTATCTATACTACTCTTTCATTTTTTTCTTTCTAACAGGAATTGTTTGCAATTATGCCTTCAATATTTTGCTTTGTAGGATTCCCCATTCTTCTCAGACAGTTTTCTTCTTCAGGATTTCAATCTATTGGATCTGACTTGCCTTCCACATGCATTCACCTAATGCATTTGTCCTTCTCAAATCCAGGAAACAATGTTGACTCTTCTCTATTCCTCTTCTCCTTGATATCATGAACACAGGGATAACATGAGTTGCTTAGTAATTGGGCAGCCCTAGAAATTTAATTAATTAATTAAATTTTCTTCTTCCAAGATTGAATTCACCTGGAACCTTTCAATTCTATTTCATTCATATTTCAAAGTTTGGACCTGTAGATCTTGTTCTTAATCACCAACACCCAAAAGGCATGTCTTTAAAATATAAATTCATGATGCTCAGAGTCAGTTTGTTTGATTTTCTGCCCAAGAAGAAGGCAGAACAGTTGTAATTTAAGAAAAGTTGCAATAAAGACTTGCAGACCAGTTTCAGGTTACTGGTGGTCTCTTCTGAAGCTGTCAGCCTGAGCTCCTTGACCTGGACATGTCTCCTTTTGCCATTCAGACAATCAGGGTTCCCTCCCTTTTTATTTTCTTTTCATCATCTCAATAAATGAGGTCATGCACTGTGACTGAAAAATAATTGCTTGGGGAGGATCTTTCAAATCAGTTCCTTTTTTAATTTTCCCAGTTGTTGATATTAATTATTCAGATTAGTTGTTGAGACAGATTTCCACCTATGCAAACTGCTACTTGAAATTAGGGTCATTCTGATCAAATTAAAATACTTTACTACCAGCCTATTTAATTAGAATGCTAAGGATCCTCAGCTTTTATCCTCTTTCTTTCTTTCTTGAAAGATAGTACCAGCAAATTAAACAGTATTGTCAGAACCTTGACTTGTTATGTTATACCAAGTAATTTCAAAAGGAGAATCTGGTGTGAAAGTGATGAATTAGGGCTTATCAAAAATTCAGATCTATTGACTATGCTGCATATCAAATTAATGAGTTTTTAAAATTATTATCCTACTGATGTCAATTAGCTTAATAGTGTCATGATATTTGACTTAGCATCATCATTGCTTTTTGAATGGTCAGTGCAATTTTTACCCTTATGTTTTAATGTAGTTATAATGATCTATACTTCTTGTGCTCCATTTCCTTCTGACTTCACTGTAAAAGTCAGTCTCTCTTCCCCCCACCACTGATCTGTATATTTATTTTTCAACAGGTTAACATTCCATGTACCTAGAGATGTGCAAAAGAGAGGAATTTGCATCTTTGGTGCTATATCTCCTAATTTTGATGGATGGTGGTGAGTGTTAATGTCTTTACCTATATTAGCAAGACTCTAGGTAAACAGCTGCCTACAACAGAATTCCAAGGTGGTCTGTTTAAATTAGTGCATACTGGGTGGTTTGATTTCATTCAAAACTAGGCATGAACATACATATTCCAGAGCTATGCTATGTTTCAGATTTGAAGATAAAAAGGTGTATTGGAACATGGTGTGCAAATACAGCATTTGCCTGCTGCTTCATATACCAAACATATTTTTTCACAAGAACCATGTGATCTTAAGAAAAGATATGGCTGTTTTAAGGAGTTGCAGACAGTGTTACATTTGTGTCCCACTCACTCAAATCATCTTTCTATTCCCAAATCTGAATCTCTACACAGATATAATACATTGTAGCAAACCGAGCTTGTCAGAGTATAAAAAGTGTGTATATTAATGGAATATATATATATATATATATATATATATATATATATATATATTCTGTGTATGTGTATACACGCATGCAAGTGTGTCTGTGTGTATACACACACACACACACACATACGCACAGTATGTATGTATGTATATTTATGGAAGATAAACAACCTAGATCTAATTCACTACCCTTTATACATACACTTTCCTTTAAGTACTGTAATCTTTTAACAGACAAAGTAATAGAAGAGAAACTAGAGATAACACTAAAAAAACCAACATTATTGTTGCATAAGCTTTCATGGATTACAATTCCCTTAATAAAAAGCATAGAGTATAGTCTTAAGCATTATCTGTATAAACAGTTGATTGAAAGTAAGGAAGGGAAGAGGGAATAACCAGGATAAGGCAGAGACAGGTAAGTCAAACATTCTAGCATACTGTAATAGTAGGGCTAGAATATATAAGATTTAACAGCATTCTTCATGGATTCAGCAGTGATCAAAGCTTCTTATCATACTATATGGACTAATCATCTCAATGCAAAAATGTCTAAGTAACACTGAACTATTGCTCTGTTAATGATTAGAATTAGAATTAGGTTATTCTGTATCTCCCCTGCTCTCTTTTTATCATCCATACTACACTATACCATGCCAGATCTCATGTCAGCATTGAACAATGCTTCATGCCAAAAAAACCAGTGGTGTTTATACTTCTTTCTCAGGATCATACACCTTGCATTAAATTGAAACAATTTGTATTACAGCCATAAGGCCAGCAGTCAGAAAACAAACAAACAAACAAACAAAACATATGCTTTGCATCAGATGACTGAGACCCAATCACAGAAAACCTATGCAATAATACATGTGTTCTCCTTGAGTGAATCTACTGGTAACATTATGGGTGATCTCCATAGCGTATATAGTGCTAAAAATAACAAATATGCAGTAATCAACTGTTTATACATAGAAAACAGAAAATAGAAAAAAAGTGTATTATAGAACTACAACTTTATCTTACAGAACTGATATGTTAAATATTTAGCATCCTTCAAAGGGATAGAAGCCCTAGACACATCCAAAAAAGGGCATCATCATAGCCTCTTCAATATAACCAAATAATTGAAGCAACTTTCAATAAGTTCTGTCTAGCACCTTTAAAAAGATTTTGTAGTGTATATTTTATAAATACTAAAGTTGCATGAAAATTGTCACTGTGCAGAAGGAATACTTCTAAAATGCTTCTTATAGCAACACTAAAAGCAAGGTGCTGAATCTTGGCAAAGAAAAACTCCTCTATGCTTTGGCCTAATTTAAGTACAATTGCTATGCTATATATCTTCAAGTTTGCATAACTTAATCAAAGAGATAATAATTAGGAATGGATATAGGATGCTAACTAGTTTTGACAATGTCCAACATTCTTTCTTGATCAAAGTCCATGCTGTAAACACTGAGGTCTTATGAATTTTGACTGTATTCCATCTCATGTCTTGAATTTTTTCTAAAGTTGGGCTGACAATATACTGATGTACCTTATATGTAGTTAGAATAACAACAAATAGAAAGCAATTTCTTATGTACTGTATCTTCAATTATATAGATGACAGTATTCTATTGCAATGGCCCAAACAAGCTATGTGTATGGGCCTGGCTTTGAGTTCAAGTAAGTCTGTTCTGGAAAAGTTCAAGTTCCTATGCAGGAACCAATTCCCATTTCCAGTGACAATCTAGGCATTGAGAAGCATGTACAGAAAATACGGTAAGCCATATGTTGAGAGCTTTATCAGGGATGCTGTAGTGATACTACAATAAATTACATCCTCCATATGTTCCAAGGAGCCTAAAGTCTGGAGTTGGTTCTATAGGGTCTATCCTTCCTTTGTTTATTTTATTGATGGCACTTCCAGATGTCAGGGACTTGGAAAAGGAGAGGCTTTGTGTTGAAGAAAATGTGCTGCATACTTTGGTAGAAAAAAATGCAGAGATGTTATAGCCTCAGGAGTGGAAAGGGATGGGAAAGGTAAAGAAAAGGAAAACCAGATTTGGACTGGGAAAGAAACAAATATTTGAATATGTTTAGATATTAAGAGTATTTCCTATCACTTGCCATATTTGCTTTCTAATCTGTTTACAAAAAAGCTTAATCCTAACCTTATCTTGATTTCTTGAGAAAAGGGCTGCAGCTGAGTTGCTGAACTGAAGGGCTTGCCACCCACTGATAAACAAATAATATAACTGCAAATTTTGGTGCAAACTTTTTTCTGTCATAACTTTAATGTAAATACTGGATTTTAATATGAAGTTTGTTTCCATTGTTCATCTTTATTCATTTATTTTTCCTTTGACCTCTCAGGCTATATTTGCTAGGGTGGGATTAGTTGCTAGCTAGTTAATGCTTCTAGAAAGCGAAGCATGCAATTTTTAGTTATTTTTATGTGATAAAAAGCAGACTAACACAATCTTTTATTATCTGAGAATGAAAGATACCTCATCTGGGAGATTGACCACTAAAGTACATTCTTGTCTTAATAATGCTGGAAATCTGTTCTTGAATCTATTAGGTAAATCTATTCCTTACTTTTCCACTTGATTTATGGATTAAAAGCAAATAAAAATTCCTCTTTTCTATAAATAATGAAAATAACTGCTTATAGAATGGCAGGCTATATTTTTCTTGTTTTTGTGTCTCTTCACTGTAAAGATTTCTGAATGTGTAGTGTTAGTAGAGACTTTACTTCAATCATTGTAATATCTCTTGTTCACTTCAGTACTGTGATTACTTAAGTCTTAAGACCATGTTTGCATTTAAGGCCAGCATGCTAAATGCATTATTGCTAACTGTTATAATTGAAACTTGTATGAAAATTAGTACTTCAAATTAGGGCCAAAATAATACTTCAAATTAATTTAAATATATAAGTTATATTTAAGAAAACATTCTGTTACAAAAATATTGGACAGGAATTTAATACAGGGGTTCTACCCACTAGTCTAGGGTTAATAGAGAAATTAGTTTCATTTGCTTACATGTTATTAGATTTATAATTATTATAAGAGGTAGCTGGGCTAAGAGATATTGACTGGTCCAAAGTCATCCATTAATCTTTCATAGCTAAGTATCGATTGGAGTTACATTTTTCTGGTCCTTTCCCAGCCCCTTCATCATTACATCATGCTATTTAACCAGACACACCCAGTTTACAATTTCCAAATGTATATATGAACCTGAACAGACATTGGAACCAAAATCTTCATCTTTTAGAATTTTCCAGTGCAATCTGCAACTCAAGTCATTTCTGCTAGTAATAAAGAACATAGCGCATGACATTTTCTCCTTATTTGAAAGGAACTACTTTCTAAGATAACATTTCTCTAGAAGCCTTTACTGTAAAATTATATTAATTTGATAGTAATTGTTCAGACACAGGCTTTTTTAAGGATGCTTTCATATGGCAAGATGAAAAGGAATAATGGAAGGATGAAAAGTAGAGGAAAGGGTCTAAAAATCAATTTGGTCCATTAACATTTCAAATATGTTTTTTCAATACCTAAATAATATTGAAGCTTTGCCTGAGAGGCCAATTTTACATATTGTAATTACCATAAAAAAGGAAAGTTAGAACAAACATGGATAACCCCTGCATCTGTTAGAAATGCATTGAGCCACTAATTAAGAGCATCCTCTGATAATGACCGAAATAGATACCATATAGACAAACTTTTAAAAAGCATTCTAAATTAGCTTCAACATGGTGATATGTGTCTATTACTGTATCCCATTGGCATTTGGAAAGGTAAGCAAAGTTGCCTGAGTGGTTGCATGATATAAGAGTTATTAAGAGCTTCAGCAGCACTGATAGTTTTGAGAGAAACATTGGTGATAGACTTGTAGACAAAATAGAAAATATCTGACAAACTTACTTTTTCTGTCTATGAATGGAGTGTCTTGGTGATAAAAAAGGCATATCTTCTTATTAGACGCAAGAATCACAGAGCCATGTATCAAGATATGAATTGAGAAAGCTCTTCCCCAGGAATGTAAATGCTAAGTAGAGTAATAAAATTGATTTGCATCTGTCCGTCTGCCTGTCTGTCTGCCTGCCTATCTCTATCTCTATCTCTATCTCTATCTCTATCTCTATCTCTATCTCTATCTCTATCTCTATCTCTATCTCTATCTCTATCTCTATCTCTATCTCTATCTCTATCTCTATCTCTATCTCTAGTTAAACACTATGCATCTGTGCAGCTGTCAGGGACAATTTTTCATTAAGATCAAGGAAGCAGAGGTACAAGCTTATTCTGAGTCAAAGACCTCATTTGACCTCTGAATGGTTTTTAGGAACCATAATCCAAAAAATGGACAAGTATCACTTACTTTCATTCCATTTCTATTTAACTGAAGTGGAATATAAATATGATTAGTCTCCAGTCATGTATTTAATAATTTTTCCCTTCTTTCACATTAAAATATGTGTGTCATGTACTCCTGTGGTCTTGTTTTCTTTAGCTGTTATTTAGCTGACATTTTTAATACTGTTGTGTAAGCTGCCTAGAGTCACTTTGTGATTGATGCAGCATATGAATTGACAGGTCAAACAAATAAAAAGATATTCCATGTTAAAACAACATCTGAAGATCTGATGTTGTTGATCTGTACCCAAGCTGCCAGGTTGCCAAATTTTGTAGGTAGGTTGTACATTTCTAAAATAAAGAATATATCCCGAGCAGTTCCTGGCCTTTCCAGCCTGATCTGGTGAAAGGAATATTAAAAGCAGTTCAAGTGTTGCATTAGACAAATTTCTTCCTTCCTTTTTGTGTTTTCTTTTTATCTTTTCTTTAAAAAAAAATCGGGTAAAAGAAGTAGCCACACACACACACACACGACTTCACTATGGGGTTAAACAATTCTGCAAAATCTTTTAGACATGGGACAGAACTTTTTTAGCATTTACTGCTGTGTAGTGAGATGGCTACATTCTACTTAGTGTGCAGCCCTACATTGCATTGAATTTGCCCATCCAATAGTATGAATAACTGCTGAGGATTCCAGCACCCACCCCCTGCCATCAGTACGTTCAGTGGAGAGAGGCATGAAAACAGGTATTTTTAATGGAAACCTTCCTATAGAATAGCTTAAACTGGGGAACAAGAATGGCTCTTTCCACACCTACAAACACTTGTTATGACTTGGTTATTTTCGAAGGCTTTGGGAGGTCAGATTGTTGTTGAAAAATTACTGTTGTAAGGAAGATCCAGTGTTATAAAAGTTAGATTAGTATATATTAAGATTATGTATTGTTCATGAAAAACTATTTTATTATGTAGTATTATTACATACTGTCAGCTGTAAACTATTTAGAGTTGAATCTGATTGAAGTGACCTAGAAGTTGCATTCAATAAATAAATAAATAATGTTTATTTATGTTTCCACTGCTCAGATTAAGTGAAAATCCCCATGGACCATAGATATCAACTGATTTTCCTATGATATCTTGATATCATCAGATTTCTTAGTAACCCTGTCCAGAATAAAATGCAACCTTTTCCAGATCAGGCTGAGATGATGATATGACTTGCCTCTTAGATGTATCTGTATAAGTGACAAAACTACACATCCAGAATCATTATTGTTTAATTATTCTTTATACTATGTGTGTGTGTGTATCTGTGTCTTGATAGATAGATGATAGATCGGTGGATGGATGGATGGATGGATGGATGGATGGATGGATGGATAGATAGATAGATAGATAGATAGATAGATAGATAGATAGATAGATAGATAATGCAATAATTTTTGAAAGCTCTTTAATATATCCATAGTATATAGCATGCACTGTGGTTTTTAAACAAACATGTCTATGGTTCTGAAGCAGTGAAGTTCGCTGTTATACAGTCATTGGTGCAAGAAGAAATGTATTTGGAAAGCAACTTCATATTTCCTCACTGCTGAGTTTTATGGAATGATGGCAAATTGAATTGTTTGGAAGATTGCCTCTTCTTACTAATAGCAAAAGCCTCAACAACTGGACTTTTGATTACTTGGTCTGTTGGGTTTTGTTGGGTGTGTTGAAGAGATTTTCTATTGCAAAGAAATTCAGAGAAATTATTGCTTAGTAGGAAAAAAGAGTAGAGATTATTGTTCATTCTTTAAAAGCTCATTAGAAGGCAGCAGGGAATATTAGTCAGCGTAATTAATTTACCACTGACACAAGAAAAATATTCATTAATAATAGTGTGCAGATTATGACTATAATCCTAAATTACTTTCATGTGAATAATTCATCTGTGTAGTTTGGGACTATTCGAAATTCAATCATTTTAGAAGTGCAGCTTTTAAGTATTCTAATTAACATGGCAAAGTATTTTCCATTATCAGTTCCAAACCACTGGCTGAGATTCAGCAGAAAAGATTTCCATACTGCAATAAAGTTTACCAATATCAAAATAGGATCCACGTATAACAAAACAAAACTCTTCCAAGAGTTTGTTTTGTTCTCAAAACAAAACTTGACCATTAATGCAGTTGTTTTGAGGGTTTCAACTGTTCCAAACACATGACTGGAGTTTGTTATCTTACATGTTTGTATTGATGGATTCCCCCCCTGCCCCCCCCCAAAAACCTGGTCATGTCCCCACTGCCATTGGATTAGACTGGATGAGGTGATATCACTAGTCAAGTGCTGGAGAAAGGCATTTAAGTATATTTTGGTAAAGAGAGTTTTTGCCTCCTCCTCTGTTGCTGGAGAGAGGTATCAAGACTATTACAACTAACCAATCACTATTGGACTGCTTGTAATGGCCTGTAAGAATAACCTTAAGGAACAGGAGGAAGAGCCACAACCAAGGCAACAGCAGACTAAAGAAATTTGAGTACAAGGCAGAAATGTAATTTGAGAAACCATCTCAGGCTTGACCCTCTCTAGTTCTCTTGAAGATAATAGAAGGGAGGGAGGAGGCACATTCAGACCTGGAAGATTCTGTTACTGTAATATTATAATAAAATAGTATTAGTGTTCATAACTTTGGTTTCCTAGTCTGGTCTACCTAGAAGGGATGACACTGCTACTTGAGAGTTTCACCAGTGACTATATCTGGTTGGCTTTCTTTGCCATGCTTCCCTCCTCCCAGAGCCCACGGGAAATCATGGCCCCCTAAATCTTGTCCTTTACCCTTACTGGATATCTGGAACAAGTCTACACTGCATTGCTATCCATACAGCTTTAACACCCAACTTTCTAAGGGCCATAACTGGTGGTTCTCTTGGGTGAAAAATCCTGGGAGCAGCATCCACTGAGGTGGAAATTTCTAATCACACTGTCTACAGAAGTGCAAGAGCAGAATTATTTCAATCACATTTTCAATTGCATGTCTTAAATCAGTTGCAGGCTGGTCAATTCCAAGGCCTTTAGATCAACCAATCAACTCACTTAAAATAAATAAATAAATAAATAAATAAATAAATAAATAAATAAATAAATAAAATACCTGCAGAAGCCAGAATTCCAATCTGCCTTGCAGACAAAAGAGGGATCAGGAACCAGACTGAAATGGGTGGTGCCATAGGAAGTGAGCAGAATCAACTGGACCCACTAGACTGCCAGTCTGGAGCATATCATTTCTGGACACATCCTGTGGATACTTCAATGCACCCTATATTGCCTACACACTGTATCTGGAGGAAAGATATTAGAAAAAATAACGTTAGAGTGTAGCACTTTAAGCTGTCCTCAGGCTGCCTCAGCTATGGAAGAACGCTGCTATATGAGTGGAGGTATGCATGCCCCCTTGTGCTTGAAAGGTGGAATGGTTGACCTGTCAACATACAGCGTGCAAAACCATGAAATTGACTAGTCCATTCCTGGTTTAACTTGAATAGATGAAAGCACAATTAAAAGGATTCAGCACTCATAGCTCTCTAGCCTGTGTGAGTCATAATGGGATGGCTCAGTGATACATACTATATGAACTCACTCAATTTTAACTCAAGTGATACACAGTGGGGCTTTTCTAGTCACTCCAACACCTGAGCTGAAGTAAGATACAGACACCATCACCCTCCCATGGTTCCCATGGCTCTCATGAATTTACACCCACTCTCAGCCCTCCTGTCCTGGCCCGGCTTCTTTATTACATACATGTCAGTGATAATGTTGTAGAGAATAAGGAAAATACAGAAATGTGGAAGAACTGTTACATAAGCAAAGAAAGCATTATTTAAGTCCTGAGAAGCAAGTATTCAGGAATAACTCAGGTAGGTTCCTCCCTTATTCACTGTGGTATAAGAAGGAGGGGAGGTAAAGCACAATCAGGCTTGCAAGATTGATATCAGCCTCACTAGGTAGACTAGATCAGAAAATCAACACAGGAAAACTAGAATTGCACTTTACTGAGATGGGCTATAATAACAGAATCATTAACTTCTCATTTAAAAGGTTTCATACTTAGGCAATTAAAATAAGCAAGGAATTAAAAAGGAAAAATGATTATTTTTAAACTGTTCAAATGCACATATATTTAATATCTGTACAAAGAAAGGCCTTGCCTTTGAAGTCTTTTGAAATGGATATTTTTAGTATGGCATCATAAGCTAGCAAAAGAACATTTATTTTTAAACTGAAGTTGGACCACACAATCCTTTAAGTAAAGAATGTCTTCAAACAGAAGGTAGTTCTCTGGCAGCCTTTCAAACACAGGAGCACCCTATTTAAAGTAGAATACAAAACCATCTTCAGTAAATCCCCTTCATTTTAAGCCCACCTTTTGAAGGTAACTGCAGAAGTTGTGTTACAGAGACTTGAGTTAGTCCTTCAGTCCATTCTGTTTGGGAAATGTGTTGTTAGTGATTAATCTATCTCCCCACTCTTGTGCTGATCTTTTTGTAAAGTCTGTGTAAACAGTACCTCTTAATTCTGCCAGAAATTGATCCTTGATGATGATAGTATATAGTAAAATGTGTGTGTAAATATAGAGTAGGATTAAAAACATACTCAGATGGCTGTGCAAGATGGTGTTTTGATGTAAAAAAAAAATCTAAGCAAAAGCTGTTGTATATTCTGGGAACACATTGACACTTTATGTACAATTTGTTATATAGTGTAGACATGTTTTCTACAGGAAAGTATCATTTCTGTGAGAACATCTGATTCATATAGGGTTCACATTTTATGACTTATTCCTACTGAAGCATAAGTATGGTGCTATTTAAAAATTGTGGTGCTATAATTTTCCACAGAAACAAAGCTTTGTTTGCAGCTTTGCACTCACTGGGTTCCCCATGGTTTTCTACTGGACTGTTTTTCTTTTTTCCTTTTGATTGGCTGGTCTACTGTCATATGGAACATGAGGTCTGCTAGAGAACCAGTTAGCTATTCAATACCTATGTCATTTCTGGCAGGGTCTTTCATTATCACAGATAGTCAGGTGCAGGAAAGTTTGGCATAGAAGCAACATTTGCAGCTGAAGGACAAAAGCAGAGGATGTCCCAGAATTCCCACTTTCCATGGGCTCAAAGAATAATCTCCCATTGGATAAAAGCTCTTTATGCAAAGTTTGATACAACTAAGAGAAGATAGATCGTATCCAATTTTAAAATAAAGCATCACATATCTATGATATATGCATTTATCACATGCTCAATCCATTTCAAATACATATATTAGGATCTTTGATCATATTTATTGGAAAAAAGATATAGTTATTGATAAACTTAATGATAATATTTATATTTTTGTCAGCATCACCCTAGTACATTATTTAGAGCCAATGTGTCTTTTGTGTGAGAAAGAATGCATGATCCGTGGATGCTAGTAGCAAAAGGATCCTTGTAGTTATACGATTTAGTTGCCCTATAATTAAGAAAACCAACCATTTTCCTGCAGAAGTAAAAATAGGAAATCTATAGGGTTCCTTTAGATTAACTAGCCTAATGCCAAAAAAGCTCTGTCCAATCCTGAAGCATTCTCATTTTAAACTAAAAGATTAGAGTCTAATTTCAGCATCCCTTACATTAACTGTTCTTGGAATTATGGTTCTTGTGATGTTTAATCAGTATCTATTTGGTTAAAAAATTAAAGATTGCCCTGCTGTGTTTTCAGCCAAAACACTAGGTGTCCTTGGGTCTAACCAGTATATACACCAATTAACAAAATCATATTGGGATGCTCTGTAGATTTGTTAAGCCATAAACTGAATTGGTATAATTTATAAAGATTTGAGAGATAGAATGGTTCAAGTGAAATTTTTCCAAAAGATTTTAGTTGTTCTTGAGAGATTTTTTTCAGAATCATTATTGAGATTTATTTGTTCCAAGTGTGCAAGGACTTAGGCCCATCTGTTCCAGAGAGAGAGAGGGCACAGATTAAATATGCTGAATCAAACTACAATGACAGCAAAATGACAATACATGATTATGATGAACATGCTATCATTGCCATGATTATATCACCACACAGATGTTATCATCACCCCCTTCCTCTCGCCCACAGACATGCCATGTGCTGACAACCAGACTGTAGGACCATGCAGTCTGGTTTCTGCCATTAGAAGTAGCTGCAAGCCCTGTACGGTTACACTTCAGCTTTGTAGTTCAGATACCGAAAGAAGAACAACAAAATCTTTGACACAAACATTGCTGGCACAAATCTCAAGAATTTATGGTTTGCTGGCAAAACTTCATATTAAGAAAAATCAAAGCTGAAAGCATGTGCTAGCTATTGATAACCATGATCCTTCCAATAGTTTAAGACAAGAATATGAGAGCCTTCATGGCTGGGTAAGCTTTTTACCAGGAAGAAAGCCCAGAAATGCCAAACAACATCTTAGCAACAATAGAGGCCCAGCTGGAAATGTTCAATAAGGTGTTGCTGTGCTTTCTTCTGTTTCTTGCTTCTCTGACTTCTTTCTTCTTTCGTTTTTATGAGCTGGCGGTAATAGAATATTTAAAATTGACATTTAAGATCATCATAATCTTTTTCCTGGAATTTCTTCTTGTCTACCCTGGTTCCTGTTCTGCCATCCCTAGCTACAACTGAACAGAAAAGAATTGCTGCTGTTATGCCTATTGTTCCTTTTTTTTTTTCCTGGACTGTTCTTCCCAAGAATCTCAATGCCGTTCCTTCTGTCATAAAACTGTGCAAGGCCTCTTATATCTCAGATGGCTAGGCACACTCTGCTGACTGACAAAACCTTGACAGAGGATGCTGCCAGGCAGATCATACATGTGATATCTGAAAAGCCAAAGGGCAATCCAAGTGCTTTCTCTCTCACTTTGTGTGCATGTGCATGTGTGTGTAGCTATGCACATATGCATACCATACCTACTATATTAAACCTTTTCTTTTTAGAACATTGGTGAGATGTTTTCTCTTTAAGCAGTACATTCAAGCTTGCTTTATTCCTGTCTTTCTCTCCCTTCCCACTTTTATTTTGCCTGTGCCTACCCATCTTCATTTCTTTCCATTTCATAAAAATGGAACAGGCCCTTTGGAACATCATCCCCCTGGAGATTAGGTTGGCTTTGACTCCAGTGGCCTTTTGCAAGGCCTGAAGACTTGGTTCTGTACCCGGGCTAGAGGATTCAGATGTGGGGCAGAACACATGCAATGGTTATGTTTATTTGTTGGTGCTGGTTTATTTTCACCTTGGCTATTGATTATGTGTGTGTTGTATCTATTGTTATATAGTTCATGGTGTTTTTAACTGTTGTTAGCTGCCCAGAGTTATGAAATTGAGATAGGCAGCCATGTATATTGAATAAATCAATATACACCCTGATTTAGCAATAATGGAAGGCTGTTTATTGATACAACATCTAATTCCACAAACACAGAAAAAGCCAACAACAGCATGATCCTCTGAAAGGTCTGGGCTGCCTGCCACTGATAGGCCTTGATGCCCCACTGACAGTAGGCCTCTGCATTAAGGTTGTCAGTTTCAATATGCAATCAAATGAACTCCACTGAAGCAAAACAATGTGAGATAATTTTGCCTTCACCTTTTCATCCTTATTTTGGCTTGGCTTCTAAATGGCAGATGTTAGTTTCATGCTCAGTAGTAACAAGAAGGGTGGTTGGGAAAGTGTGTTCAATATATCATTACCTATTCGGAGTGATCATTCTGTATATCTTTATACTTGACATCCTGCAATTCAATTATATTTTTTCTGTTTCTAGCAAGCATTCAATAGCATTTAATTCCACATTCAGAAATGTTCAGATTATGATCATCTTCAGTGGTTACATTTTCCTCCAACCTTTCTCCCTACCTTTGTCTCTCTCTCACACACACACAAGTTATGTCTCCTCCTCAGTGTTTAAAAAGCATGAAGCAATTTCTTACATATATTAGCATTATTGGAACATGTTTAAAGTAGTGCTGAAGCTGTTGAATTCTCCTCCAAATCTGGAAGAAGATTTTTTAATACAGTAAATAGGAGTTGCTATTAGCATAAAAGTCTAGGAGCTCTGAATCATCTTGTGAGAACAGAACAGAACAGAACAGAACAGAACAGAACAGAACAGAACAGAACAGAACAGAACAGATGCAATATAACTTTGCAAATAATGGTACCTATTCAAATGAAACTAATCACTATAGAGTATCACTGGGAATGACGAAGGGGGGGAAATATCCCAGAATTTTTCATCCATGTTGTGGTTTCTGTTCAACATTATTCTGGTAGCATCTCTTTTCATCTCTGGAGAGAGATTGCAGTGAACTACAAATATCTTGTAGTTGCAGCTAAAATGACTGGTAGTCAGATGTGCTGTGAAATGCAGTTAAGCAACTTCTGAAGGACCACCAGTTTCCTGTTCTTATCTTTACACTGACATTGATTGATTGATTGATTGATTGATTGACTGATGAATATAACTCACACTTCTCTTCAGAATAATCTATGTAGGTCTAAGTAACTAAACTTTATATATATTTAATGTCCACATTTTCATCTCCCAAATGAGATTCTCTATTCTCAGTGCCTAGAATACTACAAGAAATATCAGGGCCTTGTTTTAAGTTGGGAAAGCAGGGAACAATAGTAGAGACTGCCCCACAATTTAGTAAAGCTATATATAAACTAAATATAGCAGCAGGCTACAGTTCCTCCTGCAGAGGAGAATAGCACATCTTCCTTCTCTTTTATCTCAGTATGAAGGGAAAAGCAGTTTCACCGGGTAATATCTGGGAAGCTGACCACTTATAAAACACAACAAGGTGGCTTAAGGATTTTTACATGTACATTTGACTGGGTTCATACAAACAGTATAAAGATAGTTTTTTGAATTTGGATGTAATTACCTGCTAGTGAATTTTTAACATATAATATTTAGCAGACAATGTAGCCTAATAATCTAAAGGTATAATCTATGCCTTATTAATATATTCTGCAAGTGTACGTGATTTTGTAGTACATATGCATTCTTCAGTAACAAGCAATGCAAGCTTCACTGTATCTTCTAAACTATACCACTTCACTCCTTTCAAGGGAAAAGTATTGTTTGAGCTGACCTTAACTCCTAGTAATATCATAGACACATCCATGGAGTTTTCTTGGCAACAACAACAAAAAAGTGGTTTGGCATTGCCCCTTTGGAGGAAGTTTTTAAAATCCCAGTGTAGCCAACAGTCTGATACTGATGGTTTTTCATCCAAAAGCAGATCCCCCCTTCTTTTGGGGATCAGCCAAAATCAGCTAGGCTGTGTCTAATTCTGAAACTAATGTAATGTTTTTTTGAGATAATTTAGGCAAAATTGTTTTTCTGTCAGTAATAAGTACTTGTTTGATCTCTCTGTGTGCATCTATGTGTAATTCTTACAGATTTTGTACAAAGAGGTATAATAGAAACCAATAAGTATGCATATCTCACTGAAATTTAGGAGGCTTCCTAATTCCAGGTCAGCCCATTGGTCCATCTAACTGAATATTGTTCTGTATCTGGATACCTTTCCACAGAAAATTATTTTTCCACCTTCTCCCTTCTGCTGCAGCTACCATAAAACTTTCTTGAGGGTTGAAGAGCACCACAGACTGGGATAAGATGTGACACAGGAGTCTAAAAGAGAAGAATGAGTTTATGGAAAACTGAGTTTTTGGTTTCTCAGATGGTATACCACCTGATTTCCTGCAAATTCAATTTAACTTCAACTCAGCTCACTCAGTATGAGTTCCCTGATGCTCAGGGAACATTTTTCAAGGGTTCCGGGACTGGTAGTGAGAGGAAAGAACAGAACATTCAGCTTGGATCTGTATCTTCATCTGGGTGGGTATTTTTATTTAGTTTTCTCATTGATTGCATTGATTGTAGCTTTTTAGGGTTACATATAAGATTATTTATATGCTTTCATTCAGGATTATGTCAAACTTGGACTTGAATCTTGTAAAATGCAAAAACCAGTGCTATTGTGTGTGGTGCTCAGTATTCTCATGAGAGGTTACAGTGTGTCTACCAGACACATTCCTTACCATCCACTAAACTTTCTGCCCTACATATTTTTTTATTTTTTTCTAAATTCTTTTAGATTTTAAAAAATGGATGGAAAGCTTCCAATACATTTCTAATATATTATATTTCCAAAAAATGCCTCTGGGACCTACATAAATAAAGCATTCAGTAGCTACAGCCCAATGTTTTGTATGCATTTTCGTATGTATTGTGATTGACCACATCATCATGACAATTCACATTCTGGAAGAGTGTCCAGAAGATGCTTTCAATATTCCCAATGTCACATTGGCCTTCCAAGCTGGAGGTCTCTTCTTTATCCCTGAGCCAGATGCCTTCCCCATAGAAACATACCTGTTTTATGACTTCATTTTGAACCTAAACAGAAACTGCAAGTAGATATCTTTTTGTGAAGAATATGGGAAACACAAGGCATGGCACACTATCAGCTCTGGAGTTTTAATCTTAAATGCCCTTGTCTCAAAGTAAATTAAAGAGATTGACTTGAACACTGGTCAGAAACTGTGACAGCTACAGAGAAGAAAACCACAAAAAGAAGAAAGAACTATCAGAAAAGAAGTATACTTTTATCCAAGTATATTTTAGCTAGTGGGTTAAATTAGAAAGGAGATGCATGCTGGGCAGTTGAGACGTTTTTGTTTCGTTTTGTTTTGCTTTTTTTTTTTCCTTTGAATGGATGTGTTTTATTTTTATTTTTAAAATTTCTATGCGTAGCCTTGAGGAATGAACAATGGCCAGACATAAAATATAACCTAATGACAACTCAAACTGTCCATTTTAAGGGAAGCTAGTATCATACTTAGGGAAGTAAATATTACATCTATTATATTATCTCTCTCTCTTCTGTAAGTATCGAATTAGTACTGATATCCATATCACACTAACAAATACACACAATGAAAATCACTTGTTTCAGTTCAGACACGACAGTGATTTCGTTCTTAGGGCAAATATTTTTCTTGGCTCTGATGTCAACAGTTTTGTTTGTTTCTGTGAGACATTTATTAACTTTTTACTTTGTTACCTATTGCTATGTTTTCATGTGGTTTTAATTATATTCTTTTAATTTATTGTAAGACACAATGAAACATTTAAAAAAGGACAGAAATCCATATACAAATATAATTATCAGGGTAGAAAAGTCAAGATTGGTATGTGTGATTGGATGAATGAAGCCTTGCCCCTTTTTATACTTGTGTCATGTACATTTTAAAAGGAATGGGGCTTTAATCACATGTGCCAGCCATCTTGATTTTTTTTTTTTATTGCCCCCTCACCTTGATACTCATGAAAAAAGTATAATACCATGCTAATGTCCTTTCTCAACCTCAAATCATAGGTGTTTAATTTAGGGAGAAGTTTCTTTGATGTATATCTTACATGATCTGATATCCTTCTCATAGGATTTAACAGTCACTCCATATTACATGAGAACTGAGTTGCAATGTAGTAAAGCATCATTTTTTCTGCACTAGGGTCCAAAATGTGAAGCTGTGTTTAACTAAGGATAAATGAATCTGTCGTATTGAGTTTCTCTCAGGTTTTCATTTTTCCAATCTTATATTTTACTATCTCAATTTAATTATCTGACAAGCCTAGCCCTTCCAGGAAATTCCGGAATTGTTTGCTGGCAACATTGTCCTTCAGACAGAGGGAAGGCATTGTGGGATCAGTTTTCCTTGACTTGATATGAAATAATAACTTAGGAGAAGCCAATATGAAAAGAAGCTCTAGATTCATAAAAGTTCCTAAAAAAGGAAAATTGTAAAAAATGCCAATTTAAAAAAATAAGAAAACAATGTCACTACACAAAAAAAAATTAGTAAAAGTTGGAACTGAAATAAAAGTTGGTCAGGTCATCATGGATGACAGCATACAGGTAGCCTAAAGATGTAGAAGCAGAGAACAATAAATAGCTTCTTTAGATACTGTATATTCAAAATAAAAGAGGGGAGAAAAGAATCAGTATAACAGCTGCTCAGTGAAGAAGGCAAATTGCGAACAGATAACAAAGAAAAGCCAGAATTATTATTCTCACTATTCAGTAAAAAAGTATGTATTGCATCAAGGCTCATGAGGGATAAGAACAGGTTTTGGATTAATCCTGACAAGACTAAGCGGCTGTGGGTTTTTAGGCCACCCAGCTCTGGAGATTTTATATCTTTAACTCTGCCTAGGGGTGAATTTACCCAGTCAGAGCTGGTGCATAATTTGGGGGTCTTCTTGAACTCACAGCTGCTGATCAAAGAGCAGGTGGCAGCTGTAGCTAGGAGGGTCTTTGCATAGGTTCATCTCTATGGCAGTGCCTGCCTTATGGACCAGCATTCCTCTGAATATCCAGATGGCCCTGACTCTCTTTGTTAGAGTTTTGCAAGGTGCTGAAGACCTGGCTGGTTCCCCGGGCATTGGGTCAGGAGGTTGGGTGTGTTCTGCTGCTGTTCATGTGTTTTCCTGTGATTGGGGTCATTGCTTTATCCTTGGGTACCATGAGTTGTAGGCTGTGGTTTGTGTTTTAATCTGTTATGCTACCTAGAATCAGTATTGTGAGATGGGTGGCCATATAAATCATTTCAATAAATAAAGAAATCAGGAAACTGTGAAAAGCAAGAGTGTGTTTGAAATTAGGTTACTATATATAGAATCCTAGTTGCCCCTGGCGGGGTTGGGAGGCAGGCAACTGACAAAAAATGTGTCATGTTGCTGCAAAGCAGACTCTGCCCCTTACCTGTATGCAATATCACAACACCAGTATGAAGGATGGAGCTTGCACTGTGATATCACAGCACAAATTTCATCATTTCAGTGTCATCACGGCCAGTCTTGGATGCCTATCTATAGAATACTGTCTATTTTTATATCACAGTGTATTCTATGTATGATAGTGATAACCCAGAAACATAACAGAGTTTTTAATTTAATTATATTTGTATAATAAACCAAATAACTAAAATAAATAAACTTGGGCAGCCATTGTGATACAGATATGAGCAAGTATAAGAAATATAGAGATTGCTTTGCTCATCACTTGCTGATCTTCCTTTCTATTTTCTTCTCTTATGACAGGTGTCAGTGTGGCACAAGTAGAGGTAGCTCCCTTGACACCTACATAAGAGGAGAGATCCCAAAGCAGCAGTCTAATAACACTGGCAGGAGGCAGAACCATTTCTGTGGTATAAAGGGAGGCAGGCAAGTTGGGCCTGCATTGATGCTGAGGGTATGGAGCAAGAGGCAGGATCCATACTTTTATCTGAGGCAGATGCTAGTTCCACTTCTAACAAGGCCATTATAATTCATGATGTGATCGTGGATGAACCACTGTACTTAGCAGGCATTAATGAAACCTGGCCTCAAAATCAAAACTAGCAAGATAGAGCAATGTTGATGCATGTGCAAAAGGGGAAGGGCTGGCATCAAGATGCTTCATCCACCATCTTGCTGGTTTTGATTTCTGTAGAGAAACCTTTGCGGACTCCGCTGATCGAATCAATCTTTCAATAGGATGTTTAGGTGCTTGCTCCATCTGTCCACAACAGAAGCTTTATCACTTAACAGCATTGGTGTTCATTTTGAGCAAAAGGTCACATATGAAGAATGGCTGGGGTAGGGGAAGGGAAGGGAAGAAGGGTTCTTCATAAACATTGCTATGTAGTAATCTGTGTCTTCTCCAATACTTGCCCTGTTATGAAAACATTTACGTGTAAGTCTAAAATAGTACAGTACTGGGATTTCAGGCACAAGAGTTTTTCAGGACAAGCTGAAGAGAATTTTAAAAAAATCAAATTGGTGTGTTTGTAACATGCTGTGCCAACAACAGTCCAGGTAAGAAGCTGTTTGGTGAAGGCCATATTACCAAACCTTCCCAGAACTTGAGTTGTGGGACAGCTGCTTACTTCAAAGTGAATCTCCCATTCCTATGTCAAAATCCTAACAACAGTTCACAACCAAGAAATCAAGGTCATCACAGATTGAGCGTAGGCAGGTTTCTGTTTATGAGCAAGGGGTTAGGTTACAGAAACTCAGTATATGTACCTCTGCTCTCAATTATCAGTGACTTAGTTAAAGCAAAGCCTCCTTATTGCCTTTGATCTTCTTTCTAACTGACTCTTGATTTAACAGGAAAATAATAATCTCTTATGTGATACCACAGAAATGTCCATCTGTTTTAATTTTATAATAGTTTTGAACATCCATTTTCATTATCAAGGTCACAGAATTCCATCAAAACTTAAATGTCATACTGCTACCCTTTCTTTTGTTACAGGATGCTTTGATTTTGATGCTGTTGTTACCTTGCATCTGGGTGGCACAAATCTTCTAACTCTGTGTGAAGTGTAGTGTTTGGAGAAGTCACTACTCTTCCAAATCTAACCATAATGAATTTGGCTTTATCAAACTCTTTTCTTTTCAAAAAAGAAAAGTGACCTACAGCAGAGAAGGGACCTCTCCCCCAAAGTTCACTCCTTGAACTGGGGCACTGAGAAGACTAATTAAGAAGTGATCAATTTAGCATTTTCTTTGCTGGACATAGGCATTTGGAGACATATTCCTAATCCATGCTACTCTGATTCTCTACCTTAAAAGAAACTAAATGCGGCCATCTCAAAGCTTTTTAAAAGCTAAAATATAAAAGAGAGTGTGGAGACTGAATAGGTTGTCTCCAAATATGCCTTGTTGCTCTGAAGCAGAAAAGAGAACAATGTGTGAACTGTGAATGGTCCTTAATTGCTAATGATAATGCTTTGCTTTTAAGTAGGAACAGGGCAATGCCTCTTGTCTCTCTAAGTGTGCCCAGGTTTGCCCAGGGGTTGGTCCAGCTCTTTGCTTTTAAAAAGAGAAAAACAACTGTTTCAGGATAAGTGGCCATGGTCTGGCTAATGTTTATTTTACTTCTTCTGGGAATAGGGGGCCATGGTTAACATTAGAGCAGGTCCCTGAAGTTTACTTTACTGCTTTTAGGACAAGAGGCAGTTGTTACAGTTTTCTTTGATTTAGTGGGGGAAGGTGTAAAATGAAATCTCAATAGAGTAAACGCTGTGTTTCCATATGTACTATCTTATCAAGCCTGCATTGCTTTTAAAAAGTACCTGTATGTTTAAATAATTCCTGATTAACTTAGACTTGGCCCTAAACATTTGTTTTACTCCTTGGAATAATCTTTCAACTTTGAACTGAAGGCATAATTGCTGTCTGTGTCTGTACTGTAACTCACTGTCAGCTAGCTGTCCACATCCATCCCCATGTTCCTGTAATGCCTCAGCAAATGGTCTGTTAATCCAATAAATGAATGTGTATGTCCCTTCCTGCTCTTCTGTGCTAACTTTCCAAGCCTGTTCCACCTTGGCAAATTCTTTGATACATTAGCTTTTTTTGATACATCATTGATACATCTTTGATACATTCGCATTTGGACTCTCATATTGCCATATTGCCCTCTCAGTCAGCCAGGCTGTTAAAAACACTGACACCTATTTGAGTTTCCGTAATACTGTTATGGCAAGAACAAGTCTGGTCAGAAGGACATCCCTTTCACAAGCTGCATAAAATATTGTCAGCAAGATACAAACTTGGAAGTTTAAGTTCAAGTTCCTAAAAACTTCTAATTAGGCATTCTTCAGGGCCATTCCCATAAGGATATATGGTTGCCAAGCTTAAAGAAGGCATGGACTCATATTGTTGTATGATACTGGTTTTGGAAACAGTATTGGAAATACTGGTTTGGAAACCTTTGGAATTTCATTTGCCCATGATGCCATTCAAAGCTGCCTGCCTGCCAACATAGCCAATAATCTCAGGATGCAAAGCCAGCATTTGTCACATTGGCCTGGGTCAAGTTTAAATCTCAGATCAACATAAACTGAATGAGCAGACCCAGAAGCCTAAAAATAGGACTTGTCCCAAATGTATATTGAGGTTATGGATCTGGCTTATTAGTGGGCAGGTTATCTCCAACTGAAGGAATTGCACTTTGCTAATGCTCTTTGCTAATTGCTTTATTAATCAGTAAATAGGGCCTTTGTTGTTTCCTCAAACATGTATGGCTAAGGCAGGCAGGTAGTTTGGATAGCAGAAGCTTATTTATTCTAAGCTTCATTCACTTTCTCAGCTCTCGTTTTTTTTTTTTTTTTCTTTTTTCTTTTGTAGCCAGGCCACAAACCTTAACTGCACCCTCCCTCCCTTTCTCTATCTTGCATGCACTAATGGAATGTTACACCTCTGAACTAAAGCTGTCAACAGAAATTGCTGTTCAGTTGAGTTCTCAGCACTCTTATGGGCTTATAATACAGACCAACCCACCAATATCAACTCTTGGGGCAAATTGTACTTTTACATTCAGCATGACTGAAGCATGTTGAAGTCTTTGCACATTATCATGAGTTAATGTCTCCCAATCTTAAGTTGTTAGACTTTCACCCCAACATCCATTGCTATTAAGAATGGTGGGTATACGGCAAGGTTCTTCCTGCTACTTTGTCTGTGTCAGCCTGCTTCTACTAACTAACTAGAATACTGCCATCAGGCTAGGCATCCATGAAAAGCAAGTAGAAAAGCAAGAATGTTCTTTTGAAATCATTTTTTTTTTTGAAGTTGTGGTTGTTACAGTAAACAAGAATGAAATACTTTCTGTCTTACGTAAGAACAAAACACTGTTTTTGCTGGACAGTTTAGGTGCTGCTGCACAGTTATTTCTTCATCTGTGCTATCTCTGTCTTAAAAGAGATATAGGAGGGATTATTGTGCTGAAATTGTATAATATCGTCAGCTGAAACACAGCATAGTTTATGTCTTACAAAAGAGTGTCCCCTCCCTGATTTACATCCAATTTGGGAAAGAAAGAAAGAAAGAAAGAAAGAAAGAAAGAAAGAAAGAAAGAAAGAAAGAAAGAAAGAAAGAAAGAAAGAAAGGAAGGAAGGAAGGAAGGAAGGAAGGAAGGAAGGAAGGAAGGAAGGAAGGAAGGAAGGAAGGAAGGAAGGAAGGAAACTAACTTCAGGGATTGTGCAGCTTTCCCTTTACAATCTATGGACTAATCCTTTTCAGATATAATCTCAAAATTGAAAGTAGTTCAGATTGAATCCAGTGGACCTTTGATTTTGAATGTCCTGTTCATATTTTGAATTTGAATAGAAGGGATGTGCAGAGCCATAAATTCTAAATTGTTAGAGTAGAGCTTGATTTGTAATTACCTTGAAAATGACGTGGTAATTTTTAGAAGTCAGCAGGATTTGTGAAGAATCAGTCTTGCCAGACAATTTGATCTTAATTTTTGATTGTGTACATTTCCTTAATAGATTGTGGGAATGTTATAGACATAAAATATCTTGATTTCAGCAAGACTTTCAACAACATATCCCATAAACTGTTGATTTGCAAGCTAGTTAAATTTGGGCTGGATAGCATGACAATTAAGTGGATAGAAAGAATCACATTCTAAGAATGTTTGTGAATGGTTCCTCATAAGATTGAAGAGAGGCATCAGGTAGATTTATTCCTTGGCCATCTGCTGTACTATAGTTTTTATTATTTATTGGATGAAGTAAGATATGCTTATTACATTTATAGATGACACAAAATTGGATGGCTAATATTGTGTAAGACAGATAAAATTCACAATGACACTGATGAGTTAGAGAAATGGATGAAAATGAGGGTATAAAATTAAAGAGAAAAATGTAAAGTTTTTCATTTTGGAAACAAAATGAAACGCGACTATATAGGTTGGGAAATACCTGGTTTAGTAATTGTATTTGTGATAAAGATCCTGCAGCACTAGCTGATTATAAACTGGCTATTAATCAGCAATGTGATATGACTGCAAAAAAAAAAAAAAAGTTAAATGAAGTTTTAGGTTGCATCAAAAAAAGTATCACAAGAAATAATAGCTCTACCTTATTTATTCTTTCAGCAGACCACATCTCAAGCACTGTGTACAATTCGGATGCTGAATTTTAACAAAGATTTAAAGAAATTGGATAGATTCAGAAAAAGGTAATTCAGACCTGTTTTCCACTGTTCCAGAGTGCGGGATGAAAAATAGTGAATTTAAGTTACAAAAAATAAGTTTTTAATTGAATGTTTCTTTGTTAAAAAAGCAAAAAACACTTATGTAAGAAGACTTTGATAATAGAACCACTTACTCAGACCAGCAGCAGGTTATCTATTCTTCACTGGATGTATTCAAGCAGAATCAGCTATTTGTCAGATGTTTAATCTGGATTATTATACTCAGCCTAAATTGCTTCTTCCATCTCTATGATTCTATGACTTATCATCCTAATTCTGATGTTGTAGAACTTTGCACCATTGTTTTCCTAGAAAAAATATGTATGTTGGGAAATAGGAACAAAATGCATATAACAGTGAAAATAAAATACAGTCAGGGGTCACGTTAGATAAAATTGTATACAAATGCATACACAGACGCAGACACACAAATACAGAGAAAATTCGCTTGACTGAAGTAAAATATTTTATGATATGTACCAACATTGCAGAGTACAGAACAAGGTAGTTCAATGCATACTTAAGGACATCCGCAATTTTACTTTTTACCTTTACATTTTATCTACCAATTTTACAATGTCCCGACAAATGAATTATTTTCATCTTTCTGTATCAGTCCTTCTCAGTATAAATGTTATATATTACATTGGCTTAATGATTTCAAATTCATTCATTATTCTTTCAGTTTAGCCCACTAAATTCCATGAATCCAGTGAAGATATTAAAAACTATAAACTAGTCTTTGTTGAAGTTCAGTCTTCTTTCATGTCTGAGGGGGAAAAAAGTGATGGAGACCATAGGACCAGGTGGCTATTTTAATTAGGTTTAAAAAATGTAACTGAAAAGGCACTAGAGTCATCTATATGATTTGGTAGCAGGTATAAAATTTTCATACATACTTTAGGACATACAGAGCTTCATTTATTTTAAGATTATTTCTGTTATATAGCAAACATGATGTTTTATCATTCATATTTGTCCTGGTAAGTGAAAGACAATATTTGCCAGGCAATACCAATGATGCCTTTTGTCCCAAGTTTGCTAAAATAAAATTGAAAGTGGCTTTAAAACAAAACAAAACACCTGGATCCTCAAGAGGTCCTTCTCTGCAGAACCAAGCAAAATGTGTGGCTGAGTTTCTAAAGTGGAGATGGCAAATTTATGGCCAGTAATAACATTTGTAGATACAGCATGCAAGCTAAGATAAGGCAACTGAGAATTTCATGCTTTGGAAGCTAAGCTGATTGCCTGCAGGAGGTCAAAAAAGCTATTTCTACTATTTATAAGGCAATTAATCAGCCCAGTATTACTAACAGAGGTCTTGGTACAGCAGAACGTGGAAGCATGTGCTTATATTGAAGCAAAGTTTTTATTATTATTATTATTATTATTATTATTATTATTATTATTTGCTTACTCTTCAGTAATTTTCATTTTTCATTTTCTTTAGAAACGTTTGGTGAAATTTCAGAAAATCTGCAAAGGGAATTGTGTTTAACAGGGAAAGTGTAGTAGTAATAATAAGTGGATTATTACAAGTTAGATATAAATGGTAAAAAACTCGAGCAAGTCAATGAGTTTGTGTAACCTGGTAGAACATTTACTAAAGATGGGGTAGTGAAAGGAGAAATTTTAAGTTTGCAAATGTTGGTAGAAAGATACTGAATTTCATGTGGTCTTTTGCAAGGAATAAATGCTTTTTGAAACAAAGCAAAAATTGTTGTATAAAAGAACATGCTTCTGCTCACTTTGTTATATGGAACTGCGAGTTTAATCTGCTGATGCACTGGGAGTGCATTACCTAAGAAGCGTGTGGCATGAAACAGGGCCAAGAGTGAATGGTGCTCAGTTAATGTGGATTGAATACAAAAGTGTGTAAGTAATATGAAAGAGCTTTGCTGAAGTGCTTTGGTCAGAGATAAAGAGTAAATTAAAAATGAACCACAAAACAAAAATAAGAAGAAATGCATCAAGAGAAAGAGAGGAACAAAAAAGTCACAACAGTATGGAGTTTATGAAATCCTCAGGAGAAAGGAGTTAAGTTTAAAGAGCAAAACACAGTTTATGAATCAGCATATAGAAGTGGTAGAAGAAAGGATGATTTTTGAGGATAATGTCAAGGCCAGTTCTCACATGGTCACAAGCAAATGTTTCCATACCAGATCAGTCTGTTACAAAAGCAAGAGAGAGTTGAGAAGTGTTTCCTTTCCAAACACTTGAAAAGATTCAAACCTGAGAGTGAGATAAAGGTACAGGAATTTAAATCTCGATTTCAGTATAAATACAGCTTGAATTAGTTGCTGGAATCTTTTATAATGACTTTTTCTACAATAAACCTTATCAGAATTTTGTGTCCTAGAATGTTTACTTTCTGTCTAGTGTTGTTAACAGAAGCCTGATACAATGAATAGTGTTGGTATAAACTAGATTTAGCTGTTTCCTTTTTTCCTTATTTCATTCCTTCAGTTTCCTTTTCTTACTATCTCTTATTCCCTTTCTGTACTATGTGTAGCACTGCTTACTCAAAAACAAAATAGTGTGATAGTATATATGTATGATTTTACGTATACAGAATATCCATCATATTTAGGGTGTGTTTGATTTAACATTCCAAGTCTCAAATGTGGAACAAAAACGTATATTCTGAGAGTGAAGTTAAAGAAACACAGTCCTGCAAATAATAATCCATGTTTAAGCATTGAAATTAATAGAATTTATATGTTGATAGTTGTGCAAAATTTTAGTATTATATAAATATTATACTTTTTATATCACTTTGTGCTAAGCTCTTTCTTAAAGTCATATGCAACAAGTAAAATTACAGGAAGATTAAAACAAACAGTTAAACCTCCTAAGTTTTTGGAACATCTATAATTAAAGGTCTACCTTACATATGAAAATTTTGCAAATGCTGGTTGTAGGAATCTTTCTTGCTACACTTTTTTTTTTTTTGCATCATGTAATACCTGCATGTTTTTGGACCACACACTCATGTTCTCTCCAGACATTCAACACCCTTAACCCTAATTCCCCATGTTGATATGAGAGTTCTAAAACATGAGTAGAGTTATGTTGAATGGAATGAGATCACAGATCTCCCTGCAAATATAAACTCTAATTATCTTCAAAGGAGAGGAACCAGAAACAGTATGGAGAGACTTATTCCCAGCTAACCACCTCTTGGCATACAGGCTGAGCAGCTGAAGTGGCTTAAAATCAATATTCAGTAATATATTCTTTGTCCATAAATAGGTTAGCATATCATCTACTTTGAAGAAGGTGTTCTCTATTTGAAGGGCTGACAGATGGTGAATATTTGTCTATGCATATGTCAATGGCACCTAATTAACTAACAAATGATAGTCCCCTATTTGAAGGCATTCTCTATTTCAAGCTTGGAAAAATCTTTTAGTAAATAGGGACTACATTTATTTGGGTAAAGTTACAAAATGACTGGCAAGGGTCTTCAGTATTTTAGATTACACCAAATCTTAATTTTGAAAATAGATTATTTTATATTCCTCCACACTGAAGACATGCTTCTTTTTTGAAGTCCACAATTTTTCACAAAGATATGCAGTGTCTAGGATATTCCAGTAAATAAATATTTTGGTTCCCCAAACCACCTATGTCAGTTAAAAATATGCCACCCCATTCCTTCCTGGCATTGATTGGTATGAATGAACTATAGATAGAAATAAATACTTTATTCCTTAAAGTATTCATTTTTAAACAGATGATAGTAGCCTTGAATGGAACTCATTTTTACTTATTATTCATTCCAAAATGAATGCACACCCCTATTCTTAGATTGTGATTGCTGGCTCACTAGTTTAAGTTCAGATCCACTTCAGGTTAAATAAGGACTGGTAAAAATGCATGATTTATGAGCATACAGAACCAAGCAATGGACAGAACCAATACTGTGAGTGAGAATAGGAGATTATAACTCAAAACCTTTGGAGATGCAGCTGAGTTCCAACACTGGATGTTTACTACTAGAGAAAAAACACACGTATCTTTTAAGCCCAAGGGAAAGTCCATCCTATTGACCTGAGTACTGAAAGCAAGTGAACTAAGTCCAGTACTGCCAGGAATAGAATAAAGACATGATTGATTTGCAAACCTAGGTAAAAGGTTTCATTATGTTATTGCCTTTCTTCTTATATAGTATTTCCAATTGCTAAGAACTGTGCTGTATTTGACATCATTCCTTCCTAGCCTGTAGATGCTTCACAAGATAATGTATTTTGACACTGCTTTGAGGAAAAAAAAAAAAATTCTACTTTATATTTGTTGTAGGTGTTCTGATGCATAGGAATGCTTGACATTATAAATAAAAGAAGCTCTTTATTTAAATATTATATGCCTGTATTTCCCCTGAAGCCTAGCTAACTTGCAGTGAAATGTTAGCATTTGTCTGTCAATCAGTTCTTTAGAGGAAGAAAGCAGCCATCTTGGCAACAGAGTCCAATTAGAAGTACATATTGTTTAAGTTTGGTTACCAGAAATCCATTTTGTTTCAGATTGGACTGTGCTGTGTTAGATTGCCACTGTAATTTGTTACATCTACTCCCAAGGTTCATCTGAGAGTGATTATATTTTAGTATTCTAGAATAGTAAAGTACTGGTAGAACTCTGTTTTGACAGGTTTCAAAAAGAAAATGTGAAACTACAAGGCACATTAGTCACTTGTGAGTTATGCTATGAGTTACACTGACTACCACAGGGACAGAATATCTTTACTATCTTTTTTTCCTGTTAATTTTTTTTAATTTAACAATAATACAGCATATATAGATATACAAATATAGATATACATATTCATTTCCCTCTTTTAAAAAGTGTATCAACAGTACTCTGTGCTTTTTAATTATCATTATTTTTAGCCTTATTATAATCATTTTATTTAATTTAAAACAATGATGTATTGTCAAGAAAATATTATATATGAATAAACAGATAATTACTGAGGTTGTGCAATTATTACCCAATATAACAGTAAAGGTTCCAAACTGAGTGTATTAAATTATTTTTATGGTATAAAAAAGTATATTTTTTGAGTTTAGTGCCAAACTCTCCACTATATTATTGTTTATACTTAAAAAAAAACATACCTTTGAATCTTGTCTTGAGGACTGTCATCAAAAATATCAGGGTGAGAGAGACTGTTACAATTCTCTTGACTTTTAAACATCCTGTGTGTATGTGTGCGCATACATGTGTGTGTGCCTTCAAGTCAGTGCTGACTCCTTGTGACTGCCTGGATGAGTCTCTGTACAGGTAGTTTTCTTGGCAAGATTTTGGAAGTGGTTTGCTATTGCCTCCTTCCTAGGGCTGAGACAGAAGGACTGGCCCTACTCCTACCTCATCTGATCAGGACAGCCCAAGGGCACCAAACTGGCTTCCTTCCAAAGGCAGGACTATTGATACACTATTATTCTGGCAAGATATGATCTTAGTTACATGGTCTATGCAGAGCTGAAGCTAAAAAATAATAATCAGGAAATCACATTATACTAGATAATTGTACATAGTTGGAATACTGTATAACCAGTTAGAACCCTATTTGACTATGGTAATGAGTTAAGAAACAATATATACTATATAAAGTAATATCAGAACAGGACTTCTGTTCCACATTTTCGTAGCGTATTTTGGTAACATGAAGGCACAATAATATGGATTATTTTTACCTCAATCTGCCTAAGGCAATGCAGATTTACCATCCATTCAGTTTCATGTCCCTACAACCTTATTGAACACTGAGATATAACATGTTCCAGAATTCCTTGTAAGAAACCTGTAAAGCAAAGTTTTACTTTGCAGCCTCAGTGACAGGCTTAAATTAAACCACACAAAGAAATGAGTCTTATCAAATCCCTATGCTGTCCCAAATGTGTTGACTCAGGCTGGTTCAATTTTGAGCAATTTTCCTGAAAATGGTACTGTTATTCTCAGTGGTAGATATTCATTTATCCCATTAGGACAACAAGGGCTTCTGAGTGAAAAGGTAGTAATTGACAAAATTCAATTATTCACTTCATGCTCAGCTACCTTGGTAGTTGGAATGTATAGTATCTGATACCAATCTACCCTTAGAGATATGGAGATATAAAATATCCAAAGTAAATCGCCTTATATGTAAGGCCTACTTGTAAGCAGTATTATTATAAACCACTTATTGTGACTTGAATGCTTTCTACCAAGTTACTTTATTTTTTATTTTTAAATGGTTTTAAAATTCCAAAGAATACACAATATATTAGTGATATATAATTTATGCGAAATAAAGGTTATTGTCAGAGGCTGATGCAATTGGAAAATCATTGGATAATTTGTCTCTTTATGTGTGCACGTTAACAAAAATGCACTTTATCAGTTAAAGAACAAGAGAGCCAGAAATAAAAATAAAAAGATTAAGAGAGTTTCGTCTTTTTTAAAAATTAGATCTGGTATAAAATTGCAGGATTTTAAATAGCATCAAATATCCCATTGTTAAGAAATGTCTTTGTTTAGTGTTATCTTTGCTGTCTTAACTGATCTTTCTGCTTGTTTGTTTAATCAGACTGATGTTAGACATCCATTTTTATATTATAGTTCTTTAACTATAGAATCACTCAGTCTATATCATCTAAATTTGTTGTTGTTGTTTAGTCGTTAAGTCGTGTCCGACTCTTTGTGACCCCATGAACCATATTGCACCAGGCCTTCCTGTCCTTCACTGCCTCCCTGAGTTTGCTCAGTTTCATGCTCATTGCTTCAGTGATGCTATCTAACCATCTCATCCTCTGCCATCCTATTCTCCTTTTGCCTTCAATCTTTCCCAGCATCAGGGTCTTCTTCAAAGAGATCTCTCTTCGCATTAGGTGACCAAAGTATCTGAACTTGAGCTTCATTATCGATCCTTCCAATGAGCAATCAGGGTTGATTTCCTTTAAGATTGATTGGTTTGACCTCCTAGCAGTCCAGGGGACTCTCAAGAGTCTTCTCCAGCACCACAGTTCAAAGGCATCAATTCTTCGGTGCTCAGCCTTTTTTATGGTCCAGCTCTCACAGCCATACATTACTACTGGAAAAACCATAGCTTTGACTATGCGGATCTTTGTCGGCAACGTGATGTCTCTGCTTTTTAATATGCTATCTAGGCTTGCCATACCATAGCTTTCCTCCCAAGGAGCAAGCGTCTTTTAATTTCATGGCTGTAGTCTCATCTGCGGTGATCTTGGAGCCCAAATAAATGAAGTCTGTTACTGCTTCCATTTCTACCCCTTCTATTTGCCAGGAATTGATGGGTCCAGATGCCATGATCTTAGTTTTTTTAATGTTGAGTTTCAAGCCAGCTTTCGCACTCTCCTCTTTCACCCTCATCAAGAGGCTCTTTAGTTCTTCTTCACTTTCTGCCATTAGGGTGGTATCATCTGCATATCTGAGGTTGTTGATGATTCTCCCTGCAATCTTAATTCTGGCTTGTGATTCTTCCAGCCTGGCATTTCTCATGATGTACTCTGCATATAGGTTAAATAAGCAGGGTGACAGTATACAGCCTTGTCGTACACCTTTCCCAATCGGTTGTTCCGTGACTGGTTCTAACTGTTGCTTCTTGGCCTGCATACAGATTTCTCAGGAGACAGGTAAGGTGGTCTGGTACTCCCATCTCTTTAAGAATTTGCCACAGTTTGTTGTGATCCACACAATCAAAAGCTTTTGCATAGTCAATGAAGCAGAAGTAGATATTTTTCTGGAACTCTCGTGCTTTCTCCATGATCCAGCGAATGTTGGCAATTTGATCTCTAGTTCCTCTGCCTCTTCGAAACCCAGCTTGTACATCCGGTAGTTCTTGGTTCATGTATTGCTGAAGCCTAGCTTGTAGGATTTTGAGCATAACTTTGCTAGCATGTGAAATGAGTGCAATTGTGCGATAGCTTGAGCATTCTTTGGCATTGCCCTTCTTTGGAATTGGAACGTAAACTGACCTTTTCCAATCCCGTGGCCACTGTTGCGTTTTCAAACTTGCTGGTATATTGAGTGCAGCACTTTAACACCATCGTCTTTTAGTATTTTAAATACCTCAGCTGGAATACTGTCATCTCCACTAGCTTTGTTGTTAGCAATGCTTCCTAAGGCCCACTTGACTTCACTCTCTAGGATGTCTGGCTCAAGGTCAGTGATCACACCAGCGTGGACATCAGGAACATTAAGATCTTTCTTGTATAGTTCTTCTGTGTATTCTTGCCACCTCTTCTTAATCTCTTCTGCTTCTGTTAGGTCCCTGCCTTTTTTGTCCTTTATCATGCCCATTTTTGCACTAAACGTTCCTTTCATATCTCCAATTTTCTTGTAGAGATCTCTAGTCTTCCCCATTCTATTGTTTTCCTCGATTTCTTTGCATTGTTCATTTAAGAAGGCCTTCTTATCTCTCCTTGCTATTCTCTGGAAATCTGCATTCAGTTGCTTATATCTTTCCCTTTCACCCTTGCTTTTCGCATTCCTTCTTTCCACAGCTATTTGTAAAGCCTCATCAGACAGCCATTTTGCTTTCTTGCATTTCTTTTTCCTTGGGATGGTTTTAGTTGCTGTCTCCTATACAATGTTACAGACCTCCGTCCATAGTTATTCAGGCACTCTGTCTACCAAATCTAATCCTCTAAATCTATTCATCACCTTCACTGTGTACTCACAAGGAATATGATCTAAGTCATACCTGAGTGGTCTAGTGGTTTTCCCTACATTCTTCAATCTAAGCCTAAATTTTGCAGTAAGAAGCTCATGATCTGAGCCACAGTCAGCTCCTGGTCTTGTTTTTGCTGTCTGTATAGAGCTTCTCCATCTTTGGCTGCAAAGTATATAATCAATCTGGTTTCGGTATTGACCATCTGGTGATGTCCATGTGTAGAGTCGTCTCTTGTGTTGTTGGAAAAGAGTGTTTGCTATGACTAGCTTGTTCTCTTGACAGAACTCTATTAGCCTTTGCCCTGCTTCATTTTGTACTCCAAGGCCAAACTTACCTGTTATTCCGATTATTCCTTGACTTCCTACTTTAGCATTCCAATCCCCTATGATGAAAAGGACATCTTTTTTTGGTGCTAGTTCTAGAAGGTGTTGTAGGTCTTCATAGAAGCGGTCAACTTCAGCTTCTTCAGCATCAGTGTTTGGGGCATAGACTTGGATTACTGTGATATTGAATGGTTTGCCTTGGATACGCACTGAGATCATTCTGTTGTTTTTGAGGTTGTACCCCATTACTGCCTTTCCCACTCTCTTATTGACTATGAGTGCAACTCCATTTCTCCTAAGGGTTTCTTGCCCACAGTAGTAGATATAATGGTTACCCGAATTAAATTCACCCATTCCCATCCATTTCATTTCACTGATTCCCAAGATATCGATGTTCAATCTTGTCATCTCATGTTTGACCACATCCAGCTTGCCTTGGTCAATAGATCTTACATTCCAGGTACCTATACAATATTGTTCTTTACAGCATCAGACCTTCTTTTCGCTTCCAGATACATCCACAGCTGGACGTCCTTTCGGCTTTGTCCCAGCTGCTTCACTCTTTCTGGAGCTACTTTGAATTGCCCTCCGCTCTTCCCCAGTAGCATATTGGACACCTTCCGACTTGAGGGGCTCATCTTCCGGCGTCATATCTTTTAGCCTTTTAACATTGTCCATGGGGTTTTCTTGGCAAGGATACTGGAGTGGGTTGCCATTTCCTTCTCCAGTGGACCACATTTTGTCAGAACTCTCTGTCATGACCTGTCCGTCTTGGGTGGCCCTGCACGGTATAGCTCATGGCTTCACTGAGTTATGCAAGCCCCTTCGCCACGACAAGGCAGTGATCCATGAAAGGGATGATCTAAATTACCCAGTATTTTATACAACGGAGAGTGTGTAAGGCTCACGCGGCCCAGAGTGAATGCAGCAGTGACAGAGGCACCCAACAGAAACCAAGATGAT